>NC_133320.1:17846407-17952848 GCF_012295235.1 Primulina huaijiensis | reverse complement strand
AAACCAGGCATGCATATATTTTTCCTTGACTCTTCAATCAAGTCATACTATCATTATTTTTATGTTTCATGATCATCCTTTCATGTAAAAACCGAAACACATCAAGAATTTTCAGAAAAATAAACATGCAGATTTCGGCCCCTCCATTTCAAGCTTCACGGTTTCTCTTGTTTTGTTGTTTCAGGTGGATGGTTCGACTCCAGGCTCACTAGGCGACATTTAGACATGTATTAAGATGCATTAAGACCATGTTGGTCCATTCAAACAAGCCCCATGCATGATAGAATCCGAAATTGACAGCAACTCCCCATGTGTGTCCATATGAGTTTCGAAAATTCAGTTTGCTGCCAAAGGGAAAGGTTTTCGATCATGGCTGCCCTAGGGGCCTATAGCCATGGTTAGAACACTTCCCTAGTGTGTCTAAGACGTGACTAAGTCAGCCTTTTGGAGGCTTGGTCCATGGTGCATCGGTTTTTAATTAAAAGTGCAAGAACAGCCCCAGCCCCCTTCGGCTTCTCATTTTGACAGCATGTGTATTTCGAATTTGGTGGGATGGTGTGGATCTTGGTTGGCCTATGGCCCTTCACCACGGTTCATACCATACCTCTAGATGTCTAGATCGTGCGATGGTCAATCAAATGGCCACTGGAACGATCCGTGACAGCAAAACAAGAACAATGCCCGACGCGCAGAATTTGTGCTCTCGGGTGAATCTTTCGAGTTGTTGCTGGAATGGTGCGAATGGTGGCTGGCCTAGGGCCCTTAGACATGGTACAAATCATTCCTTGGGATGTTGGTAAGAGATTTTGGTTGGTGGTTCAAGCCCCAATGGCCATTAGCCTCGCAATCGACGCAAGAAACCAAAGCACAGCTGCTGTATTTCTGGACAGCAACTTGCTGTGACGGTTCAGTGGCTCGTTCGAGTTCTCGGTTGGCTTTTAGCCCATGGCCTTGGACTGGACAGTGCCTCATTGAGTTAGGAAGGTCATGTTTTTGACCGTTCATGATTCGGATCATTTTTGAGGTCGTACGAGAATTTACGGTGCGATGTGCCAAATTGACTCTCGAAAGAGCGTTTCATGTTTTGACCTCCATTCACCTAGATTTCGGCCCTCCCCTTTTTAGGAGCATTATTTGATCATTTTAGACGTATTTTAATCATGACTACATGATGGTTCAGTGTTGGTTCAGGTTGGCTTGGAGTCATGATTTAATACGAAGTCGGTAGGCGTAATTGTCACATTTTTGAAGGTTATTGTATCGTTTGGTCCCATAAATCTATTGCATATTTTTCATGGCATATTTAGGTTGCAGCGCGCCTGGGAGCGATCCAATCCAAGCAGTAAAATGGGTACATGATATTTGATTATATTACGTGCAAAAAAAAAATACAAATTTTGAGATTTATGCGCTATTGCTTGTGGTCACTTTACTATCATGCTTAAGTCCGGTCCCCAGTATCGGGCCGGTCACCAGTTACCGGTCAGTTCAGTTGTTTCACCCAGTACTGTGGCAGTAGTCTGATCAGACGTAAATCCGATCCCCAGTATCGGTCCGGTCACCAGTATCGGTCAGCTCAGTTCAGTTCAGTTCAGGGACCACTTGCGTAGACCATAATCTCACAGAAAATTATTATATGCTATTTCAGTACAGGGCTCCAAGGAGCAAACAGTTTCACTATGATTTTCAGTTCAGCTATGCACGTATTATAATTAATCATGACACGACATTTTACGATATGCCTCATGACATGAAATTTTACTCCCATGCAATTTTACTATATTTACTCGTTATTTACGATATATGCATGTTGAGTCTTTAGACTCACTAGACTTGATTGTTGTAGGTAATGATGATGTCGGGATCGAGGGCGGGGACCAGTGAGCTAGCTCGAGTCGGCAGTAGTGGCACCCGAG
Organism: Primulina huaijiensis; assembly: GCF_012295235.1. Lineage (NCBI taxonomy): Eukaryota > Viridiplantae > Streptophyta > Magnoliopsida > Lamiales > Gesneriaceae > Primulina > Primulina huaijiensis. Next base: position 17,950,932 of record NC_133320.1, on the reverse strand, counting down.
GACCTCAGTTTCAGCACTTGCCATTTTGATGCTCAAATATTTTATTAGTTATTGAATACTTTAACTTGTTATTTTGGCAAGTAATAATTTCTTCCGCTGCTGTTTTGAACGTTAAATATTTTATCAGTTTTTGGTATGAATGAGGCACTCCATTTATTCTAAAAGAAAAAAAAAATTTAAATTTTCCGCAAATTTTCAAGTAAGGATTTTTAGGCCTCTACAGCGACCTTGAAAGCACAACTGGCCAAGGAAAGATTGGAGAAGCTGGAGCTTATTGAGATTAGGCACATACTGGAGACTGACGTGCAGCGATTGACTCATCACTTGGACTTGGCTGAGAGCCAAATTCTACAGATACCGACTGATTCGGCTCGCATTGCGCGCTTAGCCTCACTAAACAAGGATCTGCGGGAAAGAGTTGGGACAGGGAGAGAGCGCGCTACTCAGGCTCGTCAGCGTCAGGAGGAGTTCAGCGTCAAGCAAGAGCGGTACATCTCAAAGCTCCACGGCACTATGGACAGACCTCAAGATCAGAACAACTATTTGCACCTAGTAATAGAGAACATGGAGGAAGAGGAAGAAGCACCGATGGAGGTGGCCGATGAAGACACTGACAGCGACAGCGACGGAGGAGAGATGATAGATTTGATTAGTATCAAGATTATGATAAATGCATCTGGATTATAATAAAATTGCGATTAAGAAAATATTATGTGTATCAAATTATTTTAAATGAAACTTCATATTATCTTATTTCATATTTAAAATTGGATGAGTATACTATCACTAAAATTGTGTTTTTATCTTTATAGGAAAACAAACATGGATCTTCAAAGCATTATAAATGAACTTCAAAAACAACTTCAGGAAAAGGAGACAGAAATTAAAACACTGAAAGAAAAAAATGAAAACCTTGAGAGAGACAACTACCAGCTGGATGGGAATAACGTATGCATGATGGAGGATCTTCGCGAGGCCAGAGAGGAAGAGAAGAGACTACGCGAGGACGTTAGACGTTATGCTGCTTATCATCTAGAGTCGGAACGTCGACACGAGATCACCAAGCAAGAGTTGAACAAAGCTCAGGATAGGATTCTTACACTCCAAATCCGGGATGAGAGGCTTCTCAAAACACAGCGCCGTCTTGAAGAACGAATTGAAGAGCAAGAAATTGATGAAAAAGTAAGTCAATCAACAATACAAGAGCTTCAGGAGCAAGTAAACAACCTCGACCACCACAACACTCAATTGCAGAATCACATCGAACACCTACAAAATGAAATGATCAACATGGAAGAAATCGTGGAACAACTAGAATAAAACCCCGTGGAAGAAGAAATTAATGAAGCAGAAAGAGACGGTGAAGTTATAGACGAGTAGGGAAGTTATAAATCATTTTTGTTGGTTATCCCCCTTTGTGAACCTTGAATTGGAGAATCATGTAAACTTTTCACAAATAGCATCACTCAATCCAAAATAGTGTGAATTGTTGGGATTTAGTCAATCTCGAATCCTTATAATCATCGTCTACAAAACTAAAACAAAAATGGAAAAAAAAAAGCAAAAAAAAAAGAGAGAGAGAAAGAAGAGAAGTAGACGAAGTGAAAAAGAAAATAAGAGCAAACAAAAAAAAAAATTGCTCTTGATTGTTATAATGAGATATAAGAGTTTTTGGATACATTTTTATTTTTGTGGGAAAAGTTTGATATGGTTTCTCCAATTCCATAGCTCATTGTTTCCTTTTATCCTACATTACCCCTAGCCACGTTACAACCCATTTATAGCCTTTTTTGTTTGTTTATTTTAATTCATTCATTTAGTGGAAGGATTTGATATATTTGCAAGCCTATGGTAAAAATTTTCAGTGCATTTGACATGAGAGTTTGTTATATATATCCTAGACACTAATGAGCGGAATGAGCGAATCTTGTGAGGAGTTGTTAAATCCCATGCATTTTAATTTCTACACATTCTGATTGCAGTGATTGTTCATGATGCTATTTTGTGAGATGCTCTAAAATTAAAATGTCTTGTTGCATGAAAAATGTTTTGGATAAGTAGAGGAAGCAGAAGGAGGACGAAAACTGGAGATAATGAGTTGATCTATTTTATGCTTGAGGACAAAATCGTTTAGGTGTGGGAGATTTTGATAGGCTCATAATAGTTAGTATTTTTATTTTCATATTTCTCATTATTCCAACCTCCGATATGCTTAATTGACACATTTTTGTGTAATTTTATTGCAGGAGGAACTTTTACTGTCTTAGAGAAAATTTGAGTTAAAAAGGTGATGTTTATCACATTTGAAGTTCCCAAGATAGGGTGTTGAAAAAGAATGACCAAACCAGAAGAGGTCGTGGAACAAGGCGTGGCCACGCCTTGTGATTATGTTTCAGCGGCCTAAAATTCCAAGAAAGGAAAAATATGATTTTGTGAAGATTATGCAAGATTTGAAAGAATTAAGGAAACTAGATAAGATAATATATTTTTTTTTATATTTTAAGATTTAAGGTTAATTAGAGATTAGTGGGATTTTAGCAAAGATTTGAGACCCAAAAAAACCACTACTCACGAGAGGGACAGCCGCAGCACAAGAAGAATTCAAGAATCAAGATTGAAAAAGGCACTCTACAACCATTCCACCCACATTACACGTACGCAGCAAGAAGGCGCTGGAATTTTCTTCACCTCTTAATTAGTTTGCAATCTTTCTTTTCTATTATTATTTAATTTTTATGGATATTGTAGATCAAACTATGTTAGACTAATTTTCTTAGACTGATTCAAGGGATAGTCTACTATTTTAATTTTATCACTGTGAGGTTTTTTTGCACTTTAATTTAATATTTGTGCTTTGTTCAAGTATTCGTTGATTTATGATTTAATTATATGTATGTTATACGTCAATTAATCTGACAATTTAATTTGATGTATGATTTTCTAATTCTAATCATGAATTCAGTCATCCGTAATTGTCATGAACGATTGGTACATGAGTAGCAATAGGTTAGATGTATTGTGCTATCATAACATGTGTAATTTAAATAAATCGACGGAACTAGATCTTCCAATTGCAGCTATCTCGGTTGTTAGATTTTAAGATTAACTGTTTTCACGAAACTAAAATGCTATCTTTAATTAATATGGAACGCTATCGTGCCCAGTTGATTATTGGTAAGTTTTGACTGGATGCTTTGTTTGGTCAATTAATTTAGGAAAACACAAGAATTTTAGTGGCTATCCCTATTATTTTAAGGTTAATTACTTGGAATAACATGAATAAATGATTGGTTAACCGATGAACAGTGAGATAATTAAATAGTAGAACCCCCTTGAATCAGTATTTTCTCATAATAAATTCTTCACTTTATTCTCTTCGATTAATTTTCAATTCTAGATTCAGTATTTTTATTGTTTGTTAATTTTAGTTTTGGTTATTTTATTTAGTAATTATCAAAATAAATCCCCCATTTTTATTTTTATTATCAAAAGAAATAAATCTACCGTTCCCTGTGGATTCGACCCTACTCACCATTACACTCGTTTTTATTTAAAAGAGTATGAATTAATTTGGTGGTCAATGACAGCTCACCATTAGTTCACATGACCTCTTGAAACTTTTCCAAAGTCAAGACACAAATCTTGGATCTCTATCGTACAAAATGCTCGTTGGAACACCATTTAATCTCACAATGTTATCCATGTACAGGGTGATCAGCTTTTCCTCCAGATTATATTTCACACGGACATATAGGATATGCGTAAATTTTGTTTGTCTATATACGATTACCCAAATCCCATCATGATTTTGCTTGACTTTGGAAATCCTACCACAAAGTTCATTTCCACTCTGATATATTTCTAGTAGTTGTAGGATTCCTCTAAATCTTTGATGTCCAGCTTTGACATGTTGATAAATTTGGCACCTAGAGAAAAAATCAAATCTTTCTTCAATCCATTCCCCTAGAAGTTCTTTAAATCTCGGTATATCTTTGTACTACTGGGGTTGACTGAAAATTTTGACTTGTGTGCTTCAGACATCGATTCTTGTGAAATATTTTCAATGTCTGGTACACACAAACACCTTTTCATTCACATAATTCCCTTCTCATCAGTCTCGAATTCTTGAGATTTCGTCTCTTTGAGTTGTTCCTTTATTTTTATCAAGGAGAGATCTAGGTATTTGTTTAGTTTGACTGATTCGTGAAGGCATGGTTGCACTGAAAGAGAATCTAAGTTCACTTTCCTCATGTTCTTTTGGCTTAGAGCATCCGCTATCTTGTTTGCCTTACCCGGATGGCAGTTTGTCATTAAGTCGTAATCCTTCACAAGTTCGATCCACCACCTCTGACTCATATTTAATTCTTTTTGTGTGAACATGTATTTGAGGCTTTGGTGATCGGTAAATATTTCACATTTGTCACCGTATAGATAGTTCTTTTAGATCTTTTGTAACGTCTACCGTTTTTGAAGTGCGAAATATAGCTCACATTTTGAAAATAAGCATGTAAAAAAATTGCATGCATGCAGTCCTACTTAAAAATATCATTTAAAAATAATCATAAGTAATTACCAAAAAAAAATATAACGGAGCAAAACGAGTAAAAATCCTTACATCAAACAGTAAAATAAAACTGCATATAAAATGCTCATATCCTCTCAATAACATAAAATCGTAAATGTGTGAAAAATCATGAGGTCCTCGTGTCATGTCGCCCACCAGTTCTGAGTACTCAGAGTCCAGCACCTCCAGTCCCCTCGATATCAAGCTCACCTGCATCACACACGTCTAGTGAGTCTAAAGACTCAACACACATGTACCATAAATAACAAGTACATATACATGGCACACAGAAGTGAAAAATAACATACTAAACATACTTTTCATGAACTTTAAAAGGGTTACATAAACGTGTCGTGTAAAATCATGATGTGTCAGAACAGCTCATCGTTAATCAACATTCATCATTCATCCTTAGTGAATTCAGTTCATTAGAGGTGACTATCGTACATCATCATTTACGATGGGATCCATCATACATAGAACCGCGGTACCCGGCGGCTGTCGGACATCAGTGACAGGATTACCCATCCACTGTGCCTAGGCCTCATCATCATCGTTTACAGATACGTCTTATGCATTTACATATATTTCGATAGCCACAACTAATTCTCATCATTCAAAACATCATCATTTTCATCTCTTATGAAAATTCATGCACATATGCAATTTTCTTTAAATCCAAGCAAGCAAAGTATATTTTCATAAAATCTTAAAAATCGTGATCATGATGCATAAACATTTAAAATATGGTAAATTTGTGCTCAGGACGCTGTCAGGACCAAAATCTCACTTCGGGTGCAAAATGATCATTTTGCCCCTGGGAAACCCAAAATTACCGTTTTATCCCTGGACCTCTAAAATTTGTCCTGAAGCTTACCAAACTCCTTAAAATGTCCCAAAACATTTTTATGAACATTCCTAGATGTAAACTCGAGCTCATTTCATAACTTAACCGATTCGTTTTAAAACTTGGACCAGGTTCCCGGTTTTAACCCGAATCGAATCGAAACTCAACCAAAATTTCCCCAACTTTTTACCACCTCATAAACACATCTAGAAGGTCCTAAAACCTCGAAAATCAGACCCCTAAATTTTCAAATTTTAAGATATCCCACTGCTGAATTTTTTGGTGCTTCTTATTCCTCCAAACCCTTGTGCACTACTTCCCATTTTTGCTCCCTATCTCACAACCGATTGGTCCAGCCCTGCCCCGGCCCTCCCTAGGACACTCTGATTGGACCGAACAAACATCAACTCTCTGCCCCATGCAATCCCCACAACCTTCACGCCCTTGGCTCCTCACGCAGCGCACACGAACATCATTCCACGCCCAACGCTCAAGTGTCTCTCCGCCTTGTCCCAGCTGTGTTCGAACCACCCTTGACCGTGGTTCACACTCCTCACGATCTGTTCCAGGTATCGCGATGCCCTTGCACAGCCGAGACTTCCCCAACAACCGATCTAAACCTCAAACATCTGATCTCGCCTAGGCTCGATCGTTCTCCGACCAAACTATATCACACCTCAACCTCAGCCCTTAGACATCATAACCTCGATCTTAATAGCACTCAGCAACCCCTCGACAGCCCCCTTGCATGCAAAACATCAAAACGTGAGAGTTGAACAAAAGAAATGCGATAATCACATGTAAACCGAGATTTTCCTTATGCAATAGGCTAGATCGTAATTAAAACGTCTGCTATTCGTTTTCTTAAATCGTGCTAGAATTTTTTTTTTCAAACCTCACTAAATCGGCCGAGATTCATAATCACATGCATAAATATTTTGGAACTATTTTAAAATAAAAAATCAACTATATATTTGAGAAATACAGCTCATACTATAATCTCTCAAAAACCTCTCAAAACATAAATAAAAAGTCATAAAAATATCTTTAATATAACTTAAAATCATAAACCATAATTAATGCGGAAAACTAGCGTCGGTCCTCGGGTTGTGTGCACCTTCAGTCCAGCAAAGTCAACCATCAAGACCTCCATTAACATAATTATCATAATAACCTGCATCAATCACACCTAGTGAGTCTAAAGACTCAACACACCATAATCTTGATAACAAGTATTACCTATACATATCACATACAACAGTGAAAAATACTTGTACTTAAAATATTATTGTATGAAGATGCATAAACTTTAATCATAATCATTTCTATAAACATTTTCATGATGCATAAACTTTAAATAAAAACATTTTCTAATGATGCATCAACTCTAACTTAAAAATTTTTCATAAACATAATCATATCAACAAAAACATATTAATATTCATATCCATATTCGTATCCATATTCATATTCGTATTAATATTCATGTTCGTGTTTGTTGAATTCAGATCGTGATTGTGACTCGTATTCTTAATCGTATTGGGCGATGGATCCATCTATAAAAACCACAGTACTGGGCTTCGGGGACACCAGCGACACTCTCACCGGTCAACTGGGCCTTGGCCAACGTATTAACATATTCGTATTCGTATTCGTATCCAAGGAAACACGATCGTCGGGCTCCCACTGAGACCATAACCCTCACGATATCTCCAACATGTAGTAGTCACAATCCCTTCACATCCTTCAACATGTCGTATTTCAATCACTTAATAAAAATATGCATATAATATCATTTTATTTTGAAACCAAGCATGCAACATATCTTTTAAATATCCAATTTAAAACTTAAAAATCCGTAAATATTTAAAATAAACTTTTTAACATATAAAAATCATAAAAAGCCATAAACATTTTAAAATAAACATTTTAACATAATAAACGTTTAAAATAAACATTTAAAATAAACTTTTTAACATAAAAATCCCTAAACATAAAAATTCCATAAACATTTAAAATTGACGTATTAACATATAAAAATTCATAAACATCCATAATCATTGAAAATAATCAAGTTAGCATACAAAACAGCATTCAGGACACTACCATGACGTTTACTAATTTCTAGGTGTAAAATGACCGTTTTACCCCTGGACGAAAAATTTTACGTTTTCCACTTTTCCTTAATTTTATTGATTCTAGCATGTCCCAAATAATTATTTAAGTTTACATTAATTTTCTCATATTTTTATTTAGCTTAAATCGAGGACTTTTAATTTAATCTTTAAATGTGACGAATTAAACCAAACCTTAATATAAAACTCCCAAAATAAAAACTTATACTTCTAATAATTATTTGAGCTTAAATATAATTTTTTATAATTTTATAAAGCTTAAAACTAGGCGTTTCAATTAACTCGTTAATTAGTGTTTCGTGCGGCGATTAAATCCCGAATAAATCCAAAACTAATTATTTTAATTCCAAATTTTTAAAATAGCATTTTTATTGCCATACCCTTCCAAGTCATGAGACACCCCCGTGGACCCATGGATCTATTTTTCCTTCTTTAATTTTCGTTTTTGATACACTAACGAACCCGCCGAGCCATCTCCCAATTTCCTCGAGCCACGCCCGAGCCACCTTGAGCCAAAACCTAGCCAACCCATCTAGGAACCCTCCTGACCAAGCCCAGCCTGTAAAACCAGCCTTGGCCCGCTCAATTTCCTACTGAAACTTAGACCCAAACCTGCACACTCCTAAAACTCACGCTAGAAGACTCCTAGCCAACTCGGACACCTCCAGCCCTTAGCCACTTGACCCCTCATGACCCTAACCATCCCTGGACCACGCCCAGACTCGACCCAGACCAGCCCAACCCCTAGCCCCCAGCAGCGAAGCCAACTGAACACAGCAGCAACAACTACGCGCAAGGGTTTCCTCACGGTTCCCATCTTCTCCTGAGCCAGCAGCCCACCAAGCCGCACCAGCCCTTGGCCTGACCCCTGCCCACGACCCTAGGATCTTGATGAACCTACCCCGAGCCACCCAGCCCCAGCAGCCAGCCCCCTTGGCTGCTGTCCCAAGCAACAGCTTGCGCGAGGAGTCCTTTCTCCACGGGACTCCTCCATGGCTGCGCGCGAGGGGTCCTAGCCATGCTAGGACTTTTCCAGACCCTGACCCTAGTTCCTTAGGACCCATCACCCCTAGACTCCATGCACAGGAAACGTGCCATATTATGAAGAACACTCCGACATAATCCACGACTCATTTTTCCCGTTTTTTTTGGCTTTCCAGCTTGTTTTCTTAACAAATTGTATCATATTTTAACCAATAATTTTTCATATAACAACCCATAAACCTTACCTAATCATGGTAGCCCCTTAACACATGTTTAACATAATTTTACAACAATTTCATGCCTCAAAAATTCACATGTATTATAAAAACGAAATTGTTTTATGATGCACTTGTTTTTCATGCAAAAATTCAATTAAATAAAATACTATGGTGTGATAGATGTTTGAAGGGAAGAATATTGCGTGCCTTTGTGTATTTAACGCACGATATAACGTTGACGGATCGAAGAACGGCGGCGAGAAGACGTTGGCTGAATTTTTTATTGCTATATTCGAAACTTCTTCCTTGCTTTGATGGTGTGTGCCGTGTGTTTGTTGGAAAGAAGTGTTTGAATTGAGTTGGGAAGTGGGGGCCGTCACTTTAAATTTGAGAGAAGAGTTTGGTTTGATTGGGGGAGGTGGGCGTGTGGTATTGTGGTCATGGGGTGGGATTTTTACACTTTAAATATTAAACAAAGCATTAACGAGGCTTTAGGCCTATTAAGGGTTTAATTAGGCTCATTAGTCTTTAGTTAAAATACTAAAAATAGTTTTGTTTAAATAAGTTTGTGAATTTATCAGCTGGGTTGCCAAAATGTTCGAGTTTTTGTTGAAAAACCAACACCGATAAAATTTACGTCCCGACGTATAAAATCAGCTCAACACCTCTTTATTTTCAAAAATAAGAAAAACACTTACCATATTTTAAATAATTAAAAAAACAATTATTTAATAAAAATATTTTCTATTTTTTTCAGCCATCGGTCTCCATTCCTCGATCGCAACTCGAATAACCTTTTAAAAATACATTTTAATGCAATCATGTAGAAAATATAATTTTAAACATGCAAGTATGCACAACATAATTAATTCAGGCAATTAAAACATTTAATTAAAATACAAAAGAATTTAATAATTGCATGCATGTGGTTTGCGTGGACCTTTAAATTTTCGGGACGTTACAGTAATTTTACAAGCATAAATACATTCTCCAGCATATATAACGTGTATGATGCGTAAAAAAAATGTTACAAAGCATGCCTTTGATGTATTTGTGCGAGAAGATCGAAGATCGAACGTCGGGAGAGCGCCGGGGAATTTTCTCTTGCAAGAAGATGCAAAAGCTGAAGCCTTGCTGCTAAGGGGTGCTGAAAACCGAAGGAAAACAAATGATGGAAGGGGAGGTGTCGGCTATGCCAAGGATATTAGGTTAAGTGGAGTGTTTAGGTATAATTATATAGATTAAAAATTAAGTTAATGGGCCTCAATTGTCACATAAAAGTTTAGAAAGGATTTTTAGACTCAATTAGCTTAAAAGTAGGCCCATTAAGCCCAAACACAATCTCGAAAAATATTTCGTTTTGGTAAATTCTTGAAAATATTAGCCGAACCCTCAAAAAGTCTTCTGTTTCGATAAAATTTGCGTACCGCTGAAAAATATGCTCTGACGGGTAAAAATACCCAACAAAGCCCATTTCTTGAAAAAAATACATTTAAGACATCTTATATTAGTTAATAAAAATTAATCATGTAATAAAAATAATTTTCCTAATAATTTCCCGGTCTTCGTTCCTCGTTCGAGCGCGAAATGTATCTAGAAACCCTATTGCATGAACTTTTAATATTTCGTGAGATAAATTCTATCATGCAATAATTATGCATACAATGCATAAAAATAATTAAACACATAATTTAAAATAAACCCTAAATTACATGCATTCATGTTACGTGAATTAAATTCTTGGACCTTACATCTTTAGCGCAAATACTACCGCGACTAATTCAAAATCATGTGTTGGGTAATTTTGCTCATATTGTTTTAATTACCTTGAAGCGTAGGCAATTACTCGTCTATCTTCCATGATCACACATCACAATCCTCCTTTTGATACATCACTGTAAATGGTGAAACTTTTGCCTTCTTCTAGCAGTACTAATACTGGTGTAGAAATGAGTTTCTTATTCAAGATCTCAAAACTTATCTTACACTCTTCATTCCATGTTATCCACAATAAGGTGCAAGTAGTATTTTTCTCCTGAAGTCTATCCATAGCACAATGAATCTTGGTGATGTAGCATTCTTACTTGCTTCCGAGGTCTTTCAAGCTGGTGATGAGAGCGGGCAACAAAGTCCTACTCGATCTCAATCCAGAAATCTCGGTTAATAGTGACTAGATGTACAACATGAAATGAATGCTTGGGGCTAGAGCGAGATGGCTCTCGGCTTGGTCAAGGTGATGAATGAGACGCTGCACATTGATCTGGAGTAGATTATTGGCCTCAGTGTGTTCTTGTTTCTCTTGTATTTCTTTAACCAGTTTGAGCCTTAACGGTTGCAATCTCCCAGTCTTGGTTGTTGATAGCAAGTTGTCGCATCAGAAGAGCGACTTGAGCACGAATACGGGGGGCAACCATCTCTTTGAATAAATCGAATGAAAATGCTTAGAATATTATGGAGAATAATAAGGATTACAGTAAAAATTTGGTACAAATTCGGTTTAAACGAGATTTTTTGAGAAAAAAATAGAAAGTTTGGAATTTTCATATGGATCAAAATATATGAGTCATAAGGATTCCATAACAGTTTACGGAGTTGAAATTTGAATTTTCTGTGCGAAGTTTTAAGCAAATCATAATATACTGTAAATGACAAAGAAACGATTTTGAAGGCTTAAACAATTGAATTTCGTGATTTCGACATCACAATGAAGGGAACTTTCATGGAGAGTTTTACTCGTTGGACCGATTCAAATTAGATTGCACTAGGCTTCTACAAAAATCTGACGTTGTCAAATTTTGTCTATCAAAATCCAGCTAGATTATGATCTGACAACTTTGATACTACTTAAATATCACGCCCAGAGACTGGAGTGTATGACACCAACATTGTTTAACAATTTAAATTGAAAACAATAAGCATCATAGCAAATCAAATAGTCAAAAATAGGTTATTTCTAAAAGATTATTTTCTTTGTAATGCATAAACCAAAGAGTGCGGAAGCTGTCTTTACAATCAAAAAAGTACGAAAAGCGGAAGCGAATTACAAATGAACTTAAAAAGAGAAACTTGATCTTCATATCTTGGATTTCTTCACTAGTCTCAAAACATTTTTTGTTCATTCTCTTCCACCTGATCTTTATTCTTATCTTGGGATGAAAATAAGGGAGCAAACCTTTCGTGAAACAATCAGCAAATGGGCCAATTGAATAATAGAAATTATACATATAATATAATCTTAAAAAGGTCGTACTGCAGAACGGAGGGCAATATGGAATAGAAGATCATATCAGATACTCATATCATTTCAAAAGATAGTCACATATAACCCTGAAGGCATTTTTTTTTAATCATAATGACCATGAGCTATCCCGATCTTGGGTTTCCTCTGGGATCTTTTTCCCTATACAGGTTTTTTACGGCGACTCTTCTCTTCTATGGGTACTTTTTTCTCAGAAACTTTCCCATGCCCAATTACTCAAGTATGCAGTGGGTATCACGTCGGAATATAATGAGTAAGAGTAAAGGGAATGAAGCATAACAAAACATATATTGATTATCATAATGATCATGTGCTATCCCGATCCATCTGGGGCCTTTTTACCATAAACGGATTCCCTCTAAAACCTTTTCACTCATATGTCACTACAAATAAAAAAGGCAAAAGACAACGGTTAAAAACCGTTGTCGTAGGTCAAATAAAACCGTTGTTAAAAGCCCTGTGGTTAAAGGGTGTGCTCAAAGACAACGGTGAAAAACCGTTGTCGTAGATGTCTAAAGACAACAGTGAAAAATCGTTGTCGTAGGCCTGTAAAACCATTGTTAAAGGCCCTGTGGTTAAAGAATTCGCTCAAAGACAACGGTTTTGGAGTGATGTGGTAGCAACAATTTGCAATGGTTTTTGAAAAACCGTCGTAAATTTATTAGTGACAGAAATTATCCCAAACCGTCGCTAAATAGTGACGGTATTTATGTTAAACTGTCGCTAAATAGTGACGGTTTACTAAATCGTCGCCATCGTCGTTACTTTTAGCGACGGTTTGGGATGGTTTCCGTCGCTAATTTTTTCAGTAAAATAAAAAAAAATCACTTTTAATAATTTAATAAATATAAAACAAAACTCACAATCTTACTATGCTAACTATATTCTTGATTTTAAAAATTTACTAAAATTTTAAGGGAAAAAACTTACTCTAAATCGAAACTAAAATCGTGTAAGAGAGAAAAATTTTAAGTGTTGTGAAGTGGTGTGGTAGAAAATGGACCGAGGACGGGGATATTTATAGAGAGTTTGCGACGGTTTTTGATACAACCGACGGTTACTTTTCTAACTGTAACCGATTTAAAATTAGAGACGGGTTGACAATAACCGTCACTATATTTAGCGACTGTTGTTAGAAAACTGTCGCTAAATATAGCGACGGTTTTGGCTAAACAGTCGCTAATTTTAAATCGGCGACGGTTTTATTTAAACCGTCGCTAAAATTAACGACGGTTATACAAAAACTGTCGCAAATTTTAGCGACAATTTTACCCAAACCATCGTTAAATTTAAATCGATGACGGTTTTGCTTAAAACCGTCGCTAAAATTAGCGACGGTATACGTAAACCATCGTAAGTTTTAAATTAACGACGGTGTCGTACAACCGTCGCTAATTTTAGCGACAGGTTTTGCTTAAAACAGTCGTAAAATTCAATATTGACAACAAATTTTATAAAAAAAACCAGTTGAAAGACAGCGGTTTGTTTGTTAAAAACCGTTGTCGTAGCTTTAAGAAAAACGCTAATAGACAACGGTTTAAAAACCGTTGTCGTAGCCCAAAAAAAAATGCTCATAGACAACGGTTTTTGTCGTAGCAAAAAAAAACGCTCATAGACAAAGGTTTTTAAAAACTGTTGTCGTAGATATATCAAAGACAACGGTTTCAAAGAAACTGTTGTCTATGAGCGGATTTTTTTAGGCTACGACAGCGGTTTTTGTTAAAACCGTTGTTAAAAGTAAAAACTTGTCTTTGATGTGTTGTTGAATGTGTATTTTTTTGTAGTGTGTTTTCTCAATGCACTATTACTCAAATCATGACAAATGAGCAAATCAGATCGATACATAAAGATTTCATTAAATCAGAATGAAACTATTAAAAAAAAAAAGAAGCATAACAAAATATATAGTAATTCGATCAAAAGCCCACTTACATTTACGAATGAACTTGAGTGATCTTTGAATTTTGAGAGAAGTTCTTCGAACTCTTTAGCAGCATGGTGCATGCGATGTCACCCACTACTGTCTGCTAATATTAATTGAGAATCTAGAAAATTTTCTACAATGTGTCGTTCTATTTGATACACCACAAAACACTAAAAGAATACTCAAAAGAATGAGAATGAAAGAAATTTTCAGATTTCCTTACGTATGTAAATCAATCAACTCGAAGAATCCTGCGACATATCTAACTGTCAGATCAAGCATGATGAAATTTGGTTACACGTTTATATGAAAAAGAAAAGAATGGTGAATGGTGAATGGTGAATGGTGAATGGTGAATGGTGAATGGTGGAGATGAGTTTTGAAGTCATTTGAAGCAACAAATAGATGACGAATAGAAGTTGTTGTTTTCTCACATAAAATATATGCAATCTTCTTGCCAAGGTAATTTACATAAATCTAGCGGTGAGATTGAGTTGAATTTGGAGAGCTAATTGAGAACATCATGTCGTACATTTAGAACAGTGGAGATCAGTTTTTGTGGTCATAAAAAGGAATATCTGGACGACAAAAAAAACTATTGCTTTGTGGCTCAAATTCGTGCTTTTACTACTCGAGTTTGATGTGCTTGTTTCCATAAGATTTTGAGCATTATATAGGCCGAAATTTCCATCTGAAAGAGTATATTTAATCCATTTCTTGAAGCCAAATTCAAATAATAATTATGGTCAGAGTTTTCTTGAATCCAAGGGTTACCGAGGTTAGATGTAGACTCATTTTTTACATCATAAATGTGTCCTATTTTAGCTCAGTTGAAATTAAGCTGAATTTTGAGCTTAATGGCCGCTAAAGTTGCGGTACTTAAGTTGAGGGTTTTGTTGATTCATAAGCTTGAATTATTGGAATTTTCTTGGCTTACATGGATTAAGCTTGGTTCGAGCTTATGGAACTGAAATTCGGGTTCATGAGCCGAAACTTTTGAGTTGAAAGATTTGAGCTAGTGTTGAACTAAAAATTTTGATGTATTATGAGTTAACAATATTGAAATATCTTGGCTTGAACTCGTTGAGATTTTAGGAGTAAAAATTCGGGTCATCACAAGGAAGGTCTGGGGTTTGACCAGACCCGTCTCATTGTCATCTCTAGCTACCAACTTTATATCACTCTGTTTTTTTTCTTTCCAAACTCGACCTTCAAACTCTCAATCTTTGTATAAATCACTTACTCACCAAACCTGACACGGATGTCATAAACACACCTGAAGTAGTATAGACCGAACCTGAAAAGATTTACAACCTGATGCTCATTCGTAGGGGCTAATTGCCAACGTGAGAAAACAAAGAAATAATCCATTAAGTCCTAAATAAAGCAACATGCGAAAAATAACATCGACTTGGTAAAAGCCACGTACTACATTATCTGGAGTACTCTAAACAACAGAAAAATTATAAATAAATAAAATTGCGACAATGAAATTTTATAATTTTGGTTACAAACGCTGATTTATGTAACAAGAAAAGAATGATATGAAAAGCCTTTTAGAGATACACGTAATATAATTTTAATATTTCATAAATCAAATAAAATAAATAATATCCACAGTAAAAATGACAAAAACTTGTGTGAGACGGTCTCACGGGTCGTATTTGTGAGACGGATCTCTTATTTGGGTCATCCATGAAAAAGTATTACTTTTTATGCTGAGAGTATTACTTTTTGTTGTTAATATGTGTATGGTTGACCCGTCTCACAGATTAAGATCCGTGAGACGGTCTCACATGAGACCCACTCCAGTAGAATAGGCTCTGACTATAGCCTATTGGAGTGATCTGATATAAACTTAATAATGCCTCTATTTTTTATTAAGATTAATTTATATATATGTCCAAGAAATCAAATTCCATTTGTTGTGCCACAATAATCAAGTCATTTCTTGTAACTTTGTTTCAAATCTCCACCAAAGCCGACATATAGGCGTATATACGTCATGTTTAATGTCATATATTATTAATTGGCACGTCCAAAGATATCAAGATACTTGTCCTTATTTGCTAGTATTTTTCGAAACCTCGTCTCAAACTCGACAATATGCAATACAATGTTGGCTTGGAAAATCGATCATTCGGAATCTATGAGTTAAGAAGTCGCAGCCACAGGTCTGGTTGTCAGCTCGAGCAAGCAATCACGATCCCAAGTGCCCTACTTATCCAAGCTATATATGGACAAATATTGACCAAGATATAATGTTGCATGCTGTGATTTTTCTCACATGTTCATCCATCAAGCTCTATACTTGTGGACTAGAATACAGCTGGTGATAGTCATGTGTTTTGATCCCCTAAATTTAGAAAAAAAACTGGTTTATTATATTCATTTTCGCCGAAAGTGACAATTTAAATGAATTTTATATACTTAAACATCATCAAATCCCAAGAGTTTCCAAATATCCATGGAGAGATCTTCATTTAGCTGATCTCCACCGTTGATTTTATTAGAGCAATTGTCTCCAGCATCTGATCTTCCAGTTTGAATCAAAAGCGGGGTCGTTCCAATGCCACAGCACTGTAAATTAATTTGCTGCGGCGTCTCTTCACTGATTAATGGTTGCTGCTGCTGCTTATTTGATAGGGCTAATTTCGCCAGATTGTGCGGTTTTGGTTTTATAATCTTGTTTTTGATCTCGACTGATTTATTCATGATGTGGGTGTTCCAGTAATTCTTCACATCGTTAGCAGTTCGCCCTGGAATCCTACCAGCAATCAACGACCATCTGCGTTCAAATTATATATTTAACAAAAAAGATAGACCAAACAACTTGCTAGTTCTCTTTTTTTTTTTTCTTTCTATAATTACGTGTATATATTGATCAACTTGATTAAATAAGAAGAATTGCTTCTCACACTCCACTTTTATGATTTAAATACTACACAAATATAAAGGTGGAGTGCAATTTGGAATGCCAATAACAATTCCCTTAAATAAGTAATGACGACATATTTAGTCATCGACTCATCTATATATCTTGTATTTTTTTTCCCATTTTTATCTTTTTTTTCATCATAATAATGACACGACATTAGACAAATTACCAATGTTTGTCGTTTCACCAACATTTTCCGGATACATCATTATTTTTGTTGTCACGTCAGCATTTCAATAAAAAAAATATTAAAATTGAAAAGTTTGAATTGATAGACTAAATCAGTAAATTGAGTGACAAAAACCAAAACCGAGACCGTATAAAAAAAGAAAAAATCGGAATTTAATTTTCTTCCTTTAATTCCACCAAATTCTCTGTCGTTCCGAAGGCCAAAAATTCCACAGGCAAACCAATGTCAGAACTAGAAACTTTGAATAAGAAGGTAAATTAAAAATTGGAAAATATATATATTAAGAAGGCCAATTAATCATAACATCGTTGCTTCATGCATGCCTGTCATATGCTCTTGTTTCTGATATCTTCTTTTTGGGGCTGCCATTTGCGTGTAAAATGAAAAATAGGAAGACACAAAATTTTGTATATATATATATATATATATATATATATATATATAATTTTGATAAGTTAGTTCATTTTTTATATATATATTTATCGATGAAATGTCACTCTCGATGAATGACACATTAATCGTAAACAGTGTGTGTGCCAGTGTGTGTGTGTTGGAACAGCATGTGTTGTTCCCTGCTTGTGTGATGTTAATTTCCATGGATAATTACCACTTGCCTGTTTCCTAAAAGCTTATGAAGCCTCATCAAGAGATCGATTTCATCCGTTGTAAAATAACCCCGTTTAATATCTGGACTCAAATAATTCACCCATCTCAACCTGCAACTCTTCCTGCACCTATTCAAACCTGCAAATCACAGAAACCGACAATCGAAATTTCTTCAATTGTCTGAAACATTTGTGTAACAAATTTACATGTATGTGATTATTTTTACCTGCTCTGAGAGGAACTAAATGCCACCTGCCTTCCCCAAAAGTTTCTACACATTTCTTCAAAAGTCCATCTTCTTCTTTGCTCCACGCACCTCTCCTCACTCCACTAGGATTAGTGCTGATCTTCCCTGCGTTTGCTTTCCTACTGCAATGCATTTCTAGGATTAATCTTTTCTTTATGAACTTCAGTACCTCTACGTACGTGTGATGATGGCAGGAAATATCTAAAGGATGATAATGAGAAAATCTACGTAGCTCTTGTTTTTTATTTATATAGTTTGTACGTCCAATAGATTTGACATAAATTTCTGCTTTTTCAGTTTCACGTGATTGATACAATAATTGTAATCAATTATTGAAATAAAATATTTATTAAAAAAGCCTTAGCCCAACAGCGAGTTTCTTGCAGTAGATATTTTATTGTAATAAATAGAATTAAACATTTTATTTGATTATATTATATTTTATAACGAGGGAAAATTGTATTATTTGTTTTTTTTCTTTTTTTTTATTTTGATCATCTATATTATTATATTTTATTGTTATTTTCGAGAAAAGTTGATGTCACAAAATACATATGAGTATCAAGTCGGATAAAAAGAATAAAATTGTAAAAAAACAAAATAAAATAGAAATAATTAAGATTAATGTTTGATAACATACAAAACCAAATAATAAAAAAACTAATATAGATAATAAAAATATAATTTTTTTATTATAAATAAAATATCATAAATTACTTAAAATGGTTAAAATTGTGCATGTTACTATTTTTTTCGAGTGTACCTTGCTCATTATTTTAATTTATATAGATTGTACTTTTGACAGAAGTCTCCAAATTTTCTGTTTCAACGTGATTAATGATACTACAGTAATCACAATCAATGATTGAAATAAAATATTAAAATAAGATAGAAAAAATCTTTAATTAGCCCAATGACGAGTTTCTTTTTAACTCCTCCGTAAATCACATTTATCCCTCATGACTGTAATATAGATGGGTTGATTTCAAATTACTTTAAATATTTTATCCTAATGACTGATTTAATAAATTATATTTTGTCACATTAACATATTACTCAGATGTATCATCAAGGAATAACAAATGTTTCATATCTATTTCATATATTTATAATTTCAAATACTTTCAAAATAACAAATACTCAAAATACATTTACAAAATAGAGTAGGTCTCTTGTGATACGGTCTCACGAATCTTTATCTGTGAGATGGGTCAATCCTACCGATATTCACAATAAAAAGTAATACTCTTAGCATAAAAAGTAATACTTTTTCATGGGTGACCCAAATAAGATATCTGTCTCACAAAATACGATCCGTGAGACCGTCTCACACAAGTTTTTGTCTACAAAATATCTGTAAATAATGGCTCTACCAAGAACAATAATTCAAGTCTGTCAACACACAAAAGTACTATTTCTTTTTAAAAAAACAAATACCTTTTACGCTTTATAAGATATTTTCATAAAAATATGAAAGGGAGTGATTTTCATTTGCTTACTATCTACACAGTATATTATGAAGACTTACTTCTTCACGGTATATTGCCCATAATACAGAAGCCTAGTTCCTTGCGTCTTCTTGCCTAGTGACTAACTTATCCGTACTTGAGGTTAGTCTCGTAAATCGGTTGACTCAGGGTTCATATTTTAAGAGGGTCTCAATTTTTTATATATATGTATAGTCGTGCTTCAAATACATACAAAAGACGATCTTTATGGTACTATATGAATATAACAATTTTTTGATAAAGAAACTTCACTTTTCTTAATCATATATATTGACATTTATATATGCAAATAGAATTCATTGTTCATAATTTTATTCAATATGATCTCACAATAGCCGGTGATTTAGATAATCAAATTTCAACATTATGGTTTTTTTAATTATTAAAATTTGATATTGAGAATGTTGGTGTACCGTTTTATCATAATCAAGACACAAAAAAAGTTTTATAAATTTAATTTTGATATTCAAAATCATGTTTTGGCAATCGTATGATTTCAATAGGATGTTTATCGAATATATCTTTAGACAATATATGACTTGGCTCCAATTATTCAAAAATTAGTGGAGATATATAGCTCTTGTTGTATGTCCATACGAATAATAAACTAGAATACTTCTTTATTCAATCATCAATAATCAAGTCTACGATTAATATCTATGATCTTCTTCTAGTTTGCACAAGAAAATCTAGAAGATTTGTGCGTTGAGAATAACAGTGCACGACGGCGGTGGGGATGCAGCGGGAGTATGAAAGCATTGCGGCGGACATCCGGTGGTGATAGTTGGTGTACGACCAAGACTTGGTCCAAGAATACAAGGTGATGGCCAAATGGTGTAGTTGGGAGGAGAGAGAATAGTTTAGCATCAACCTTTATTGTGTTATCTCATATTTAATGATATCCTAGATCTAGTAAAATCCTACCAGGAATCTTGTTAGTAGTTTTGTCCAATTATGATTTCTAGAGTCTTATATAGATAATATAATCTTACCTAGATAAAGTAATATTATCAAGATAATTCAATAGTATGTTTGAATAGGAACACTCTGAATCAAAATGTCAAAACTCCTAGTTATATTTGAATAGGATACTCCAGTCCAATGAGTCAAAACTTCTACTGGATTTTATGCATAACTATGGCTCCTAATGGTTAGACTATAAGTAGGATACTCTAAGCTTAATCTATCATACAGCCCATTATCATTGTTATATCATAATCTCGATCGACGATCAGAAATCACTAATGTAACGAGAGTAAACAACACGTTATAATTATATAAAGTCAAACTTTTCGAAAATCACTAAGTCAAAGCCAACTTGTTAAAATCAATCATCCAATGACTCAAATTTTTTGCAACTGTTAATTTTGGAACACATTCATAAAATTTATATAGTCGTACTTTTCTCACAAATTTAGAAGTCATGCTAACTCTCACAACTTACAAATATAGAATCCGTTTAAAAATATTTGTATAAGCTAAATGTTTGATCTCCATCAAACTACAATTACAATATTCAACTACATGAATTTGATAAACGGAAACACAGAAATCAATACTTGTATGACCTCAATGGTTCAGGAATACAACTAGTTGTGAATTCACAAATCATGTGATTTGAGACAACACGTGTTCTTTATACGAGCTTACCCTAATTAGCATCATTCTATGCATCAACCCATTGATCATAAGAATGTCGGAACTCATTTTTAATTGCACCCATCAAATCATGATAAGACGTCTAGTAGCATCGCTCCATGATTCCCTAGATATCACTGAAAATACCTACAAGAACTTTTGGTTATGGTTAACGTACAATACGATCCTTTTATTTCATATATCCCGATTGAATCTGCAATCATTGGTATATCAAGAGTTTCGTAAGAATTTGATAACGATGTGATATATCTTTGAGTGTTCATAGTAGCATCTCAGGTGCAACTAGAGAACCACTTTACCTAAAAAGTACATCTCATGCTCTGGTCAGAGATTATTTGTACTATTAATTCATCAGATCACATATAATATCTACGCATGTAGGTGAGCGGTGAATCCTTGACTACAATTCATTAGCTACTACGTATGTCGATACTACACCTAACTTCGTCATATGATGAGCCTCGCGGAGCCGGTAAATGTGTCAAAGTGCAAGAATAGTATGTAGAGACTTTATGTTGCCTCGGTTAATAAGGACTAATGATTTACAACCATAATCACATATTATCCACTAGATAAATGATAATCACTTAAAAAATCCGAGGGAGAGTTGTTCAGTAACACATCATTTGAGCACTCATCATGTATGATTAGATATCCTCATGTCCCTAACATTGAAATAAGGTACTCAACATCACAGATGATATTCACTGATACCCTATGGATAGGTCCATGATCAAGATCAGGCCCAAACAAGACTTTGGACTCCCGGTCCATTCCTAACCTAGGTGAGTGACCCATGATGGATCTTATGTAGGCTCTTATAAATACCAGATTTGAGCGTCCAATTCATTTATTCACTATATTGATTGCTAACAGAGTCTCTAGCCGCTCTCTCATTTATTCTCAATACCTGACTTGAGCGTCGGAGGGGCTACGCCGGGACACCCTCCCTGCCCCCTTCTAACGGTCTCCTTTGTGATTTCAGGCCCAGAGTAAATTCGAGGTCTTCATTCAGGCAAGTATCACCTGCTGAACCCAAACCCTATATTTTTAGTGAGTATCACTTGGAGCTGTCTATGGGAAGATTGAGCTGAGACGTAGAGATGGTAGGTTGGAGAGGGAGCAGAAGAACTAACTCAGTATCGTCACATCCTTAGACGAAAACCGAACAATCTTGTCTTGAGACGAGACCTGAACAACCTCGTCCCAAT
The DNA here is from genome assembly GCF_012295235.1 of Primulina huaijiensis. Taxonomy (NCBI): domain Eukaryota; kingdom Viridiplantae; phylum Streptophyta; class Magnoliopsida; order Lamiales; family Gesneriaceae; genus Primulina; species Primulina huaijiensis. The sequence goes on along the minus strand of NC_133320.1, from coordinate 17,928,642 downwards.
GAGAATGTGGGGAACTTGGCCCTGGAACAATTAGGTCAATTCATTACCAGGACAGTAGACGAAGCCATGAAGAAGAATCAAGAATCTATGTTTGCCGAAGAACAAGCTCTTTGCCAAGAAGAGGAGAATGTTGAGGGCCATTAGAGCAGGGTTGAAGAGACGCAGCCTGTCCCAAGTGGGGAGAATCCTGAGATGGAGGAGATGTGGAAGGAGAAAAGAATGTTGAGGCAACAATTGGGAAACAGAGCTCCAGTACCCAAGAGAGAGAGAGTCCTTTTTGCCCTGCCATTTTGGAAGAAGAGATTCTCCCAAATTTTCGACAATCAATCGTGGGAGAGTATGACTGGCGTACTGACCCAGAAGAACACTTGGGAAGATTTGAGAATGCAGCTTTGTTGCATCAGTACTTGGATGGAGTTAGGTTCATGGTGTGTCTAGGTACGTTGAGGGGTTTACCAACAAAATTGGGAGAAATTGAAAACAAGAGCATGTATTAACCCAGCTACTATCAGGGTTGAGATTTCAGGGAAATATCCTAGGGTATGGATGAAACCTAATTCATATCCAAAGGAAGTCAAAGCCTGGTATGAATTCGAGGCCCTGACCTCGGTTTATACGACATCACCAAGCTTCCCAAAAATTTTAGGACTACCTAAATAGATTCAGGAAGCTGGTCATGAAACTTGGGCGAATAACGATTATTTGTCCAGAGGAGATATTCTGGAGTTATACTTCTTTATTACAGCCCCAGAACTAGCAAGGAAAGGCTCACACGAAGCCTTTCATTTTATCAATTTAAGGAGGCCAGATTCAAATATCAGGAAAAAAAAGATCCTTCATCACAAGAAACACCCCTTGTTGCTTCAATAACCGAAGACGACATTTCCACTAGAAGAACATGGGGTCTATGGGTCTGTCATACTGAGATGGACAAAGTTAAGTTTCCGTTTAAATTTTATCATAATATGGTAAACGGATCATTGTTGTTAAATACTATGACAGGAAAAGCCACAAGTTTTGCAGAAGATCTATTCAAAAAGAAAAGAAATCTTCTGTGGAATAGCAAGCTGCCGGGAGTAAAGAAACTCGTCGCAAATTCGGCAATATGGCTCATGTGGGAAGATGATCAGAACAAATCTACCCAAAATGCCCAAACCAAAAGGAGACAGAATTCGGCAAGGGCTTCAGACCGCGATCAGACAGGAAGCATCCTGTAGAAACAGGACCAAGTGGTGAAGGAACACAACCACGTTTTCCTCGGGAAAATCAAAATTTTAAGATTCCTCGACAAAAATAAGTGGACATGTGAACCTAATCACCTTTCCTGGGGAATAACAAAAGTAAAAGATTCTCCGACAAGAGATAGTGGGCATGTGAGTATCACATTAAATAAACAAGAACGAGTAATTTCTAGATTAATAATCTAGAAAATATGACAAATCAAGAAAAGGTGGAGGGACCGTTCAACCACCCACTAAACCCACTCAGGAGATAAGGCCAACCACAGCTGGAGGGCATTAAAGAAAAGTTATAGCAAGAGTTTGAAGTCCGAAGAACAAATCCGTTTAGGGACTTCTATAAATAAGAAGACAGAAGGAAGATGAAGGCATCGACTAACCTCTTCGTTTTTTTTCAAAAAAATTTGTAATATTCTCTTTCAAGTTTATGTGTGTTGTAAGTTCAGCTACTATTAGTATCTAAACAAGTTTCTCTTCCTATACAGGAGGTTACTATGTAATAATATTTCGTATGTTTGAATAAAAGAACCAAGGTGTTTGCTCCTCTCATGTATTATTTTCAAATTGAACTTATTTATCATACACCATGAGGTAAGAAACGAAATAGGGTTGTGCTAAGTGCTGTTGAAGGAATCTGCGTCAGTAACCATTTGTTGCGACTGCGTGGTTAGGCTGTGAGGAGCAGTCTGTAAAACAAGGTGGATACAACCCGACGACACTCTGGTCAAAGAGGTAAACTGTTCAATTATTATATGGAAGCATGATGGGCCAATAAAAAAAATCGGTCATTTGAGAATGGTATATAGGCTGGAAACCTTGTGTAGCTGTATAACTTGGGGCTATATGCCTTTAAAAACATGCTCTATAGGTCTAACAATGTCACGTACCATATTTTAAGGAATAAGCGTATTCTTGGAATTTTCAAAAAATTGGGTAGTTGAAAATAAGTTTTGAAGGGTTGGGTAGTAAAAAGATAGATGATAAGAGAGATGAGTATTTTTAAATAAGTTGCCCTATTTTATAAGGCAATCAATAGCAACTTAAAGAAATGCAAAATTTCATTTATTTTTAAGACACAATTTATTAATTTATTATTTTTGTTATCGATTTAGATAGTTTTGTTCATTAAATGAATATTAAATAATACATTTTAATTTACAAACGCATTCTAAATTACTAAGCTATATGATTTATAGCTATAACAGATGTAATTTAATTTGTTTTGTTAGATATTTATACTATTTGTTAAAATTAAACCCTATTTACCAGCTAACTCTTATAAGGTGTAAGCTTTTTTATAATTTCCAAAACACCGTATAAATATCCAACAATATATTATCCATTTTTCAGTAGACTTCAATTTCTCTCCTTCAATTTCAACAATTAATAATTTTCGTTTTAAAAAATACTTCATTCTTTAATTTTTAATGAAACTATGAAAATTTTGGGCAGCAAAAATGACCAAGAAAACTAAGAGAATTAGTACTAACTCAGAGCCAGACCAAAAATATTGTTAAATATTTAAAGAGGAAATAAAAAAATGGTAATTTGATGAATGACATTAAACGATAAAATCAAAACAACATTAATGTTAAAGAATTTTATTCATCTATTAATGACAATAATGATAAAAAGTGATTTGAGATCTCATTATGAACGAACTGAATGAAGACGATAATGTTAATATTATTGAAGATGTTTTAACATGAAAATATGAAGTAATAGATTTAATATGTCTTTAAATGTTCTTCACCACATAGTTGAGAAAAAATAGTAAAGAATTTTATATTTAAAATGATTCAAATAGAGATGACATTGTTATGTTTGATTTTTTTTTAAATAAAAAATTGGTGACTTGTTATTTTGAGTGACCTAATTTTTTAAGTTCGACTCAAGTATTTGAAATCTCCAAGTATGACACTCGATATTGAATTATTTGTTTGAATGTTTTAAGGCTAATGAATATAAATTAAACAAAAGAAGATGAATAACTCAAAACGATTGTTGCATGTGCTAGGGGTGTCGCTGAGCCACCGAGAATGGGTGCTGAGGCACCCCAAATGCCAGGCCACATGGGAGGCGCCTAAACGCAAATGTTGGCACAAACCCTAAAATTTTCCAGGAGTGTGAGGGAGGTACCTGACGACCATGTTTGACAAGAGTTACAAGTTTTCATGGATATTTGCTTCTAAAATTTTTCTTTTGGTCATATTTAGAGATTTGTGACTTAAATATCAATCGAACAAAATGAATTAACATATTAAGAAACAAAATAACCTCAACTTTGATAGGATCAAAATAAGAAAATTTGCAATCATATTGAACTTTTTTTCCTCTTTCATCTCAAAAGAGATTTTGATTCATTTTCTAGTTAAGTAACTTGTGATTTGTAATGCTACAATCACAAGTTGGAAGTTGTTATATATTTGGAAACGATAGTCATAGCTCGTTAGCATTTTGTGCGGGACAAATTCGTCTTAAGAACAAAGAGTTATCTCTTGCTTTGACTTCAAATTTGCTAACATAGTTTCTTGAGTTTTGTTGTCTTCATGTTGCAGATCCTGTGAAGATATTTTGAAGAAATCCCGACCTACAACGATCACTGGTCCGGTCCAGAACACCCTCAAAAACCGTTTTAGCTGCCAAACCAGTCAAGAATTGATGAAGCTGTTATGAATCAAAAAATCGATCAAGAACTGGTCGAACCTGCTATGAACCGGTTTTTCGATTTTTTTTGAAAAATAAATTTTTTTAAAAAAAATTAATTTAATATTTTGTATTTATATATATATATATAAATTGTTTATTTATATATCTTTTAGGTTTTAAAATTTAAAATATATTATTCATTATATTATGTTAATATTTATAAATTATAACAGAATTCTGGTTCCATCGTTCTATTAAATTGATCCAACCAGTTGGACTATTTTTTTAAAAAGTAGATCAGTTCGATCATCGATAAGTTATTGAATGAAACAAACCTTTTTAAAATATTTAAACTTTTGCACAATGGAATGGACAACTATTTTATTAAGCAGGTAAAGACTTGGTAAACTAATTATACAACAAAAAATTAGCGGGCGATAATTATACTTGTAGGGTATGTTTGGTGTGGGTGATAAAAAGGTGATTGATGAGTAATCACTCCTCATCACATGTTTGATATAAGTATTGATACTCCCAATTATCTTGTGGGCTATCACATGGCCCGTGTATGGCCCGCACTGTACATATTACATGGGAGATTACCTATTACATCTTGTCCAAGTGATTCTTTATACAACCCAATGACAATAATATATAATTCTTGTTTTACCCTTTAATAACAAGTATGAACTAAATTTATACTTATGATTTAATAATATTTATGATAAGAATTCGAGATAAATATTAAAATATAAAAGTTTATGCAATAAAATATAATTGTACAATCTTAAAAATCGTCTTAATCCCAGCTTATGAATTTACTACTCACTATTTAATATTTAGTTACTTTTCAAATTATATAATTCAAATTAACAATAATAATAATAAATAAATAAATAATAAGATGCAAAATAATAATAATAATAATAATAAATGAGAAGATACAAATTAATATCAATAATAAAAAATTAAATAATGATAAAAAAATTAATTAAATTAATAAGAAATTATTGAATAATAAAATTACTGATTAATTATAAGTATAATTAATGATGAAACTATAATTAAATTATTGATTAAAATAATATGTCATTAATTATAACAAGAATAATTATTGTATAAAAAAATAATTTTAGAAAAAAAAATGAATTTTTATTATTAATATCAGGATTTGTATAATAAAAAAAGTTATTAATAAATAATAAGAAATAATTTTTTGATAAATAATAACAGTTACGAGACGGAAGAAGAATAATTAATAAAATAAAAATAAATTAGTAACAAAATAATAAGAAATAATCAACGTAAAATCAACAAAATCATTATAAATAATAAGAAATAATTATATAATAAATATTAACAAGAAAAAAAGATAATAATGAATGATATTTAATGAATATGTAATAAAATAATATTGAAAAAAATAAGAATTAATCAAATATTTTTTAAAATTATTTATTTGTTTATTATTATTATTATTTTATTTTCTATTATTTATTTATTTTTTGTTTATGTTTATTATATTTAGGTAATGTGATTATATACACATAATAAGGATATTTTGGTCATTTCAAGATAATATACAAAATTAATCCATAATTTTAAAAACATACCAAATATCATACATTTTATCTCACTATATTATTTATCATCATCTCTCATTTTTTAATCACTCTAATTACTAATCTTTTAATTATTCTATCTTACCCACCAAACATAGTCGTAGGGTTCTGGTGAGCTGACAGCAATATATAGACAAATAAGAGAAATTATTTAAAAATAAGAGCAAGATTTTAAGTCTTCACGTGTTCGATTTTTATGGATTTTAAAAATAGATTTGTCTTTGTCATGTCCACAATATTGTTTTCCAGCTTGCATACCTTGTTCATTCAACTCTCTGTCATCTTTAATCTGCTGTAAATGATCCATGGTGCAGTGACGACTCCTGAGTCAAACTTTTTCAACCTCTACAACACACCAAATNGTGTGTGTGTGTGTGTTTGATCTTCTAAACACTAATGATGGACATCTATATGACCACGAAGTAACGTTCACTTATTAAATATACAATTTATCAAATAGATGGGATCATAATATATGAATATTCCTCAAATTTTATAATTAATTATATGGTCTTCATTCACGTGATTCCAGTCGTTCTACTTTGTGGTTTGTGAGGGACAAAAACAAAAAAATATAATGCCAATGATATCGGTTTTTTGTGAAATATATGTTGAATTAAAATGACGATCTGTGGTTTGAAAGGGAAAAAAACAAAAAACCGATACGATATGAATTAGTTTTCCCTTGTTTTACGGAAATATTAAAGAAATTTTCTTTTAAAAAAAATATAGGAATAACGTGAAATGTGCGTTTATGAAATATACGCACACCGACCCACAAGATTCTTGCTGCCGCAAAAGATACGTTATCATTGACAGTACTTATTTATTTATTGTTTTATAAAACGGGAAATTGGTCTTCAGTCCTCGGCCGTCGATTTTTTTTTGTGTTCAGTCTCTGGGTACTTTTTTAATACCACATTTCTACATGAAGTGTACCACATTTCCACATGAAGTATACCACATTTTGTATGACATAGTACCACAATTTTGTGGGTAGGGAGTGAACCAAAGAAATATTTTGATTGGTGATTTTTCACCAACTTCCTTTTTATAAAACGGCTTGATTAAAGAAAAATACATGCTTTTGAAAAACTATAGAATAATGCAAAATGTTTTTGATTTGATTTTCCGAATGAGATTTATTGTAGATTTTATGATTTTTAAATATTTGATTTCAAATTATAGGTAATTTTTTAATTACAATGTATTTTGAAATTTTAAAATAAATACAATACGTTAAGGCTGTGTTTAGTTGAATGATAAAATAATGAAATGATTAAGAGATAAATGATAAAGAAAATGATTGAAGTAGAAAATGATAAAATAATATTATGTTTTATATGATTATTAAGAATGAGATAATTTAGAATTTTTTGATGAATTGACTAAATTGCCCTTCTACTATTGAGACGACGGGCGGGAGGTGGTGTTGTGGCCGGACGGCGGTGGTCGGCCGTGGGGGTGATCGGCTGGCGGGGGTCGGCGATGACGGCCGTCGGCAGCGGCGGAGGTGGCGGTGGTCGGCCGGCGGCGGTCGGCGGCCGGCGATGGTCGGTTAGTGGCCGGCGGTGGTGACGGGAAATGATGGTGAGTTTGAATATTGAAGAAGGGTAAAACTGAAAAAATAAGATGAATTAAGAGTTGGATAAATAATCCTATGGGGGAGGAGTGATTATTTTATCACAGTTAATTTAATCTAATCTTTTATAAGAGGGATTGACTTGGTTAAATAAAAATTCTACCAAACATAATATTAGATGGGTTTAAAAAAAATAAACCCACCTAATTTAACCTACCAAACGCATCGTAAAAGATAATATAATCACAAAGTACTTGTAATTTATTTGTTATTATTTTGTCGAAAAAAATAATTTATTAACTCCTTAATCCCTCTGTTGAAGAATATTAAATAAAATTAAAATATTTGGGACTTTCTGACGAAAAGATCATATGTTTATTTTACTTGTAAAAAAGTGTTTTTAAAAAGCACACTTAAATATTTGCCCGACTTTTCGTTAATTGATTGCGTATTTAACCATTTAGGAAAAAGTGGGTCATTTCATCTTAATTTTAAACGATAAAAAAAGACTAATGATTGAATATTTAAATTACCAGATTCCCAAAACGTTGTTGAATTTCGAACACTCGGCCGACAATGCAATCGAGATCTATACACCATTATATTTTAATGTGATTATGCATATATGATTTTCACGTTGTTCGATGTATAATTACTTTTATATGAAAAATCATATATTTTTATCTAAAATCGAGAAAACATAGCATAAACAAATATTTTCCCTTTTTAAACGTAGACATCCTCATTTAGAAATCACAAAATACCTGTTAGAGTAGATGCTGTAGAGCCCAAAATCAGTACACGCTAACTCATTCATTTATTAAATTGTTAAATTATTTATTTATTTTAAAATGATTTTAATGATGCATGATTTATGATTTGCATTATTTTAAATTATTACATGTTTATTTGATGCACGTTAAAACGTTTTCTTGAGTTTTATGTTGCAGGCGAATATTCGATGCGAGATCGAGAAAAGAGAACGGTGACGATTTAGACGATTTATGAATAATGTGGCATTTTATTTCAAGTCAAGAAAATTGATATTTTAAATAATTTATGAAATTTTAAGCATTTTAAAGTTTAATTTGATTTATTATGTGATTTTAAAATTTTAAACTTTTCAAAAATATTAATTTGAATTTGAGAATTTTAACAATGAAAATTTGGTACTTAATGATTTTATTAAATAATTAAATTAGTATTATTTTATCACTAATTATTTAACTAAGTATTTTTTAGCCCCTAATTAACCCCCTAATCACACACACCCGTCGGCACACACACAACACACACACACGTTGCAAATTTGAGAGGAAAACTAGGGTTCTAAGCCCTTCTTGCAGCAGCCACCATTCCTTGCAAATTCCTGAAGATTCAAGTTTATTTTCTAGCAAGAAATCGTGCAGCAAGCGTCTCCCGGTCATCTCCCGTAATCCACCGCGTTAGTATTCATTATCTTCGTGCGTTTTAACGCAAAGAAATGTATATTCTTTCATTTTTCTGCATCGATCTTGTCATAGTAAATATTTTGATTCATATTGTGTATAAAAATCCGTTTATGTTATGCAAACTTTGAGCGATGATGTTTGGAACGATTTTGAAATAATTTTTAGATCTCAAAAACTGAATTTTCTATCTTTTCAAATCCTGTGAATTTTTGTCGGTTTTCTGAAAAAACTTTCCACATATAAAACTTAGTAATTTTCGATATCTTCGCTTTGATAACAAATTCGTAATTTTCTGATAAGAAGCGAGGGAGATATGATTTTTATCGTAAAATCGCTCAAACTGTGAAATTTCTGTGTCACAAAACCCGTCACCCTCTGTCATTTCGAATCCTGCAAATTTTCGATTGGTTTTGGTGAAAAATTTCATCATATAAAACGCATTACTTTTTGATATCTTCGATTTGAGAGTAAATTCATAATTTTCGGATAAGAGACGAGTGAGTTATGACCAGTCTCGTGTGATTGCTCAAAATGTGATGTTATAAAAAAATGTGTTTTTTAAGTATTTTGAGTTGTAGGCTTCGTTGGAAACCGCTTAGCTGGGCGGCGCTCGAGCGGTAAGATGTTACCGCCCGAGAACAGGCCTTCTGGACTGGCGTGCTCGAGTGGTAATTATGTTCTGCAATTGCCCAAACAAGATCCAACGAAGCCCTCAACACTATATAAGTATGTTCGACGTGCAAAAGAAAATGTTTTATGTTTTGAGGTATGCGAATTGTCTTTTGACCAATTATGTTTCGGGATTGGAAGCCGGAGAACGTGTCTGAGGACCTCTCTACCGCTGTAAAGAATGACCGGGCTTTGATCAGAATTGAGAAGCGGTAAAACATGACCAGGGACCAATCCACCCGGTAAAGCGTGATTGGTGATCTTATGTATGTGGGAGTGGACGTTCGGTTGAAAGGCTGTGATGATCCCTGCTAGCCCAGTACTGTGGTTTAGTCTGATCAGGCGCATTATATTATGGGTCACTTGCTTTGAAACATATCTCTATGCAAAATGATGATGATTATGCATGTTTAAGTATGTATTTGCAGCATGTTTATGAAAATGTTTATGAAAGATGGCACACTATGTTTATATAAGTATGTTTAGAGTTTAAGTATGTATGGGCTACTTTAAAATGCATGTGGTTTTATTATGTATTACTTGTTATTCTCGGTTTATACATGTTGAGTCTTTAGACTCACTAGACTTGATCGATAAAGGTGTGGACGAGTTCGAGGAGACGAGATGTGGGGACCAGAGAGTGGCTCGGACTGTACGGAGGCCTAACCCGAGTACCGCTCAAGTTTTCAAGAATTTTACGCACGTTAAACTCATTTACTTCGATTTTGATGAAATTACTTTATGTCGTTTAAACAAGTACTTTTTGCAAGCTCGTGTTGATTGTGACATTGATGTCACGGATATAGTTTGTACTCGCTTTTATTTCAAATATTTAGTCAAGCATTTATTTATATTGCATTTTGAATGATTATTACTTATTTAAGAAAATTTTTTATTTTCCGCAAATTTTACGTAGTTTTAAAGTACGGTACGTCACAGTTGGTATCAGAGCGAGCCTACTGGAGGTTGCGAGAAGCTCACGAAGTCAGGCCTCAAATTTGTAAGTTTTAAAGTTTTAAAATTATTTTATGCAGTAAGCATCAAGGTCACGATTTCAACATGTACATGTTTAAGTTCGATTTACGTTCATCTTATGATATGAATATTTCGTTCTTGCATGTTGGTTTACGTGTTGGGTAAATTTTGGAACAATATGCCTCATAGACGTATGATCGCCCGTGAAGCAGGTGAAGATGATAGAGAGGCTCGGGTTGGGGAGAGGGCCACTCCTCCTCTTCACCGTCATATTTGCAGGCACAGATGCTTGCAGGGATGGCACAGTTTGCGGAGAACAATGCTGGAGTAGATATGGGAGTGAGGCCCAGGCCAGAGGCGGTGTATGAGAGATTCAAGAGGATGGATCCAAAGGAGTTCTCGAGGACTACTGACCCGACCCGATGGTAGCTGAGGAATGGATTAAGTCCATTGAGGTGATCTTTACCTTCATGGAACTGAAGGATGCAGATAGGGTCAGGTGTGCTACTTACTTATTATAAGGAAAAGCCAGACTGTGGTGGGAGAGTGCATCTGTGGCTGTGAATTTGCAGACCCTTACTTGGGAGGGTTTCAAGGAGGTGTTTTACTCCAAGTACTTCACTGAGGAAGTACGCACCCACTTGACCAGGGAGTTCATGACTTTGAGACAGGGAGACCGCAGCGTGGCGGAGTTTGTGAGGAAGTTCAATCAGGGAGTCACTTTGTTCCCTTGATAGCTAACGATGCCAGAGAAAAGTTGAGGCACTTCCTTGATGGTTTACGGCCGATCTTCCGCCGAGATGTTCGAGTGGCTAGTCCTACCACCTATGTTGTTGCTGTATCTAGAGCCTTGGCGGCTGAACATGATCAGAAAAATATTGAGAATGACAGGCAGGGCAAGAGGCCCTATCAGACGCCCCAGCAGCACCATTACCAGCAGCAATACAAGAAACCATTTCAGGGGCATCAGGGTAAGAGACTGTTTCAAGGACCGCCGAAAGGCAAGGGTCCTATACCGCAAAAGAAGGCTCTTCAGAAGCCTGGTGAGTATCCATTGTGCCCAATACAACCGGCATCATATGGGACATTTTTTATGGGGTTGGGGCAAATGCTTCAAGTGTGGAGCCATCGATCCCATGCTGAAGGATTGCCCGCAGTGGAGGCAGCCGACCCAGGGGAGAGTGTTCGCCATGCATGCCGAGGAGGCGAACCCAGACACGACTCTTCTGACTGGTAACCTATTTAATTCAACATCATATTATTTTTGCCATTCATGCTTCAAATTTCACTTGGGAATAATAGAATGTTGTTTTCGTATTTTGGAGACTTTGGATAGAGATTTCCAACTATGCATGAGGTTAATATTTTGGGGTATAATTTTATGTGTTGTGCTAACATCCCTCAGGAAATATATTCATAAAGAGAGTAGCCACGAAGGCCTTGTTAGATTCCGAGGCTACTCACTCTCTTATCTCAGAGACATTCGCTAATTATTTGGATGTCAAGTCCATTGGACTCGACGTGAGCTACTCCGTGACAGTTCCATCAGGGGATGGGTTATCATCTACTAGTGTGGTCAGAGATATCGATCTTGAACTATAGGGCCACCTAGTTTACGCCGATCTGATTGTGTTGCCAATGCCAGAGTTAGATATTATCTTGGGGATGGACTGGCTGACGAAGAATAGAGTTTTAATTGACTTTCAGAGAAGATCAGTGTTTGTAAGACAATTGGGCATGGAGCAATTTCTTTTTGAGCCGGACAGGTGGAGAAGTTTCCCTTGCATGATCTCTTGCATGCAGGCACGAAGACTTATACATAAGGGGTGTCAAGCATTCTTGGCTAGTATTATTTCAACACCTGACGCACCCACCCTGTCGATATCTGATGTACTAGTTTTCAGAAACTTTCCTGTTGTCTTCCTCAACGACGTCACATGCCTTCTACCAGAAAGAGAGGTGGAGTTCGCCATTGACCTTATGTCAGGTACTGTGTCAATATCTAAGGCACCGTACCGTTTGGCTCCATTAGAGATGTTAGAGCTCAAACATCAAATTCAGGAGCTCCTAGACAAAGAATTCATCCGTCCTAGTTGAAGGATCGAGTGTGCTAGTGCTTTCGAAGGCATTTCGAACACTATATTCTCCAATAAGCTGCAATAGCTTGTGTTCTAAGAATATTAACAACGATGAATTAAATCGAGCTTGGTTTAAAACCAAGCGGAAGAAACTCGAAGTAATACTTCGTGAAAAAGACTGTTATTAGAAGCATTTTAACTTATGTAAACTGAATAACTGAGAAAGACTAGATTAATTTTTGTATTCTTCAGTTCAGTTATGGTGACAACTGAACTGACGGATACTCTAACTGATCAAAACAATTTGAAAACAGCAGTTAATCAGTTAAATACACAAGATATCCTTATGGATGTTCGGAGACTTCAACTGCTCCTACGTCACCCCTTCTACCACCACGGGTAGGATCCACTAGAAGACTTTGATTTATATAACTCTTTGTACAAACCCACTCAGCTAGGACTTACACTACTGCCTAAACTGCACTCCTAGCTACGACTGAAGGCATCACCTTCCAGCGAACACTTCTTTAACGTCTATGTGTCAAAGACTACATACACAAGTTTAACGTCTTTGTGCAAGACGGTATTTGGGCGGCTGAGAGTGTTTGTGTATGAGAACTGAACAAGAATGTTCTAACACACTGAGGGAAATAGGCTGCTATACTAAACTGATAACACATTGAAGTGTCCCTCTCGGCTGATTGCTTCTGAAAGCTGATTTGCAATGTGCGTGCCCTTTTTTTTCTTTCTTATTTGTGTTATTGTTGTTCTGTGTGTTGTTGAGTCTTCACTGATCTTGTCTTTATATAGGCGGGAAAAACTGATCGTACAGTGAGACTCATTTATTGTATCTGTTGCATCTTGAATTCGTTTCTTGGACTTTGTGTCTCGAATTTTCGACTGCCATTCTGAAGCGTTTTGTCTTTAATGCTCTGATGCAACGTTCATTATTGTCTTTTGGCTGGAAAAAGGCTTTGTACCTTCACGCACAGCTGGAATCCACTGAAAGGGTTTGTCTTCATCTACAATTGAAAGATTCTGACTGATCTTTCGGACTGGTCTGCTGAAATCAGTTGACTCGTCAGGTGAATTGATTTCACTCTCATTTATTTGAATTGATCAGCTGGGTTTCTTCATCAGTTGAACACTCCTTCGGCTGGCCAGCTTCTGAGGTTCTCCTGCTAAATCACCTATCAACTGGACAATCAGCTAGACTGCTCAATTGATGTAACATTTAGACTGATTCAGTTTGTGCGATCAGTTAGGTCTTCAGTTTGCGATGTGAACAGCTCGAGACTGATTCTAGCTTCTGCAAACTAAGGTAGATTATTAGTAACACAAATTAACAAGTTTTGTTAACATCAAAATCAAGATTGCGAACTTGAAAAGTTCCAACAATCTCTCCCTTTTTGATGATCACAAAACTTGAGTAGTTAAGCACAATATATTCAGTTCAAGGGTTAGTACATTCAAACATCGTTAAAAGCTCCCCCTCAAGAACTGTATTAAAGAAGTTTTGAAAACCATTTAGAGATAGAGGATAAGAAAAACTCCCCCTCCAAAACTGAATTGATAAACCCTTAAATGTATTGAGAAAACACTTTTTAGTTGACGAAAAAAAAAAAATTCTCAACAGCTGAATTTTTAAAACTGATTGAAAAACGATTTTCAGTTTGAGGGTAAAAGAAAAACTCCTCCTTAGAGACTGAATTGAAAACCCGTATTTGAAAGATATTTAACAAGTCATTCATTCAGAGGTGATAATCATTCAAGCAATGTAGACAAGAAATATGGAAATATCCATTCAGCCACAACGAAACACAGCTGAACAAACATGATGTTTATTAAATAAATTTCCTTGTATTTACATCTGAGTACATACATCAGTTGAAAATGAAAAATTGCTACAGTAATAGCATAATTTAAACAACATCAGATATCAGTTGGTTTATGCGACAGAACTGGATATACCATCAACTGATTTCTTGAAGTGCTGCATCGGTTGTGAGTTCAATTTGCTAGAAACGAGTTAAACTGCCTTGAACTTGACTTCTGGGCTTACACAACTGATCGAGCAGACTTTGACTTAGCTCTCGTGGAGTTCAGCTGGTGATTAAAAATTCCAACATCCAAACGTGGATGAGTTTCGTATGAATAACAGCTGACCTGATAGGCTTGCAACTGAAATCTTGTTCGAGCAGTTTAGCTGTGCATATTTGCAGATGATTCTCAGTCCGCTGCAGGCTGATTAAAACACCAAAGCTAATAGTCTAGTGAAGTGGCTACAATGTTAGTTGCAGAGCCAATCCTCTCAACTCTTCGCTAAAGAGCGACATATAAATATTTTCAAATAGTTTTGAAAATTGTATGAAATACTTTTAAATAACTTTTAACACTATTTTAAAGTAACAAATTTTAAAACACAGTTTTCTTCAAATGTTCTTCTTAGAACAAGCCGCTCTGATACCAATTGAAGGATCGAGTGTGCTAGTACCTTCGAAGGCATTTCGAACACTATATTCTCCAATGAGCTGCAATAGCTTGTGTTCTAAGAATATTAACACCGATGAATTAAATCGAGTTTGGTTTAAAATCAAGCGGAAGAAACTCGAAGTAATTATTCGTGAAGAAGACTGTTATTAGAAAACATTTTAACTTATGTACACTGAATAACTGAGAAAGACTAGATTAGTTTTTGCATTCTTCAGTTCAGTTATGGTGACAACTGAACTGACGGATACTCTAACTAATCAAACTAATTTGAAAACAGCAGTTAATCAGTTAAATACACAAGATATGTTTATGGATGTTCGGAGATTTCAACTGCTCCTACGTCACCAGTTCTACCACCACGGGTAGGATCCACTAGAAGACTTTGATTTATACAACTCTTTGTACAAACCCACTCAGCTAGGACTTACACTACTGCCTAAGATGAACTCCTAGCTACGACTGAAGACAGCACCTTCCAGCCAATACTTCTTTAACGTCTATGTGTCAAAGACTACATACACAAGTTTAACGTCTTTGTGCAAGACAGTATTTGGGTGGTTGAGAGTGTTTGTGTGTGAGAAATGAACAAGAATGTTCTCACACACTAAGGGATATAGGCTTCTATACTAGGCTGATAACACGTTGAAGTGTACCTCTGGGCTGATTGCTTCTGAAAGCTGATTTGCAATGTACGTGCCCTTTCTTTTCTCTCTTATTTGCGTTGTTGTTGTTCTGTGTGTTTTTGAGTCTTCACTGATCTTCTCTTTATATAGACGGGAAAAACTGATCGTACAGTGAGACTTATTTATTGTATCCGTTGCATCTTTAATTCGTTTCTTGGACTTTAAGTCTCGAATTTTTGACTGTCATTCTGAAACGTTTTGTCTTTAATGCTCTGATGCAACGTCCATTATTGTCCTTTGATTGGACAATGGCTTTGTACCTTCACGCACAGCTGGAATCCACTGAAATATTTTGTCTTCATCTACAACTGAAAGATTCTGACTGATGCTTCGGACTGGTCAGCTGAATTGATCTTCAGTTGGGCTGGTGAAATCAGTTGAATCGTCAGTTGAAATGATTTCACTCTCATTTAGTTGAATTGATCAGCTGGGTTTCTTCACCAGCTGAACACTCCTTCGGCTGGCCAGGCTTTTGAGGTTCTCCGACTAAACCACCTATCAACTGGACAATCAGCTGGACTGCTCAATTGACGTAACAGTTAGACTGATTCAGTTTGTGCGATCAGTCAGGTCTTCAGTTTGTGATGTAAACAGCTCGAGACTGATCCTAGTTTCTGCACACTAAGGTAGATTATTAGTAACACAAATTAACAAGTTTTGTTAACATCAAAATCAAGATTGCGAACTTGAAAAGTTCCAACACTAGTTTCTCACCATGGGGCGCACCAGTTCTCTTCGTAAAGAAGAAAGATAGGAGCATGAAGTTGTGTATCGATTACAAAGAATTGAACAAGGTAACGATCAAGAACAAATACCTATTACCAAGGATCGAGGACTTATTCGATCAGTTGCAGGGAGCTACAATGTTCTCTAAGATAAATCTACGTTCTGGGTATCATCAACTGAAGGTAAAAGATGCAGATGTTTATAAGACAGCCTTCAAAACTAGATATGGGCACTACGAGTTCTTAGTGATGTCATTTGGACTGATTATTGCTCCAGAGATTTTTATGGACCTAATGAATCGACTATTTCAGCCCTACCTGGATCAATTCGTCATAGTATTTATTGACGACATTCTTATATATTCGAAGGGCCATGAGGAACACAGTCAACATTTGAGTACAGTTTTGCAAGTCTTGCATAGTCACAAGTTGTTTGCAAAATTTAGTAAGTGTGAATTCTTGTTGGATAAAGTAACATTTTTGGGACATATCATATCTAGCAGTGGCAGTAGTAAAAGGATGGATTGAGCCGAATAACGCGTCAGAGATCCGTAGTTTCCTATGCTTGGCAAGCTACCATAAGAAATTTATTCAGAGGTTTTCCTCGACTGCAGTGCCACTCACTTCATTGACTAAGAAAAATGCTAAATTTATATGGAGTGAAGAATGTTAGAAGAGTTTTGATACTTTGAAGCAAGCTCTTATCAGAGCGCCATTTTTAGCCATGCCATCAGGGCAAGGCAATTTTGTGTTATACACCGATGTTTCTAAGCTCGGTTTAGGTGCATTATTGATGCAACATGGTCGGGTTATAACATATGCCTCCAGACAGTTGAAAGTGCATGATAAGAAATACCCGACTCATGATCTCGAGTTAGTTGCCGTTGTATTTGCGTTGAAGATATGGAGACATTGTTTGTACGGCGAGAAATGCCGGATATTGACTGATCACAAGAGTCTCAAGTACTTCTTCACGCAGAAAGAGCTGAACATGAGACAAAGACGGTGGTTGAAGTTAGTAAAAGACTACGATTGTGAAATTAACTACCATCCAGGGAAAGCTAATGTTGTGACAGATGCTTTGAGCAAGAAAATAGAAGTCGTAGCACAGCTGTCAGTGAAATGTCTGCTCATTTTAAAAATCTACTGACAATTTTTTTTAAAAAAAAAATGCAATGACCGAAACCATGCCTACATAATTCCATAAGATTTGAATTATTTATTCTATAAAATCATCCCACTACTGAATAACATGACTGCAGTTAAAATTATGAAAAGAACAACCAACCTAAAGAATTGATGTTTAGAAAATAAAACATCAAGATTATTAAAATCTGTCAAAACCCTCCACACAATAACATCGTCAACCATATAAAATATTTGTTCAAACTTGTTCCCATAAAATCATATATTTGCAGAAAGTACAAGGTCCTCGGGTTCGCATGCACACATCTAACTCCCCCTACTCAGTCCTCGACACCTCCAGTCTCCTCATCAATGTGCTAATCTGCATCATTCACACCTAGTGAGTCTAAAGACTCAACACACATGCAACGTTATAATGAGTACATATACATAACATATAACAGTGAAAAGTACTGTAATCAACATACCTTTCATGATCTTAAAAGCATAAACACAAACGTGCCGTAATATTGTGTAACGTGTCAAAACATGTCTCATCATAATCATCATATACGTATACATTTTTGTTTGAATTCAGTTCGTTAGTTGTGACTTTCATATCAGCTCTATTCGATGGATCCATCTAAAATAACCGCGGTACCCGGTGGCGGGGACATCAGCGACAACATTACCCGTCCACTGGTCCTTGGACTCAGCTCATAATATCTCATATAATCGTATTAGTCACAACTAACTCGCATCTTTCAAAACGTGACATCATATTCATCAATTAATAGAATCATGCATATACGTGAATTTTTCTTAAAATCAAGCATGCAACATATTTTCATAATTTCATAAAAATCATGTCCGTGATACATAAACATTTAAAAACATGTTAAATTGTGATCGGGGCACTTCCAGGACTAAAATCTCGACTCGGGTGCAAAATGACCATTTTACCCTTGGAAACCCGAAATGACCATTTTACCCCTGGACCTCTAAATTTCGACCCAAAACTTACCAAAATACTTAAAACATCTCAAAACATATTATAAGCATTTTGTAGACGTAAACTCGAGCTCATTTCCAAACTTAAATGATTCGTTTTAAAACTTGGACCGGGGTCCCGGTTTTAACCCGAATCAACCCGAAACTTAACCAAAATTTTCCCAACTTAAACCGTGACTTAAATCTACATGACCAACCTCTAAAAAACTTAATTCAGACCCTTTATGACCCTTGAAAAGTACCCGAAAGTCGCTGGAATTTTTCTGCACATACGTACTCGAAACCTTAAAGCACCAAATCTTGATATTTTCGATCCTAGCCTACATAACGACGTGTCCAGCCCTCAACCCGACACCCTAGGACTAAGACCGAGCCAAGGACCCCTCTCCTGGCCCGACTTGGCCACGCCCTTAGCCCTCCAACTCACGGACGTGCGTGACTCTCAACACCCTACATCGAACCATTGAAGAACCACCCTAGCGCCACACCCTTCGAACATCCTATGGACCACGACCAGCCATTCACAACCCTCTCCTAGCCTTGTCATGGACCCAATAGGGTCGGATCCTTAGCTGGGATCGAGCCATGCAAGGTTACACACCCAAAACTCTCGATCTAGCCAAATCCGATCAACCGAACACGTAGTACCGAGCGGCCCTCAACATATCCCGACTAAACCTTGACTCCAGCATCTTGACATCATTTTAATCGACGTATACAACCCCTATCATGAAAATCATCAGCCCCCTTACACAATAATGCAAGAAATCGTGAGTTATGTATGAAACATTGCATAATTCATGTCAAAACTTTGAAAAAAGGATGCTACTTGATAGGACCAAGAATTTCTCATGCAACTACATATACATCAGCATAAAAATGGTGTAAATGATGAGAAAAAGAGATACATGGCGTGCGTTTACGTTTATATGCCCTTCGCGTTTATACGCTCGAAAACTTGAAGACCTTTGCGTAGAACGTGAACCGGAGAGGCGGGGAAGATTTTTTTGAAAGAAGCTCGAGAAATTTGAGAGAAAAGATTTTGTATTTTTTGAAAGTGTGCTGCAGAAGGTTGGGGAGGGACGGCCATGTTGAAGGGGTGGGGTGTTTAGGGTTTTGAAAGTAGGTTTATGTATAATATAATTAGTATAATGGGTCCTTAATTAAAATTAATGAGATCAAGTAGAATTTTAGGCCCATTATGGATAAAATAATCTCATTAAGCCCGAAAACACTTCCGAAAAAATATTTCGTTTAGGTACGTTTTTGAAAATATTGTCCGAGCCCTCAAAAAGTTCTCCGATTCGCTAAAATTTGTGTACCGGTTAAAAATACGAACCGCGAATAAAAATACCCACCTAGGCCAAATTTTCGAAATTCTCCTTTAAAACGCTTCGTATTAATTATCTAGTAAAATCTTTTTTCCTAATTATCCCCGGTCTCCGATACTTGTTCGAGCGCGAAATGCAACTTAAAACCTTAATGCATGAAACTTTAACAAACCAAGAATTAAAACTACATAATCATGCAATAAACTTGCATTTAAAATAAATTAATTATAATACATAAGAAGTTTGGTAACTTTCATGCATGTGGTTCACACGGACCTTCAAATTTTCGGGACGTTACAATCTATCCCCCTTAAATTGAATTTCGTCCCCGAAATTCGTTTATCCTCGATAAACAAAAAATTTAGACTCTTAATTCTAGTATCCCAATAATCCACGTTTTTGCTGCGCTACTCTGATAAAATAAGTGTTAAGCTGTGCTTATGTCTCCTCAATCCTAATTAATTTGCCTACCAAAATTCTCGTTTGTGAATCGCAACTTAAAACGACTTATGGTGACTTAGTTCTATTTTACCATGACCTCGAATTTTAACTTTTCTCACAATTCCTCATACTAGAAATGGATGTCCGAACTTATCGCACCTTACTTTTCTGATACTATACTCATAATGTTCATCGACCTATTACATTAGCATTTACGCATTTCAACTTAAAAAACCTTAGCACCAGAATTTACTGATCGACTTCTATCCTCGATAATACACTTAAAAGTTAAACCTTACCTCAACCCCATAATAATATTAGCCTAAAATCCTTGAATCGAATCTTTATCTTCCGGCACCAACTTAGGTAACTCAACTATTTACAAGTACATCCAAAATATAAAATTGTTGCAAATCTTAAGCCTCGAGTAACGTTAATCCATAAAAACCAAATATACAATATCGATCTTCTACCTATATAATAAAGCCCTTCTAGTCTCAATTACATGCTTAAATTATTTCTTTCCCAATTACAATATAGTTGAGGCCTAAGACACTAGGACTTTCCTCACTGGAATGAATATCGCATTCTTACGTACCCTTAATGCTTAATTAATACTAGTGTATATGGTGTGCTGTCGTTGTGCCACCAAACTTAAATTCCTACTCTTTAAATAAAATTAGTGTAATGGTGAGCAGGGTTGAATCCACAGGGAACGGGAGATGATTTCTTTCGAGCAAAATGCAAGTAAAAGGGGGGTTTTTGTATATGAATTAAATAAAATACTAAACTAAATTTATCCAAGAAAGAAAAATACTAAATTAAAATGATAATTAATCAACTAGAATAAAATGAAGAATTTAATATTAGAAAGATCTGATTCAAGGGAGTTCTACTATTTAATTATATCACTGTTCATCGGCTAACAAATAATTTATTCAAGTTGTTCCAAGCAATTAACCTTAGAATTATAGGGATAGCCGCTAAAATTCTTGTGTTTTCCTAAAATAATTGACCGAACCCAGCATCCAGTCAAAACTTATTAATAATTAACTGGGCACGATAGCGTTCCATATTAATTAAAAATAGCATTTCAGTTTTGTGAAAACAGTTAATCCTAAAATCTAACAACCGAGATAGCTGCAATTGATAGATCGCGTTTTGTTGATTTATTTAGACTAAATATGCTATGATAGCACAACACATCTAATCTATGCTACTCGTGTACCAATCATTAATGACAATTACGGATCACTGAATTCATGGCTAGCAGTAGAAAATTATATAACGAATTAAATTGTCAGATTAACCGAGATACAACTTTCATAGAATTAAACATAAATCAACAAATATTTGGAATAACAAGAATATTAAACAAGAATATTAAACCCAAAAAAACAAAACCTCACAGAGATAAATTAAACAGTAAAAACAACCCTTAAATCAGAAATTAAACTTAGCCTAGAGTTATGGAGAGAATCGGAGAAAATCCTTGCTCTTTGTTTTATGCTCTTCACGTGAGATTGGTAGAGGAAGAATTCTTTTCCTGTGCAATGATTCAGCCGCCTCCCTACCTCACGTTTTGTAGGTTATATCAAGGATAGAAAAACTCATTAATTTAAATCATAATCTCTAAAAATCATACCAAAGATATGATAGAGTTTTCTTTGGAATAAAACTCTATCTTATCTTTATTTCTCCCAATAAGAAAAATATCTCTCCAATTATTTTTCATAAATCAAATACCATAATTAGGAGTCTAAAATATGATATTATCTTTGCAATTTTTGGACTTCAGATTTCGTTATGCCGGTAGCTGAAGAATAGTCACAAGACGTGATCACGCCTTGTGGAAAGACCTCTTCTGAATTTTTTCTGCTTCAAGTCTTCCACGAAGATTATATCGGCAACTTTAATTGTGATATAAAATCACCATTTTAGCACATATTTATCTCACGAGAAGAAAACTTTCTCCTACAATAAAATCACACAAAAATGTGTCAATTAAGCATGTTGAAAATGATAACAATGAGAGATATGACAACAAAAAATACCAACTATTATGAGCCTATCAAATCTCCCACACCTAAACCATGCTTGTCCTCAAGCATAAAAGAGTTCAATTCATTATCTCAACTCATTATCCTCTTTCTGCTTCTTTTACTTGTCAGTAAATTTTTTTTTTCATGCACCTAAGAAATTTCATTGTTAGGCATCTGACTACCAACATCATGAGCAATTGCTTCCTTCCGAATATGTAGAAATAAAAATGCATAGAGTCCAAACACTCCTCACAGGATTCGCTCATGTCACTCGTAAGTGTCTAGGTATGTATCAAGGAGCTCTCTTGTCAAAACACTGAAAATTTTTACCATAAGCTTGCAAATATATCACATCCTCCACCAAGTGAATGGATTGAAATGCACAAACAAGGGCTATAAATGGGTTGAACTGTGGCTAGAGGTAAGGTAGGAAAGAAGGCACAATGTGTTTATGGAATTGAAGAGATCATACATACTTTCCACAAAAACAATTGCATCCAGCTAACGATAATATCTTCAATCTCATTATAACATCCAAGAACATTGTTTTTTTCATCTTCGTTCTTATTTTCCTTCTCACTCCCCTTTTTTCCTTCATTTTTTTCCATATATATTTTTTTACATCTACATTTTTTTTTTATTTTTGTGTATAAGAAATATTTTTTTTTGAGACAACGACTACGAGCATGAATCACTCGATCTTAACAATTTGCACTTTCTTGGCTCCAAGCGATGCTAAATGTGACAAGTTTGTATGATTCTCCAATTCAAGGTTCAAATAGAGGGATAACCAACAAAAAGGATTTATCATGGCTTGTAATGTGGTTATTTTCCAATGAATAGGCTCAGGCTCGGACTTGGCTCACTAGTGGTAAATGAATCAGGGTAGGTTCAAAAGAACGACACTGATGATGAGAAAGAAAACGGTTTGAACCTAATGCCCTTTACTTTGTTTATGCATCTAATCCATCACAAGGTGTCAACAAAGACATGTATAACAATGCAAGTTCTAGAAAAATCAACAATACATGACCAACACACAATCAAATAAAATGGAGCATGATATAATGTTTGCTCATAGGCTCAAAGCTCACCAAAGAAAGCGGTAGGTGTTCTAGATCCCATACACTTATCATTTCAACATATCATCAAGAGCAACTTCTCATAAATGTAGCAGTAAGAATGCAAAATCAGTTGCACACAAAGAAAACATCAGTTTTTTTTTCATAGACTCGCATCAGAGGCATTCAAGATTCAAATGAGAGAGATAACGAATAAACACTAAATGCTTTATGGATCAAACAACTTCACTCTACCGTACTCTCTCTCTCTTTTTTTTTTTTTTCACTTTTCATAAATTTTTTTCCGAATAGACATGCAAAAGAATGAAAAAAAATAGAAATTGAAACTAGAAATAAAGCTATATACCTCCTCCCACACCTATATGTGGCAATGTCCTCAATGACACAAAAATTAGATACACAATGCAGACAGTAAAAACGCAAAGGAAGTTAGAGAACTCCCCTGAAATTTGTTGAGCATCGTATAGCAAAGCTTTCTATTGTTGTGGCGGAGGACATTGTGGATCGATGATGGAAGCTGCTGAGAGAAGATGTGAAAGAGGTGAGAACAAATATGATTAAATAAAATAAAAGTAAATTCTTTTTCAAAAAAAAAAAATTTATTTGCCCTTGAGACAACATCAGAAGATGTTTTCTTATAAGGCGTGATCACGCCCTGTTAATAGACATCTTCTGCGTATAGGGCAAAATTTTTTCAAAATCAGAAGATATTTTCTCACAAGGCGTGATCACGCCTTGCTAGGAAACATCTACTGCATGTATGCCAATTTTTTTTTTTTTTCAGAAGTGGTTTCTTTATAAGGCGTGGTCACGCCTTGTAAAAAGACCTTTTCTGCACAAAATTAATAATACTATAAATATTAAGAACAAAAATTTGGGTTGCCTCCCAAAAGCGCTTGATTTTTAGTCGTCCGCTTGACCATCAAAAACACTCATTCAAAGAGCGGCTGACGCCCAAAGTACGTGTCATATGACACCATATATGGGTCTTGGTTCCATGTGCCCTCAAGTTTGGCTTGATGTATGCAATGTAAGCTCGTCTCCTCAACAAAACGTGACTTTAAATAATAGGCATAAGATGAATGTATCATCGTTGGCTCTTGAAGAAAAAAATCTGTTGAAATCAGCAATGGAGAAAGACAAAAATCTCCTATATGTATGTATGATAATATTATCGATGAGCTCAAATCGATAGTCTCGGGAGCTTGTTCATCTCTCAACTTCATTGGTTCCTCATCTTCGTTTGATATTTCTTCCAAAACTTCTTCAGACTGATGCTCAACAGTTTCCTCATTCAATGCCACACGCTTGTTTACCATATCATTCAATCGACTTATGATTATTTCAGGACTATATCCCTCATCTTCTTGATGCTCGAAAGGTTGGTATGTAAAGTCAGATTGACTAATTATAGTGTAGTGGTGGTTCCAACTCTGCAGCGAAGGATCCCAATACTGATGGTAGTCAAAGTCGGCCATATCATTTAACAAATATATCACACTGCCTTCTTGTCTACTAAGTAGTGGACTACCAGTTGTCAGTGCTCCATTAAATAACCATCTTCGTGTAACTGCATCCAAACCTTTAAGGAAAAGTCGAACAAGAACATAGTTAGAAAAATCATGATTCCTGAATGTCGTTGTTAAATTATTGAATCTCTCCCATGCTGCGTAGAATAACTCTCCGTTTTGTTGGGCAAAACTTGTGAATACTTGACGATGAAACATCTCGAAGTATTTCACAATAAAAAATTCTAAAATTCTTCTTCTCTTGATGAATCACCTGTAAGAGAAGAACAAAGCATAAAAAAACAAAACAAAACTCGAAAAAAAACTAACCTTGCACCGTTCCCCGGCAACGGCGCCAAAACTTGGTGTGCTGTCGTTGTGCCACCAAACTTAAATTCCTACTCTTTAAATAAAATTAGTGTAATGGTGAGCATGGTCGAATCCACAGAGAACGGGAGATGATTTCTTTCCAGCAAAATGCAAGTAAAAGGGGGGTTTTTGTATATGAATTAAATAAAATACTAAACTAAATTTATCCAAGAAAGGAAAATAATAAATTAAAATGATAATTAATCAACTAGAATAAAATGAAGAATTTAATATTAGAAAGATCTGATTCAAGGGAGTTCTACTATTTAATTATATCACTGTTCATCGGCTAACAAATAATTTATTCAAGTTGTTCCAAGCAATTAACCTTAGAATTATAGGGATAGCCGCTAAAATTCTTGTGTTTTCCTAAAATAATTGACCGAACCCAGCATCCAGTCAAAACTTATTAATAATTAACTGGGCACGATAGCGTTCCATATTAATTAAAAATAGCATTTCAGTTTTGTGAAAACAGTTAATCCTAAAATCTAACAACCGAGATAGATGCAATTGATAGATCANATTAAACTTAGCCTAGAGTTATGGAGAGAATCGGAGAAAATCCTTGCTCTTTGTTTTATGCTCTTCACGTGAGATTGGTAGAGGAAGAATTCTTTTCCTGTGCAATGATTCAGCCGCCTCCCTACCTCACGTTTTGTAGGTTATATCAAGGATAGAAAAACTCATTAATTTAAATCATAATCTCTAAAAATCATACCAAAGATATGATAGAGTTTTCTTTGGAATAAAACTCTATCTTATCTTTATTTCTCCCAATAAGAAAAATATCTCTCCAATTATTTTTCATAAATCAAATACCATAATTAGGAGTCTAAAATATGATATTATCTTTGCAATTTTTGGACCTCAGATTTCGTTATGCCGGTAGCTGAAGAATAGTCACAAGACGTGATCACGCCTTGTGGAAAGACCTCTTCTGAATTTTTTCTGCTTCAAGTCTTCCACGAAGATTATATCGGCAACTTTAATTGTGATATAAAATCACCATTTTAGCACATATTTATCTCACGAGAAGAAAACTTTCTCCTACAATAAAATCACACAAAAATGTGTCAATTAAGCATGTTGAAAATGGTAACAATGAGAGATATGACAACAAAAAATACCAACTATTATGAGCCTATCAGTATAAAACTTAATAAGTTATCCCATGTTAGCATTAGACTAAATCTAGAAATTCAACTTCACTTATAATCCATAGCATTCTAGAATCCACATATCGATATTTTAGATTTCTTACTCACTAAAAATCATAATATTCGTTCAATAGTAACATGTGTTGAACACCACTACTTCTTTTGTGATGTTAATTCACCCAAAATTTTCATATGAACACCTATTTAATAAACTTTAAATTCAAACTTACTCATGAACCCAAATAGTATTAGATAACATAATTCCAACACACATATCCCCTTAATCAAAAGTTTTTTTAATGACTTTCAAAAATTCCTCAAAACATGGTGTCTAACTCACTTCTTACCTGTTTCTATCAAATAACCTAACCATCAATCATACCCAACTTTCTAGAAAAATTTAATCCTAGTAAAGGTATAATATTAACTCTTAAGATCATAACTAAAACTTATGCTACGTTAAACCTTAAGTTCCCAAAAATAAGTTAACTTAATGTATAATCTTATAAATTGACTAATTGATCAACTTTACCTTAAATCGTTATCACTCTAAATTCTTAATTTTCCAGAGCATTATTCTATTAACGCTTAGATTTTCAAGTCCAATATTGATTCATCCTACACAGTCTTTGATTATCATTCTTTATAACATTATAACCCAGATATTTCAAGGTTCTAAAGATCTCTTCAAGCTTAAATCATCGAAAATTCCTATCACTTAAATTATTCAATTCTCACTTATTGCTGAACTAGTCTCCAAATTCCTTAATTATTGCAAAATAAATTCTTAATTTACTCGAAAATTATCCGCTTGGTCCTTAATTACTAAAAATTTCACAATTATCCCTAGGTTCTTGGCGTTCTTAATGTCATTCTATAGGTCCCCCTTAACATAAAGTTTAAAAATTTTAAGCTTATCGATCCAAAAATCAATTCTCATAACCAATCTTACCTTCTATCAATATTTAAAATCCCAAATTATATATTTTATACTTCTTAAGACCGTCGTAGTCTTCGAATCATTATTGCTTATACAAAATCCTCAAAATTTAACTCACTAGTAACCACGAATCATCAGTATTTTCTTAGAAAACTTACATGTCCCAAAAAAATTCATAATTTTCAAGATTAACTTATGACCCGTAAGTAGAACATCTGTACTACTGACCCAAAAATCGATATAGTCAAATCATTTTCAACATCTCCTAACGCCCAATATTCGGATTCTTAGACATGTCCAATTCCAAACGTAACCAACATGCTATCCAATCTAGTTTTTTGAAACATTAAATCTCCAAAACATATAAACAGCTAAACATGTACTGTAAAACGTATATCATGTAAAGATGCAGGTGATAGCATTAAAAACATTTAAAACTTTCAAACTTACAGACTTGAGGCTTGAAGACTGAGCTGCAAAAGCTGATGGTGGCACAACCCTATACAGGACCCTTGCTCTGATAACAACTGAAACGTCTGCTCATTTTAAAATTCTACTGAAATTTTTTTTTTTCAAAAAAAATGCAATGGCCGAAACCATGCCTAATAATTCCATAATATTTGAATCATGTATTCTATAAAATCATCCCACTGCTGAATAACATGACTGCAGTTAAAATTATGAAAAGAACAACCAACCTAAACAATTGCCATTTAGAAAATAAAACATCAAGCATATTAAAATATGTCAAAACCCTCCACACAATAACATCGTCAACCATAAAAAATTTGTTTAAACTTGTTCCCATAAAAATCATATATTTACGGAAAGTACAAGGTCCTCGGTTCGCGTGCGTACATCCAACTCCCCCTACTCAGTCCTCGCCACCTCTAGTCTCCTCATCAATGTGCTCACCTGCATCATTCACACCTAGTGAGTCTAAAGACTCAACACACCTGCAACGTTATAACGAGTACATATACATAACATATAACAATAAAAAGTACTGTAATCAACATACCTATCATGATCTTAAAAGCATAAACATAAACGTGCCGTAATATTGTGTAACGTGTCAAAACATGTCTCATCATAATCATCATATACGTATACATTTTTGTTTGAATTCAGTTCGTTAGTTGTGACTTTCATATCAGCTCTATTCGATGGATGCATCTAAAATAACCGCGGTACCCGGTGGCGGGGACATCAGCGACACCATTACCCGTCCACTGGGGCCTTGGCCTCAGCTCATAATATCTCATATAATCGTATTAGTCACAACCAACTCCCATCCTTCAAAACGTGTCATCATATTCATCACTTAATAAAATCATGCTTATACGTGAATTTTCCTTAAAATCAAACATGCAATGTATTTTCATAATTTCATAAAAACCATGTCTGTGAAACATAAACATTTAAAAACATGTTAAATTGTGATCGGGGCACTACCAGGACTAAAATCACGACTCGGGTGCAAAATGACTATTTTGCCCCTGGAAACCCGAAATGACCATTTTACCACTGGACTTCTAAATTTCGACCCGAAACTTACCAAACTCATTAAAACATCCCAAAACATACTTATAATCATTTTTTAGACGTAAACTCAAGCCCGTTTCAAAACTTAAATGATTCGTTTTAAACTTGGACCGGGGTCCTGGTTTTAACCCGAATCAACCCGAAACTTAACCATATTTTTCTCAACTTAAACTGTGACTTAAATCTACATGACCAACCTCTAAACAACTTAATTCAGACCCTTTATGACCCTCTAACAGTACCCGAAATTCGCTTGAATTTTTCTACACATACGTACTCGAAACCCTAAAAGCACCAAATCTTGATATTTTCGATCCAAGCCTACGTGCCGACGTGTCCAGACCTCAACCCGACACCCTAGGACTAAGACTGAGACAAGGACCCTCTCCTGGCTCGACTTGACCACGCCCTTAGCCCTCCAAACTCACGGACGTGCGTGACTCTCAACACCCCACACCAAACCGTTCAAGAACCACCCTAGAGCCACACCCTTCGAACATCCTATGGACCACGACCAGCCACTCACAACCCTCTCCTAGCCTTGTCACGGACCCAAGAGGGTCGGCTCCTTAGCTGGGATCGAGCCATGCAAGGCTACACACCCAAAACTCTCGATCTAGCCAAATCCGATCAACCGAGCACCTAGTACCGAGCGGCCCTAAACATATCCCGACTAAACCTTGACTCCAGCATCTTGACATCATTTTAATCGATGTATACCCTAGCATGAAAATTAGCAGCCCCTTTACACAATAATGTAAGAAATCGTGAGTTATGTATGAAACATTGCATAATTCATGTCAAAACTTTGAAAAAAGGATGCTACTTGATAGGACAAAGAATTTCTCATGCAAATACGTATACATCAGCATAAAAATGGTGTAAATGATGAGAAAAAAAGATACATGGAGTGCCTTAGTGTTTATACGCTCGAAAACTTGAAAATCTTTGCATAGAACGTGCACCGGAGAGGCGGGGAAGATTTTTTTGTAAGAAGCTCGAGAAATTTGAGAGAAAAGATTTTGTATTTTTTGAAAGTGTGCTGCTGAAGGTTGGGGAGGGACGGCCATGTTGAAGGGGTGGGGTGTTTAGGGTTTTGAAAGTAGGTTTATGTATAATATAATTAGTATAATGGATCCTTAATTAAAATTAATGAGATTAAGAAGAATTTTAGGCCCATTATGGATAAAATAATCACATTAAGCCAAAAAACACCCCCGAAAAATATTTCGTTTAGGTACAATTTTGAAAATATTGCTCGAGCCCTCAAAAAGTTCCCTAATTCGCTAAAAGTTGCGTACCGGTTAAAAATACGAAACGCGAGTAAAAATACCCACCAAGACCCAATTTTTGAATTCTCCTTTAAAACACTTCATATTAATTAATTAAAATTAATTATTTAATAAAAATATTTTTCCTAATTATCCCCGGTCTCCGATACTCGTTCGAGCGCGAAATGTAACTTAAAACCCTAATGCATGAAACTTTAACAAACCAAGAATTAAAACTACATAATCATGCAATAAACATGCATTTAATTTGTATTGGTGGCCAGGGATGAAGTGGGACATCCGCAAATTTGTATCTGAATGCCTCACTTGTCAGCAAGTGAAAGCAGAGCATCAGATGTCAGCAGGGATATTTAAGCCGCTCTATATTCCCGAGTGGAAATGGGAGAATATCACCATTGATTTTGTTGTTGGATTGCCGAGGTCAGTCAGATGATCTAATGTCATTTGGTTTATAATGGATCGACTTACTAAATCGGCACACTTCTTACCCGTGAAGACGACTTTCTCCATGACTCAGTATGCAGAGCTCTATATCCGGGAGATAGTCCGATTGCACGGGATCCCAGTTTCTATTGTTTCTGACATGGACCCGAGATTTACATCGTCCTTTTGGAAGAGTTTACATGCAGCTATGGGGACGAAGTTGCTATTCAGTACGACATTCCATCCTCAGATAGATGGCCAGTCTGAGCGAGTGATTCAGATATTGGAAGATTTGTTGCGAGCATGTGTGATCGATTTCCATGGGAATTGGGAATCGAAAGTACCTATAGTGGAGTTTACCTACAACAACAGTTTTCAATCATCTATAAGTATAGTTCCCTACGAAGCACTATATGGAAGGAAGTGCAAATCGCCGATTCATTGGGATGAAGTAGGTGAGAGATTGTTCAGCAGACTGCAGACGTAGTGGTCAAGATCCGAGACAGAATGAAGACTGTACAGAGTCGTCAAAAGAGTTATGCTGACAGGAGAATAAAGGATCTTGAATTTGTCGTAGGAGATCACATATTCGTGAAGATAGCACCCATGAAGGGTGTTATGAGGTTCGAGAAGAGAGGTAAGCTGAGTCCGAGATTCATCGAACCATTTGAAATTCTTGACAATGCTGAGGAAGTATATGGCAAATCCTTCGCATGTTTTGAGTTATGAACCGTTGGAGCTTGCTCCAGATCTGTCATATGAAGAAAGACTCCAGATCTGTCATATGAAGAAAGACCTGTCCGAATTCTAGACAGACATGAGCGGAGAGTTCGGAACAAAGTGACCAAATTGGTCAAAATCCAGTGGCTGAATCAATCAGTGGAGGAGGCCACTTAGGAGGCTGAAGCAAATATGAGAAGTCGCTACCCGGAGTTGTTTGGTTAGATTTAATTTTGAGGACGGAATTTATTTAAGTGAGAGAGGAATTGTTTGTAGATCTCAAATCAGTACACGTAAACCCATGCATTTATTAAAATTTTAAATTATTTATTTAATTTTAAAATGATTTTAACGATGCATGATTTATGATTTGCATTATTTTAAATTATTACATGTTTATTTGATGTATGTTAAAACATTTTCTTGAATTTTATGTTTCAGGAGAATATTCAAGGCGGGATAGGGAAAAGAGACAGATGACGATTTAGGCCACTTATGTATAATGTGGTATTTTATTTCAAGTAAAGAAAATTATTATTTTAAATGATTTATGAAATTTTAAGCATTTCAAAGCCTAATTTAATTTATTAGGTGATTTTATGATTTTAAGTTTTTCAAAAATACTAATTTGAATTTGGGAATTTTAACCGTGAAAATTTGGTACTTAATGATTTTATTAAATCTTTGAGTGAGATTAAATAATTAGATTAGTATTATTTTATCACTAATTATTTAACTAAGCACCTTTTGGCCCCTAATTAACCTTCCTAATCACAAACACACACACACATCGGCACACACACAACACACACACGCGTTGCAAATTTGAGAGGAAAACTGGGGTTCTATTCCTTTCTTTCAGCAGCCACCATTCCTTCAAATTCCTGAAGATTCACGTTTATTTTCTAGCAAGAAATCGTGCAGCAAGCATCTCCCGGCATCTCCCGTAATCCACCGCGTTCATATTCGTTATCTTCGTGCGTTTTAACTCAAAGACATGTATATTTTTTCATTTTTCTGCATCGATCTTGTCATAGTAAATATTTTGATGCATATTGTGTGTAAAAATCCGTTTACGTTATACAAAATTTGAGCAATGATGTTTGGAACGATTTTGGAACAACTTTTAGATATCAAAAACCGAATCTGCTGTCTTTTCGAATCTTGCGAATTTTTGGTCGGGTTTCTGGAAAAACTTTCAAGATATAAAACGTAGTACTTTTTGATATCTTTGTTTTGATAGCAAATTCGTAATTTTTTGATAAGAAACGATGGAGATATGATTTTTATCGTAAAATCGCTCAAACTGTGAAATTTCGGTGTCACAAAACCCATCACCCACTGTCATTTCGAATCCTGCGAATTTTCGATTGGTTTTCAGGAAAAACTTCCATCATATAAAATATAGTACTTTTTGATATCTTTATTTGACAATAAATTCGTAATTTTCCGACAAGAGAGGAGTGAGTTATGATCAGTCTCGTGTGACAGCTCAAAATGTGATGTTATAAAATAAATGTGTTTTTTTAGGTATTTTGAGTTGCATGCTTCGTTGGGAACCGCTTAGCTAGGCGGCGCTCGAGCGGTAAGATGTTACCGCCCGAGCGCGAGGCCTTCTGGACGGGCGCACTCGAGCGGTAAGATGTTACCACCCGAGCGCCAGGTATTCTGGAAAAAAATGTTTTAGTATGTGCAGCAGTAGTCCGAGCGAGATCCAACGAAGACCTCAACGCTATATAAGTATATTCGACGTGCAAAAGAAAATGTTTTATGTTTTGAGGTAAGCGAATTGTCTTGTGACCAATTATGTTACGGGTTTGGAAGCCGAAGAACGTGTCCGGGGACTCTCTATCCTAGTAAAATATGACCAGGTTTTGATCAGGATTGGGAAGCGGTAAAGCATGACCAGGGACCAATCCACCCGGTAAAGCATGACCGGGGATCTTATGTATGCGGGAGTGGACGTTCGTTCGAAAGGCTGTGATGATCCTTGCCAGCACAGTACTGTGGTTTAGTCTGATCATGCGCATTATGTTTTGGGTCACTTGCTTTGAAACATATCTCTACGTAAAATGATGATGATTATGCATGTTTAATATGTATGATGTAGCATGTTTATGAAAATGTTTATGAAATGATGTCATCTCTATGTTTATGTAAGTATGTTCAGAGTTTAAATATGTATGGGCTATTTTAAAATGCATGTGGCTTTATTATGTATTACTTGCTATTCTCTGCTTATATATGTTGAGTCTTTAGACTCACTAGACTTGATCGATGCAGGTGAGGACGAGTTTGAGGATACGAGATGTGGGGACCAGTGAGTGGCTCGGGCTGTGCGGAGGCCTAACCCGAGGACCGCTCAAGTTTTCAAGAATTTTATGCACGTTCAACTTATTTACTCTGATTTTGATGAAATTACTTCATGTTGTTTAAACAAATACTTTTTGCAAGCTCGTGTTGATTTTGACATTGATGTCACAGATATAGTTTGTACTCGTTTTTATTTCAAATATTTAGTCAATCATTTTATTTTTATTGCATTTTGAAAGATTATTACTTATTTAAGAAATATTTTTATTTTCCGCAAATTTTACGTAGTTTTAAAGTACAGTACGTCACATATGTCCTGTAAGCCAACTGTTGGCTAAGGAATTTATTAACTTAGTTGTAATAAACAATATTTATTTTAATATAATTCATTATTTCATGGTTTGTTATTTCTTTATCTTAATACCTATGTGATCAACATAGATAAAGACCATGATTTTACTTTAATACAAATGAATCGTAATTCGATGTTGAAACTAATTTGTAAACACTGTATAATCTAAATTCGTTCTTAGTCGATTCAGCCGCCTAAAACATGATAAAAGTCGCTTGAACTCGAGACTAGCATCTGTGATGTTGTGTACCGCATTTCTTGGTAAGGACATAGAAATGTCCAAACATGCAGATGGGTAGTCATATGATGATTATATCGAGCCGTCCTACCTAGGACTTTTCAAGTGATTATCATTCATCAAGAGGATAAGTCTGTGGTTATGATTGTACACCATTAGTCCTTACGACCCGGGACAACACTGAGGCTCTATATGTTAGGACTGTGCTTTGACTCGT
This sequence comes from Primulina huaijiensis, assembly GCF_012295235.1. Lineage (NCBI taxonomy): Eukaryota > Viridiplantae > Streptophyta > Magnoliopsida > Lamiales > Gesneriaceae > Primulina > Primulina huaijiensis. The sequence goes on along the minus strand of NC_133320.1, from coordinate 17,894,368 downwards.
TTACTGACTCCATGAGGGTCATCAAGTGACGAGATTGGGTACAATTACGACACATATATGAGCCAGTGCATTGTAGTCGATAATTCACCTCTCACCTACGGGTGTGGATATCCAGTGTGATATGATGAAACAATAATGAATGGAATCTCTGGCCAGAGTATGAGATGTACATTAGGGAAGGAGTTCTCCAATTGTACATGTGATGCCATTATTTATTCTCAAATATGTGTCTTACAGTTATCGAATTCTTATGCAACCTTCGATGAACCAATGGTTGCAGATTCGATCGGGATATATGAGATGAAGGGGCCGTACTGTACGTTAATCATAACCGACTGGTTCGTGAAGGCACTATCAGTGATACCTAGGGAATCATGGGGCGATGCTACTAGACACTCTTACTATGATTCGATGGGTTTAATCAGAAATATGATTTCTGACATTTTCATGATCAATTGTTGATACATAGAATGAGGCAAATTAAGGTAAGCCCGAATAAATGATTATGTCCTGAATCACAAAGAGTTGTGAACCCACGGCTAGCTGTATCCCTGAACCATTGGGTGTCACACAAGTACTGGATTATTTTGTTCCCGTTGAGACAATAAATTCAAGGAGTTGAATTTATTTAAAACATTGAGATAATGAATTCAATGAGTTGAATTTATATAAAACGTTGAGAAATAAATTCAAGGAATTGAATTTATGACTATTAAATTTGTAGGTTATAAATTCAAGGAGTTGAATTTATAATTTAAATATTAAATTCAAATGTTGAATTTATAAAATATTTAAATTAAATGTAATGGATGTATGTATAATTGGCTTGTAGGAGTACAAGACCAACATACAAATTATTAAAGTTCTTAATTGGACTTTAAAAGATTAATTAATTAATTAAACTAGTTGAATTAAAATAATTAATTGATTAAATCCATTAAATGTTCAATTTAATTAATGGGCCCTAAGCTTATATATATATGTGTATTAAGTTTAGGGTCAACAAAATTTTATCCTGGCAATTTTCGAAACCCTAGCCCCCAAGGCAAGGAATTTTGAAAATCCTTCCTCCTCTCATCTCAAAATTTTCGGCCACCGCCTTTGATTTTTCAAAGGATTTTGAGCCTTCTCTCATTTGATTAATCTCAACAAAAAATCTTTCTATACTTTCTAGTGCAAGTTGAAAGAGGAATAAATAATCCAGTCGTGAACCTGTTTCGAAAATTGAAGAAAGGAGATTTGAAGAACGTACATGAGATTTATAACAAGAGCTACGTTCTCTTATACCGACGTAGTTGGAGCCAAGTGAAAATTCACTAAAGTAAAAGTTTTAAACATCTTATGTATGTTTATTTTATTAAAATCATACGAGTGCTCAAACAATATCTTGAATGTCAAAATTTAAAATTGTTTAAAACTTCCACTGCGTTTAGACTCGAGAAAACACGATTCACAATAATTCCTACTTCTTAGAAATATAGCCACTAATAACTAGTCTTTACTGCTATTAAAAGACGTAATTGTTTCCGCTCAAAATTTTGCACATCTAGAAGGCCTAAATAAAACAAAAGGCAACACCCCGCCTTTGAAAATGTAAATGAAATGTATGGAGAAAGATTTGACTTCAAGAAAAAAAATTACGTGTCGGTTCTGGGTTTCATAAAAGGTCAATAAAGAAACTTGTTGGTTAATGCGAACTTAATAAATACCATCATTTACCTACTTCTGCATTTGTAACATTTCACCATTTTCTCGACTTTTTTTTTTTTTTTGCTTACAACAAATTACTCTCTTTCTCCCATTTTCATTACCATGCTCATTCCACTCACAACTCATTCATTCTTGTTTATCAATTATTGTCTCAATGAAATGACGAATTTAAGGTTGTAATCGATAGATTTGTTATTATAAATTTAAAATTTTACTAATTACTAATAATGGTAGGATTCACAGGTCAGCTGCACTCCCCCCACTGGTTAATTACTTCCATCCCCTCAATTCTTAAGAAATTTCAGTCCGCGCGCAACTTGTTATTCATCTCTTCACGTCAACCTTTTTTTCTTCTTCTTCTTATTGCTTTACTCGTGTAAGTACATATTAAATGACAAGATAGATTAACTCGTGGATCATCACAATTATTACTGGTAATATTGATGTGCTATTTAATTTAGAGTTTGATTTTTCTTTTTTAAAGAATTCTTTAACTTGTTGGCTTCACTGAATTAAAATATCGACAGTATAAAATGTCCAAGTCTTCCAGACTCCTATGTGCATATACGAAAGTATAAAATGTCCTAGTCTTCCAGACTCCTATATGCATATACGAAAGGGGAATTAATTTACTCATTACATAATAAATTTGACCAAACTATGTTATTTAATTTTATTCATATATAGTTTAATATAAGTAAACAGATTAAAATAAATATATTAAAGTGTTCAAAAATTATATTTTTGAAATTAAATTGATTGATTTGCCGATATAACATCGATTAGTGTTAGACCATTAGAGTTTGGATGGAGTTCATGATGCGAATGCGGAGTGCCATGAAGTGAAGTGTTGATGCTTAACACTTAGTTATGTTCTACATGACTTAGACATATTTTGGTTGTCCAAGTATATGAACAAGTGAGAAAAAAGTGTAGGTATCATTGAACTTGTTTGGGTAAGTTAAGGCAATTTGATTTGTGGGTATAGATTGCAAACATGTTTGGGTGCGTGTTCAGATAGGATTGGACAATTACAAGGTGCTTGAAAGACACTTGTCAATGTCCCAAGACAAGTTGTAATCAGACAATGTGCATGCGTGCGGCAGTTACACTTGTTATTATCCAGACATGACAATTATGAATGGCACTTACTTGAGTAATGCCTTAGTTTCTGCATTGTATTTTCGTTTATCTGGTATGTCCTTGAGTTGCACAAGGCATTCATGAGTGTGAGTCTATGTTGTGTGCAAACATTGACTTCTTTATTGTATTATGACTGTTGATTAATCCAAGGTTGGGCATTGTCCGTAAATTATTGTGCACTTTACATTTATTCACATTGTGTTGGTTTTCTTGGCTCGATGAGATCTAAATCCACGGAAAACTTAAATACGAGTGAACGTGAGTTGGCTTATTGAATTGGTGAGTCAATTCAAGCCGCACAAGGGCGAAAAACTTTGAAAAAGTTGTTGCTTTGAATAGTCCGTATGACAGCTGGTATCAGAGGCATGTTTTTTGTTGGCTTGTTAAATTGCAGACGTGAAAAGTATTGAAAAAAGGTCTGGTGATTCATCGTCGTATAGCATGACGACGCGCGATCGTATTCTTAAACTTGAAACAAAGAAGCGAAAGATTGAAGACTTCTCGATGTTCCCTCTGTTAGAGTAGATGTCCTGTAAGCCAATTGTTGGCTAGGAAATTTATTGACTCAGTTGTAATAAACAATCTTTATTTTAATATAATTCATTATTTTATAGTTTGTTTTTTTCTTTATCTGTATACCCATGTGATCAACATAGATAAAGATCTTGATTATACTTTAATACAAATGAATCGTAATTCGATGTTGAAATTCATTTGTAAACACTGTATGATCTAAATTCGTTACAAGTCGATTTAGCCGCCTAAAACATAGATAAGAGTCACTTGAGCTCAAGACTAGCATCTGTGATGTTGTGTACCACATTTCTTGGTAATGACATAGAGATGTCCAAACATGCAGATGTGTAGTCATATAATGATTATACCGAACTACATTCCCTCGGATTTTCCAAGTGGTTATCATTCATCGAGAGGATAAGTCCGTGGTTATTATTGTAAACCATTAGTCCTTACAACCCGGGATAACACTGAGGCTCTATATGCTAGGGCTGTGCTTTGACTCTTTTACCGACTTCATAAGGGTCATCAGGTGGCGAGATTGGGTATAGTTGCGACACATATAGGAGCCAATGCATTGTAGTCAGGAATTCATCGCTCACCTATGAGTGTGGATATCCTATGTGATTTGATGAAATAATAATGCATGAAATCTCTGGCCAGAGTATGAGATGTACGTTAGAGAAGGAGTTCTCCAATTGTACATGCGATGCCACTATTTATTCTCAAATATGTGTCACATAGTTATCGAATTCTTATGCAACCCTCGATGAACCGATGGTTGCAGATTCTATCGGGATATATGAGATGAAAGGACCGTACTGTACGTTAATCATAATCGACTGTTTCTTGTAGGAACTATCAGTGATACCTAGGGAATCATGGGGCGATACTACTAGACGCTCTTACCATGATTCGATAGGTTTAATCAGAAATATGATATATGACATTCTCATGATCAATTGTTGATGCATAAAATTGGACAAATTAGGGTAAGTCCGAATAAAGGGTTATGTCCTGAATCACAAGGAGTTGTGAACTCACGGCTAGCTTTATCCCTGAACCATTGAGGATCACACAAGCACTAGATCATTTTGTTCCCGTGGAGAGAATAAATTTAAGTAGTTGAATTTATATAAAATTATGATATAGTAAATTCATGGAGTTGAATTTATGATAATTAAATTTTGAGAAAATAAATTCATGCAGTTGAATTTATGAGCTAGTAAATTCAAGAAGTTGAATTTATAAAATTTGGGAATTTAAATTATTAAACTCAAAAGTTGAGTTTATTAAATATTAAATTAAATATAGTGAAAAGTATGTTTAATGGGCTTGTAGGAGTACAAGTTCAAAATACTAAATAATTAAAGTTTTTAATGGATTTTGATTAATTAATTAAACTAGTTGGACTAGTCCAATTAATTAATTAAGCTCATTAATATTAATTAAGAGGCCCAAGTATTATATTATGGTAATTAGGTCATGAAGGCTTTATTTTAAATAGGAGACTTAAACCCTAGCCACATATTACAACATATTTTCTAAAAAAGCCTCCCATTCTCTTCAATTTTCGGCCTCCACTACTAGAATTTGAGGTGTTTTTGTGCCGCCTCTAGTTTTGATCTCAACGTAAATCACTTCTAATTTTTCAAGTTCAAGTTAGAAGAGGAACTAATAATCTAGTCGTTGATCTGATTCGAAGAATAAGAAAGAAGTTCTTGAAGAAAGTTCGTAGAGAATTCAACAAGAGCTATATCCGCTAATACCGGAGTAGTTGGAGCCGAGTGAATTATTCACTAAGGTATATACTAAATATCCTATGTATGTTTATTTATTAAAACCATACGAGTGCTCAAACAAATATTTTGATTATCAAAATAAAATAAAATAAAATAAAAATTTAAAACTTCCACTGCGTTTTGGGCATGAGAAACCCGATGTCATAACAGTGGTATCAGAGCTAGGTTTTCTATATCGTATGGTTTTTTAATATTGAATAATTTATTTCTAACCACACAGAAAATTTTTCAGAAAATTGTTACACCATAAAATTTTGATTTTAAAATAAAAAATAAAATTTTGGATCTGCCCGGAACTGTTCCGGGCAGACCGCGCGTGCAGCGTGTGGCGCAACGTGCGGAGCGTCCGCACAGGTGTGCACCCTGCGCGCACAGGACTTTTGCTGTCGGGCAGCCTGCACTGCCCGGGAATGCCTATGGCACTATGCTTGATAATGGGCTTGAATTGTTCGGGGGTAGGGTGCGATTTTCTGATTTTTTCAAAACTTTGACAAAATTGACATTTTATGAAAATTAGTTAAATTTATCTTTTTAAAAAAATTAATTTTTTGAAAATTAATAATTTTCTTGTAAAATACATAAGTAGAATACGATTTTAATTATTTATGCTAAAAGTGAGTTTTACAAGAAATCATTTATTATTGAATTAATTCGAAATTAAATAAAGATGTTTATTTAATTTATTAAATTCTTTAATAATTGTCGTGGTTAGTGATAAAATTATTAGATACATGATTTATCAATTAATTAAATTTGTTTAATTAATTGATGTTATTATTTGATATTAAATGAATGAAGGATGATCGAGAGCCTTGACCAATGTGTTAGGTGTATGTTAAGATATTTTACTGTTTTATGCATTTTGTTAATATTTGATATTATTAAAGTCGGCCTGGTTTATGGCCCGTTCCCACCCCATGAGATATATACCTTATGTGCCATGGTTATTTAAATGTAATTATTAGAAATAGTGGGAGATCGAGACTGGAAGATGGTGGGCTCGATGCACAAGATGAAGACATGTAAAATATTGGAAGCTCTTTAATAAGTTGTATTTGCATCCCAGCATTCACCTAGCTTTTGGACCTAGATCCATGTTTGGCTCACATGGATCCAAATTGTTTTGGTGATCGATCATCCTTGTTTTTGTCATATTATGTTATATATGCGATATATAGTAGTATGCTTGTATGTATATTATTAGATAATATAATTTCATGAATCCGGCAAACATACAAACTCGTGGCACGCGATTTTAAAAGAAAATGATGAGACAATTTTAAAATTAAAATTTCTCAGTTTGAATAAGATTGAAAATTTATATAAACTGCAAAAGTAAAAATTAAAAGAGTTTAATTTATTCTTGCCTTCCATCAACCGTGATTGCATGTTGATCGCTACCCGCGGTCATTGTCTGGTTCATATTATTGGGGAGGCCTGGACGCACGAAACTGTGACTTCCACCATACATATGATGTGAATTGAGTGGAACTCTCATGACTTCGGCTCATATTATTGGGGGAACTCATGGCGACCGTCCACTACAATTCAATATTGATTGGTCAGTTTGACACGTGAAAATAAACGGCGTCATATTATTGGGTCCTTATTAAACGTGAGGCAAAACACGCGGAGGTTGCATAAGGATGCAATTGGATTCTATATTTTAGAAATTATAATTGGCTGATATTATTCGGGATTATAATTGTTTAATTTGGCTCTACGTGTCCACTAAGGAAATACGATTTATCTTTTTCATCAGAGGGTGGTGGAAATGTCAAAATAGTGGGAGGAAAATTTATAAAATAAAAATCAATATTTTATATCTTAAATTTTTTTTAAAATAATCAGCAACCATTATTCTGTTTCCATATCAGTATATTTTCGATTTTGTCACATAATCTATTTCTGTTATTAACAAGCTAACTGAATCTAATTTTCAAGACTGGCTGGAAAATTGTTCTAAATTCGGAGAAAATGACATACACAATAATGTCAGTCTTGCTGAACTGAAAATGCATGCAAGATGGTGGGATCATAGTATGGAAGCTAAAGTGTAATATGCTCTCTTCTATGTCAAATGAACTGTAGGGACAGTTTGAGGAAATATTGGATGCTGCTGACATTCAAATACACATGCAAGAGTTGCATGGTGTATGAAAATCATACAGTGATGCACACCACTTTTAAAAGCTCATGACTACATACATGCGAGATGGGGCTCTGGCCCATGAGTGTGGTGTACATATGATTGAGCTTATTGAGAAAGTAGTGAGCCTGGAATAGGTGATTCCTAACGAGTTACTTCATGACATAAATTTGTTGTCATTCTCTTGTTTATTTGACGGGTTTATGGTGAAGTACAATTTGAATAAGATAGATGATAGCCTTGAAGAGCTAGTCAGTATGCTTATGACTTATGAGGCCACAACCAAGAAAGAAAAGCATGTTCTTCTAGTGGGCTCATCGTCCTGCACAAAAAAAGGAGCCCAAAATAAAGGCAAGAAGCGTTCTGCCCCTCTAAAGAAGAACAAGCCTAGCAAAAGGCCATACAAGAAACCAACTCAGTGGCCCACAAAATAAGGGAAAGAAATGTTTTGTCCCTCACAAGGAAAAACAAACCCAATAAGAGGCAAAATCCGAAGGACACTTAAAGAGCCCACAAAGCCCCATAACTCAGAACATATTTGTTTCACTGCATGAAAAATGGACATAAGAAATTATCTGGGCCATAAATGTTTTGAAAATGATAAGTGAATGTCCAAAGTAAACAGGATTTCAACAACAAAAGAAAATTAGATGATCCAAATCTCGCACAAATGTTGCACTACAGACTAGATACATTTTCAAAAGAAGGATGCACAAACTAGTGGGAGAAGGCATGTTTGACTTGTCAGACGTAAATTTTCTACTTACTTGTGAGTCCTGTCTAAAAGAAAAAATGACCAAGGCTCTCCTTAAGGGAAACGTGGAACGTGCACATAGTCTACTGGATTTGATCCACACAGACGTTTGTGGCCCGCTAAGCATTATCACAAAATATGGGCAATCATACTTCATTACCTTTACTGATGACCATTCGAGGTATGATTATGTTTATTTGATGAAACACAAATTTGAAACATTTGAAAAGTTCAAAAAATTCAGATCTGAAGTTGAAAACCAGCTAGAAAGAAGTATTAAGACACTTCGATCTGATCGAGGTGGAGAATACTTGAGGGCTGAGTTTTTGGGTTATCTAAAAGAGAATGGGATTCTATCGCAGTGGACTACACCGGCAACACCACAATTGAATTGTTTTTCTGAAAGTCGTAATCGAACTTTGACGGGATTGGTTCGATCCATGATGGGATTCACTGAATTGCCTACATTGTTTAGGGGCTTTGGGTTTGAAATTGCGGCAATGTTGTTAAATAATGTCCATACTAAAGCAGTTGATAAAACACCAAATGATATATGGATGAGAAAAACTCTCAAATATTCTTACATGAGAATATGGAGACGTCCTGCTTACGTGAAGCAGATAGTGGGAGACAAATTGGATAATAGATCCACTTTGTGCTACTTTGTAGGATATCCAAAGAATTCTGTTGGATATTATTTCTATCATCCCAATGAAGGAAAAGTGTTTGTTTCAAGAAATGCCATCTTTTTGGAAAAGGGATTTCTGTTAGATAGAAAAGGCAAGATGATAGAACTTGAAGAAATTTAAGATAATCCATCAACTGTAGAAGTTGAACCTAATGCCCAACAATCAGTAGTTGAAATACAAGCTCCTAGAAGGTCTGATAGGATCATTAGACCACCTGCAAGATACACGCTTCTTCATGAACAAGGCCATGATGAGCCTTGTGTTGGATGTGATACAATGAACTTCAAAGAAGCAATATCTTATACTGATTCAACCAAATGACTTGAAGCCATGCAGTCTGAAATGGACTCTATATATTCAAACCAAGTCTGGACATTGGTGGATTAACCTGAGGGAATTGTTCCCATAGGATGCAAATAGATCTACAAAAAAAAGCTTGGGACGGATGGGAAGGTACTGACCTTCAAAGAAAGACTGATTGCAAAAGGTTATACTCAAAGGTAAGGAATTACTATGAAGAAACTTTTTCTCCAGTTGCTATATTTAAGTCCATTAGAATACTACTAGCCAAAGCAGTATGGTACGATTATGAGATATGACAAATGGATGTAAAGACTGCATTCCTCAATGGAGACATCAAAGAAGAAATTTATATGTCTCAACCTGAGGGATACACATCAGTAGGAAGTGAGCATAAGGTATGCAAACTTCAGATATCCATATATGGTCTCCAGCAGGCGTCAAGGAGTTGAAACCTCAGATTTGATAGCACTATCAAAGAATTTGGTTTTGCAAAGAATCATGAGGAACCATGCGTGTACAAGAAAGTTAGTGGGAGTGTAGTGACATTCCTAGTACTTTATGTTGAAGACATCCTACTCATTGTGAATGATGTAGGATTACTGCAATCAACTAAAGTATTGTTAGCAAGTAAATTCTCCATGAGAGACATGGGTGAAGCATCCTATATCTTGGGAATACAAATCTATAGAGATAGATCAAAGAGGATGCTGGGACTTACCCAAGCCACTTATATCGATACCATTCTAAAGCGATTCTCTATGGAAGAGTCCATGAGCGGATACTTACCAATGTGTCATGGTGTTCCTCTATTTAAAGCTATATGTCCCAAAACTGATGAAGAGATAGAGATGATGACACGTATTCCATATGCGTCAGCCATTGGTAGTATCATGTATGGTATGATATCGTCACGTCTTGATGTTGCTTACGCTCTGAGTGTTGCGAGCAGATATCAAGCGAACCCTGGTCCAATGCATTGAAGGCCGTGCAAGATATTTTTAATTACTTAAGAAGGACTAAGAACTTGTTCATGGTCTATGGGGGTGGAGAATTGAAATTGGAAGACTACACTGATTCTAGCTTCCAATGTGACGTAGATGATTCGAAATCGACATCTGGTTTTGTATTCATGCTAAATGGTGCGACTGTCTCTTGGAAAATTTTCAAGCAAGACATCGTTGCGGATTCCACCCCTGAATCTGAATACATTGCTACATCTGCTACAGCGAAAGAGGCAGTTTGGATGAGGAATTTTGTCCAAGAATTGGGCGTTATTCCTAATGGAGTTGATCTAATCCCGGTGTACTGCGACAACACTGGTGTCGTTACGCAAGCAAAAGAACCAAGGTCTCATCAGCGATCCAAACATTTACTGAGGAAGTTCCACATCATCCGGGAGATTGTGGGAAGAGGATATATATCAATCGAAAGAGTGCCATCTACAGATAATATTCCAGGACCATTTTTAGAGAAGCATCGCGAAACAATGGTATTAAAGTTTATGGGTAGTTGGCTCTAGGACAAGTGGGAGATTGTTAGAGTAGATGTCCTGTAAGCTAACTGTTGTCTGAATAATTTATTGACTCAATCGTAATAAACAATCTTTATTTTAATATAATTCATTATTTCATGGTTTGTTATTTCTTTATCTGTATACCCATGCGATCAACATAGATAACGATCTTGATTATACTTTAATACAAATGAATCATATATGTATTATTTGCTACTCATGTTTAGAACGTGTTGAGTCATTAGACTCACTAGGTTTGAATGCTGCAGGTGATGATGATATTGAGGGATGTGCTGACGCTTGAGTGGATCGAGTATAGTAATACACTCCCGAGGGACATTTATTTCTGCATTAGATTGATAGTTAAAAGATTTAAATATTTTTGTCAATAATTTTATTAGAGATTTTTATGTTTTATTTTGAAGTTCATTTCGATCATGTTAAAGGTATAAGTTGAATTTTGGTAATTGATGATTTTAGGGATTTTATGCACTTGAGAGTTTAAATGTTAAAATTATTTTGATTTATGAAAATGCTAAGTTATTTTTGATTGTCGGTTTTCGAATTAATGGATATAAAAAAAAAATTAGTAGAATTTCAAAGTAAAAAAGTAGTGGACGTTTCAGAAACAAGAGGATAATCATGCAATTCCTGTCAAATTCTGAATCCGAATGGCCTATTTAAAGGTGGAGTTCGAAAGGTCTGAACTACTTATACTGCGATGTGCCAAGCTCGTTTTGACACCTAAATGGACGTGTGGGTTCAGATGGCACTTTTGACACATAAAGTGTCCTGCTGGCCATGCAGGTTCGAACTCTTCGGAAGATATGAACACACTTAGGTGGTTCCAATCCAGTTGATGCTTAATTTGTAATGTCTACCGTTTTAAAGTGCGGAAATAAATTTTTTTTTTATTTTTTATAAAAGCTCGTAATTAAAAAATAACATTTAAAATAATCGTATTTATTTGCTAATAAAAGTAGCGCAGTTTAAAAATAACTAACGTCATCCAAAATCAATGTAAACGTAAACGTGTAAAAATCGTAATATCATCAACACATAAAAATGTGTAACTCCTCTCAAAACACATGAATCAATATGCGGGAAAATAATGGTCCTCGGGTCGTGTCACCGCACATCCTGCCTGCCTACTCAGTCTTTGGCACCACCAGTCCCCTGATCAAAATGCTCACCTGTATCACACACGTCTAGTGAGTCTGAAGACTCAACACACCTGTACCAGTAATAACAATTACATATATGTAACACACAGCAGTGAAAAATAGCATAATCAATATACATTTCATGTCTGCAGTAGTATACGTAAACGTGTCCTATCAAAACATGGTAATAATCATGGCATGTATCATCGTATCAGCACATACGTCTTAAATTTCTTAATTTGAATTCCGTTCATTAGCTGTGACTTTCGTATCATCATGTCAGTCGATGGATACATCTACACGTAACCGCGGTACCCGGCGACGAGGATCATCAGCGACAGCATTACCAGCCCACTGAGTCCCGGCCTTACATGTCATCGCGGCATCGCGTTAGTCACAACTAAATCATTTCCTTCAAAAACGTGTCATCATATTCATCTCTTAAATAAAAACATGCATATACATAATTTTTCTTTTAAACCAAGCATGCAATGTATTTATCGTAATTCCATAAAAATCATGAACATGATGCATAAAAATTTAAAGCATGAGAAATTTGTGCTCAGAGCGCTGACAAGACCAAAATCTCACCCAGGGTACAAAAAGACTATTTTGCCCCTAGAAACCCAAAAATTACCGTTTTATCCCTGGACCTCTAAATCTGACCCGAAGCATACCAAACTCCTTAACACAATCCAAAACATATTTATAAGCATTCCTAGACGTAAACTGAAGCCCATTTTATAACTTAACCGATTCGTTCTAAAATTTGGACCGAGGTCCCGGTTTTAACCTGAATCGAACCGAAACCTAACCGAATTTCTCCCAACTTATTACCACACCTAATACACACATTAACAGCCCTAAAACCTTCAAGACCAGTCCCTTAAGCCCCTCGACCAGGCCCCGTAGGCTGCTGGAAAAATTCTGCGCAAAACGTTGCAAAACTCTAGTACACCAAGCTCGCAACTTATCGACCCTAGGCTCTACCGGCTCGGACCAGCCTCTAACCAACCTTACTTAGACCACCCTAGGCTCCCTCTGGACCTGCTGAACCCACGGTTACACTCTCATGTAAGCCGCATCTCGCCTACAATTGTTAGCCCCCAAGAAAACTTAACCTGCTGTCCACCCTCATCCGACTCCCTCTTCCACTCGAGACCAGCCGTGATGAGGCTTTCCCTGGACCTCGGTTGGACCCTCATGGATCGCACCTTGGTCTGGTTCAGCCCCCTTTCAGCCGAGTCTCCCTTACCTTGCCCCAAAAGCCCTTGAAACACTAGCCGCCTAGGACACAAGTCTCGCCCTTCACCTAATACCGGCACTCCATCGACTCCAGCAATATAACAGCATTCCCCTCGACCTAAACACGTCCTTGGAAACCCAATTCAGCAGCCTCCTTGCAACAAAGCATGAAATTGTGAGTACACAACACAGCATGCGAAAATAGTGACAAAAAATTGCATCAAATCCTTACCCATGGTGGCCGAAAGAAAACACATGCAATTACATATAAATATCAGCAATATTATGGCGTGTATGAAGAGAAACAAAGGTACGTGCGTGCCTTGATGATTTATGCTCAAAAACGTGAAGAATTTCGCGTTGGGGAGGCGCCGGAGGAGCGGGGAGTGAACCTTTCTTGAAAGAACAATGGAGGAAAAACTTTGCTGCTGGTTTTCACATCAATATATATGGCTGCTGGAGAGTGAGTGGGACGGCTGATATCAGTAGGGTTGTGTTTAGGGGAGCTTAGGGTATTATTTAAATATTTAATTACAAGATAATGGGCCCTTAATTGGTAATTAAAAGGATTAAAGTAACTTTGAGCCCATTAAGTTAAAAATAAGGCCATCAAGTCCAAACACACTCCCGAAACATATTTCGTGTTGGAAAGTTTTTGAAAATATTAGCCGAACCCTCCAAAAGTCCCCCAATTCGATAAAATCTGCGTACCGGATAAAAATAAAATCTTGCGGGTAAAAATACCCAATAAAGCCCATTTTTGAAAAAATACACTTGAAAACACTCAATATTGATTAATAAAAATCAACCCCTTCATGAAATAATTTTTCTGATAAATCCCGAGTCTCCGTCCCTCGTTCGAGCGCAAAACGCAACTAGAAACCCTAATGCATGAACTTTTAAAATATCATAAAACTTTAATCATTTGCATGCATGTGGTTCACGTGGAATTTCAGATTTTCGGAACGTTACATAATTAATGACATCTCAATCATGTTTAAATCATGATTTATTCATAATAGAACTTGGGTCATTGCAACCGTAGAAATTGAGAAAGGCTTGAAGTGGTACACGTGAAATTTCCCTAGTATTTTCCTCTTAGATCGAGTTGGAACAAGGTGCAATGGTGCCTGCAAAGGCCCTTTATCAGACGAGTCATGCTAAATTGAAAATTCAGTTAACATATTTGTTGACTTGCAGAATGGTTCAGCCCTCTAAGGTTCCATTTGGGTCGTCAGTGTTGTTCCAAAAAAAATATGATGGACCTTTAAGGTTGTCCATTGATCACAGGGCTTTGAATAAACTTACTTTAAAAAAAGGTACTCTACTCCAAATGTTATGGACATGTTTGACAAGCTTTCAAGAGCGAAATATTTCTCTAAGATCGATCCGAGATCATATTATTGGCAGGTGCAGATTGCTGAAGGATATGAGACAAAGAACACTTATGTTACAATGTATGATTCTTATGAATTCCTTTTGATGCTTTCGGATGAAAAAATGCTCCTGCAAAGTTTTATAACATGATGAATAATGTGTTGTTTGATTACTTGAATTGTTTTTTCGTGATCTATTTGGATTACATTGTTGTGCATAGTGAATATTTGAAAGATCACTTGAGACATTTGAACAGTGTATTCTCACATGTTTGAGAATATGAATTGCATGTGAAAAAGGAGAATTGTAAAATCCGTCGGGATTAGATTACTTTCTTCGGGCATGTTTTAAGGCATGGAAAAGTTCACATGGATAAAATCAATGTGCAAGAGATCACTGATTGGTATACTCCGACAAAAGAATCTGAGTTAAGTTATTTCTTGAGATTGACAATTTACTATCGATGTTTCATTAAGGCATATTCTCGGATTGTTGTACCTTTGACTGAATTGTTTAGGAAAGGCAATAAATCAGAATGGTCGGTGCAGCGTGCTGAAGAATTTGTGACTCTCAAGAAGGAATTTGTGTTGGAACTAGCGTTGAAGTTTCTTGATTTTGATAAGACATTTGAGGTATATACAGATGTGTCAGATCGAGAATTGGTTGGAGTGATTATGCAAAATGAAACCTCATTTCCTTTGAAATTCGGAAACTTAATGATGTTGAAGTGAGGTACTCGACTCATGGAAAGGAACTTATGGAAGTGGTGAATTGTTTAGAAGTTCGGAGACACTACTTGCTTGGCAGAAAGTTTTTTTGATCACAGATAATGTGGGTAACACTTATTTTAATTAAAACTTAAAAGAAGTTGAATCCTAAACAAGCATGTTGGTAGGAATTTCTAAGAGATTTTGATTTTCAGTGCGTTCATAAGGTCGGGAATCATAATGATGTTGCTGATGCTCTTAGTCAAAAATCAATATATGACTATGTAGCAACATTAATGACTGTAATTGATTTGGATTTCAAGGGTTTTCTTCGATAGTAGTGTCACTCACTTCACTGACAAAGAAGAACGCAAAATTCATATGGAGTGATGAATGTCAGAAGAGCTTTGATACTTTGAAGCAAGCTCTTATCTCAGCGCCGGTGTTAGCCATGCCATCAGGGCAAGGAGATTTTGTGTTATACACCGATGCATCTAAGCTCGGGTTAGGCGCAGTGTTGATGCAGCATGGTCGGGTTATATCTTATGCTTCTAGGCAGTTGAAGGTGCATGAGAAGAACTACCCGACTCAGGATCTTGAGTTAGCTACCGTTGTCTTTGCGTTGAAGATATGGAGACATTACTTATATGGCGAGAAATGCCAAATATTCATTGATCACAAGAGTCTCAAGTATTTCTTCACGCAGAAAGAGTTGAATATGAGACAGAGGCGGTGGTTGGAGTTAGTGAAAGACTACGACTGCGAAATTAGCTACCATTCGGGAAAGGCTAATGTTGTCGCAGACGCCTTGAGTATGAAAGTGGCAGTTGTAGCACAGTTGTCAGTGCAGAGACCTCTTCAGTCTGAGATGCAGAGGTTTGGTTTAGAAGTTTAACGCAAGGGCAGAGCTCCGAGGCTGTCTAATCTGACAGTCCAATCTTCGTTGCGAGATCGTATCCGTGCAGGTCAGTCTTCAGATGAGCAGTTACAGAAATGGAGACTAAGGATGAATCTAAGGGCAGTGTACTCTACACAGTGTCAGATGGTACTGTGAGATACAGAGGTAGAATGTGGGTGACTAGCGCTGATTCGATCAGAGAAGATATCTTATCAGAGGCACACGCATCTCTGTATTCAATCCACCCAGCAGGTACCAAGATGTACAAAGATCTGCAGATCTTGTATTGGTGGCCAGGGATGAAGAGAGACATCCGCAGATTCGTGTCTGAATGCCTCCCTTGTCAACAAGTGAAGGCAGAACACCAGAGGCCAGCGGGAATGCTTAATCCACTCCCGATCCTAGAGTGGAAATGGGAAAATATTACAATGGACTTCGTTGTTGGTTTGCCAAAGTCAGTCAGAGGTTTTAATGCCATATGGGTTATAGTGGATCGACTCACTAAGTCAGCGCACTTCTTGCCGGTGAAGATGACTTTCTCCATGACGCAGTATGCGGAGCTCTATATCAGGGAGATAGTTCGGTTGCATGGGATCCCAGTTTTCATTGTGTCCGACAGGGACCCGCGATTCACATCGTCCTTCTGGAGTAGCCTACATGCAGCCATGGGGACGAAGTTGCTTTTCAGCACTGCATTTCACCCGCAGACAGACGGCCAGTCTGAGCGTGTGATCCAGATATTAGAGGATTTGTTGAGAGCTTGTGTAATCGATTTTCAGGGGAGTTGGGAATCTAAGCTACCTTTAGTGGAGTTTACCTACAACAACAGCTTTCAAGCATCTATATGTATGGCTACCTATGAGGCATTGTATGGAAGGAAGTGCATATCACCGATTCATTGGGATGAAATCGGTGAAAGAGCAGAACTTGTCCCGGAGATAGTTCAGCAGACTGCAGATGTGGTGGTCAAGATTCGCGATAGGATGAAAACCGCCCAGAGCCGTCAAAAGAGCTATGCTGATAAGAGGAGGAGAGATCTAGAGTTTGGCGTAGGTGATCACGTTTTCGTGAAGATAGCACCTATGAAAGGTGTTATGAGATTGGGGAAAAGAGGCAAGCTCAGTCTGAGGTTAATTGGGCCATTTGAGATTCTTGACAGAGTTGGGACACTAGCTTATCGCGTTGCCCTTCCGCTGAATCTGGCCGGGGTACACAATGTGTTCTATGTCTCGATGCTGAGGAAGTACCTAGCTAAACCTTCACATGTTCTGAGCTATGAGCCGTTGCAAATTGCTCCAGATCTATCATATGAGGAAAGACCTGTCCAAATCCTAGACAGACATGAGCGTAGACTTCGGAACAAAGTGACGAAACTAGTCAAAGTCCGGTGGCTAAACCAATCAGTGGAAAAGGCCACTTGGGAGACTGAAGCAGATATGAGGAGTCGCTATCCAGAACTGTTTGGTAAGATTTAATTTCGAGGAAGAAATTTACATAAGTGGGGGAGCAACTGTAGTGCCCAAAAATCAATACACGTAAATTCCATGCATTTATTTATTGGTTAAATCATTATTTAAATTTAAAAGTTATTTTAATAATGCATTATTTATTCAAATTGCATTATTTTAAATTAATCACGTTTATGTGATGCACGTTAAAATATCTTTCTCGAGTTTCATGTTTCAGGCGATTATTCGAGGCATGATCGATAAAAGAGACCCGGTGACGATTTGGACAATTTTAAAATGCGATATTTTATTTTAAGTTGGGAGTAAGGTATTTTAAATAATTTATTAAGTTTTAGCATTTTAAAGCATAATTTATTTATTTGGTGATTTAGGAATTTAAAACTTTTAGCATTTATCCATGTTGTGTTTAAATTGTAATTTGGGTTGTGTAGTAAATTATTGGGGGTTAATATTTCAAATAGTATTTTAATTAGCATTTTAATTATTAAATTAAGTACTAATTTACCCCTAATTACCTACACAACTCACGCACACACACCTAAACACACGCACACGCCCACATTTACACACACACACAAAACCGATATCACCCACACACACAAAATCACAATTTCAGAAATTTATTCTTGAGAGAAAACTAGGGTTCTTACTAGAGTGAGCAGCTGCCCCCTTCTTCTGAATTTCCAGCAAAATTTCGTTGGTCTTCTTCAAAGAAAATCGAGCCAAGTTCATCAGGGATCTTCTCTCGCATCATCTCCGCTTCGGTGTCGTCGTTTCGGTATCGTTAAAGATTTAAAGGCACGTATATTCTTTCGTTTATGCATCGATCTCGTCATATTATCAGTCGTGTTGTTATTTATGAGTAAAAATACACGTGTGATGTGTAGAAGTTTGAGCAAAGATGTTTGGATCAATTTTGAAACGGTTTTGGAATCACAAATCTCGATTTTTTCTGTCATATTTAAAACTGCGATTTTTAGGTCATGATTTTGAGAAAATTTTCAACATATAAAACATACAACTTTTTGATACCTTCGATTTGACAGTAAATTTGAATTATTTGGATAAAAATTGTGTCAGTGATGGTGTTTTTCGTGTGATTGCTCAAACTGTGTTTTTTAGAAAATTATGTATTGATGCGTTCTTGAAGTTTTATTTTTGCAGGCTTCGTTGGAGATCTACGGGTGATCGTTGCTGCGTATAGGTATGCTTAGTATGATGTTGGGTTGGTATTTGGATTACCGGTTAGTGTCGATAGGCGCTTGAATTAATGAGAAGTCATAGGTAGCGATTTGGTGTCAATTGTCATGTTTTTGAATTGTATGTGTCGTAGGGTGGACGTTGTTGCTTTGGGTTGTTTGTACGAGTTTGGTATAATGTTAGGGTATGCTAGGATGGGTCTCGGGGTGTCGGTTCATGGCCCGTAAATCGAGTCTAGAATGATAAGCATCGCAAGTATTGAATTTTTCGTGGGTTTACAATTTACGCTGGTACACGGACCCGAGCACGGACCCTGGTACGGGGTCCGTGCCTTTGTTTTCTTCTTGGTGTCAATTTTTTGCGAGCCCACACGGACCCCTACACGGACCATAGCACGGGGTCCGTGTCCTTCCTTCTTTTCGGCATGTCTTTTACAGTACCTACAAGGATCCAGACCCGGACCTAGGCACGGGGTCCGTGCCTTCTCTTTTCCTCACGACACACTTCACAGTACCTACACGGACCTGTGCGCGGACCCAAGCACGGGGTCCATGTACTTCACTTTTTGGGAAAAACATTATTGAATGCTTTGAGGTTCGGTGTCTTGGTTTAGTACAATGATTAACAAGGTCGAGTCACGGGAATTTTAGAAGTCCTAAGGAAAATGAATGAGCTTGGGTGTAAGCACGACTACCTACGTCTAAGTTATGCAAGTTGAGTATTTAAATTCATGTTAGTATGTGCAGCAGCGGCCCCAAGCGAGATCCAACGAATCCCTCAACGCCAATTAAGTATGTTCGACGTGCAAAGAAAATATTTTCAAGTTTTTGAGGTATGCTAAATGTCTTGTGACCAAATTATGTATGGGGTTGGAAAGCGGTAAAGCATGACCAGGGACCAACCCACCCCGTTAAAGCATGAACGGGTTTTGATCAGGATTGGAAAGAGTTAAATCATGAACAAGGACCAATCCTCCCGTTAAAGCATGAACGAGGACCTCATGTATGTGGCATTGTGGCAGTGGATTCGTCCTTGTCAGCCCAGTACTGTGGTTTAGTCTGATCAGGCGATTATGTTATGTGTCACTTGCTTTGAAACATGCTTCTACGCAAAATTATGTTATGTATGCTCATGTATGTACGAAGCAATCATGTTTATGAAAGTTCTACGTTGATGGCACGTCTATGTATGTATGTACGTTCAAGTTTTGATGTATGTTCAGTTTTAATATGTACGACCTATTTTAAAGTTGCATGTGGTTTTATTATGTATTACTCGTTACTTTCAGTTTATACGTGTTAAGTCTTTAGACTCACTAGACTTGATCGATGCAGGTGAGGATGATGAGGAGATGAGGGGTGGGTACCAAGGAGCTGGCTTGGACTGAGCAGCACCATGTCATTTTAAGATTTTACGAAAGTTTCAAATACTCTGATTTCATGTTACTGATTATGAGTTTTAAACAAGTACTTTTAGTAAACTTCATTTGAGATCTTTTGTTGCAACAACATTTGGGGATGAACGGTTATTTTATCGAATTTTGAAGGTTCGCCTTTTATTTCAGAAAATTTATAATTTTTCCGCAAATTTTAAATCGTTAAAAAGTACGGTACGTTACAGTTGGTATCAGAGCCAGGTTCTTGTAAAGGGTTATGCCTACTTCCAGTTGCGAGAAGCTCACAAAGTCACACATCAAGTCTGTGAGTTTTAAAGTTTTGAATTATGTTATGTAGTAAGCATCATGTCATGATTTCAGCATGTGCATATTTAAATCCGAATTACGTGCATCTTATGCTATTAGTATCATGTTCATGCATATTGGGTTTACGTGTTGGATAATTAATGGAAAAGTATGCCTCCTAGTGTTGTCACTTTGATTGTTGCACTCCCAAGAGCAGGTTGTCCACAAGTAGTATAATTCGGTGAGTCCGATATCGTATCCACAGGGAAGCTAAGGTAATTACAAGTCCACTACAATGTCTTTTTGTTTTGTTTTTGTTTTTGTTTCTTTTTAATTTTAATTGTTTGAATCTTTAATGGGTAAATTTTAATTGTTCAAATTTTAATTTAAGTAGTTGAGATTAAAGGATCCACTCTTGGTATTTTAATAAAGTTAACATTAACGAACAATATTGAAATCCACTTAATAAAATGGTTCCAATATATTAAATAATCATATTTATATTATGTTATAAATTATTATCTTATAAGTATATAATATATACCAAAACTTATAAATGTGGTCAAGTATTTATTGTGCTATATATATTTGTAAACACTAAATCAAGGTTCCCACTTTAAATGGTTGGTAAAACCAAACAAACATTTAAATGGTACCAATAAATTAATACTATGATATATTCATATATAATAAATCAAGGAATCCAAGTTAAATGGTTGGTAAAACCAAACTAACATTTAAATGGTTCCAAGAATTTAGTGTAACATATAGCAACAATAAATCAAAACTCCCACTTATAAGTAGGGTATA
This sequence comes from Primulina huaijiensis, assembly GCF_012295235.1. Classification (NCBI taxonomy): domain Eukaryota; kingdom Viridiplantae; phylum Streptophyta; class Magnoliopsida; order Lamiales; family Gesneriaceae; genus Primulina; species Primulina huaijiensis. The sequence goes on along the minus strand of NC_133320.1, from coordinate 17,873,239 downwards.
AAAATGCTTAAAGAAATAAATATAACATAAACAATAAATAATGATTAAATAATATAAAACATAGATTCTTACCTTTTAATAACCTTATTATCATGCCAAGAGTTTCACCTTATCATCTCAACTTTAGGAAGTTAGCTATTCATTATTCAAAGTGTAAAACTTTGAATATGAAATTAACATGCTAATTGTATTTAAATGAAGAAATAAAGGAAAAATATAGAGAGAAATATTATGAACTCAAAGGTTTGTTCATAGAATGAGGGATATCTCAATACATTACAATGCACCCCTATTTATAGCCAAATTTGGGGAGACAACCACAAATAAAATATTATTTTTTTACACATAAGTCTTCATTGGTGTTCCAAGATATTATATTATATTACACATCACTTTTGAAAATCTTCTTCTCTGAATTTGCTTCTTCACATAAAAAAAAACATGTGGATAATTGAGTTGTCTAGTTGTGGTATTTTTTTCAAACCATTTGACCAAGTAATTTGAGAGATATGGTCAAAATACTAGAGCATGGTAAAACTGCCACTCCTTTGGTAACTTTATTTGTTGCTTAATTTGATCCCAATTGTGAGAGGATTTTTATCTCATGCTTGTCAACAATATTATAGATATTATAATCAACTTTCTACAGGTCCAAGAATCATCTTAATCCCATTTGCAACGCCAAGTTTATTCTTGTTTTACCGAACCTGTAAAAAATAGTAAAAACTTGTAATTATACACTAACTTATATTTTATACAATTTATTATAAAACATATAATATTTAAACATTTAATAAAACAAAAACTATATATTTATATTATAAAACATTTAATTAATGTACAATTTTTATGTTTATCACACCTCCCAACCAGCTTATTGCTAGTCCCTAGCAATTTAAGCGTTAATAGCAATACAAAACATATTGATTAATTTAAATAGAAATGTAATCAAAACTATCTAAGTGTTTAAATTAAATTTGAAAACTGTCAAAGTTATATCAAGATCATCATAATTATAATTTATGAAATAATCTGAGCTGATCAATTCAAAGCTTATTTTCAGGTAGTTAAATGTACATGGACTTCAAAAATTCCTAGTAAGAGTCTCAACTCCATATCCTCACGGGTTAATAAATTTTTCAATTTATGGGAACGATTTCTCTCATGGAGTTGGAATACAGATAAATACTCAGGAAAATGGTTTACAGAATGCAGACAGACAAACGAGCCAAACTAATCAAAAGATAGGAAATCTATTAATTCAAAATCTAGTTGTTCTTATTATATATTTTTTTCTGATCTTTTTTTTTCATAACATTATGGAATCAGACTAAGTTTATGCTTCTTGACCACATATTTATTTAATTTGTACGATAAATTTCTCTCTTTTTTTTATGAGAGATAAATGGGTCATAGCATATAACTTAAAAATTACATAGATCTTCAACATCTTTCTTTTTGTTTCTTTTTCTCTATTTTTTTCAGGAAATATAAATTTTTTTTTCAAAATAAGAACTCAATATCTAAACAATAGATAGCCTCTCTCATGATCAATAAAGGCTCGAAAGCTGTTTTCTCAGTCCTCTCCACTCACTCACAAAATATGTGTGAGTTTAAAATTTTAGGCACTCTTATAAGGTATATCTTGGGCCATATACTTTAATACCTGATTTTATCACAATGGTTAATCACTCAAAAAGATTTCATAAATCATATTTTTATATTGATCAGAATATTAAAATTGACTTTTTTTTTCAAATAAAAATTTAAACATTCTTAAATAGATTAATGCATGTTCTAATTTAAATCTTTCAAACATGTAATGTATGACATTTTTGCAAAAATTACTAAGATACAAACAATAAACATGATTTTATTTTAAAAATAATATATATATTTTTTTATTTTTTATTTTTAATTTTTTTTTAATATTTTTTTTATAAGTTTGTTCTCCCCCCAATCAGAATATGACATTGTCCCTAATGTCAAAATAACTATTAATAAAGAGTACATAATGAAAGAGATATCACCTGGAATTTTATTGAAGATAACAAACTGAAACAAACGCAAACCAATCCACGACTTTTGAATCAATGATCCAACTTCCTTTTCTTATTGCTTGATTGCGACCAATTGATCTTTGTTATCATCGGATCAGGCTTATGAACAAAAGCTTCCAAATCATCAATTAATTGGTCGGCAGTCGAAGCACAGATGAGCATCCGTCGTGAATTTTCTGAAATGAAATTCTGTTCCACAGCTTTATCAAGAAATGTCAACAAACTGTCATAATAATTATTGATATTCAACAAGCCCACAGGTTTATTATGGATATTAAGTTGTGCCCAAGAAACAGTGTGAAAAATTTCTTCTAATGTACCAAAACCACCTGGTAGTGCGATAAAAGCATCAGAATTTTCAATCATTTTTGTGATTCTTTCATACATAGAAGAAACTTTTAATTCCTCACCAATCGTAACACCTGTAATATTTCCTTCAGCTAAAGCTGTAGGAATAATACCCAAAACCTGACTACCTCCAAGATGAGCAGATGTTGAAACAGATCCCATTAACCCAATATTACCTCCCCCATATACCAAGTGAATTTTTCTCTCAGCCAATATCTTTCCAAGATTATTCGCTGCTTCTACAAACACTTCATTTTTTCCAGGACTCGACCCACAAAATACACAAATATTTTTCAATGATTGTGCAGAGGTTCCAGCCATGTTTTTTTACTTTCTTCTTTTTTTTTCTGCGAAAATAGAGAGAAAGATGAGAGATTTTATAGGGGTAATATGTTATCAGGACAAAACTATGGGTCACAGTTGTAAACAGAATAAACAGTAAAAACAATAATGACACACATGCATGTAAACAGTAGTGTGATTGTGGCTCACAATTTTCCTCTGGTTTTACGTCCAGAAACGGCTTCAACGCCTTCTATGAGTCGAGGATATGCTTCCCATCCAATTTTCTTATAAATTGGCAAACAGGGTCTTTTTTAGTCGGATTCCCAAGACTATGACGCTCATCTTGGAATTGTTTCCATAAACGGAGAAGTTCAATATGCACATGTCCACTAGAATGCGTCTCAAGAGTCAATAAGATGTTATCTAAAGACTCCTTACTCAGCCCATTCTTAATGAAACCAATTTTATCTTCTCTGTTATTGGAAACACATCCCAAAGATCTGCATCGTTTGTCACAAGTCCATCTTGCACACTTATGACAAACCCCTAAACTTTTGGCCCTTCGTTTTTTCGCATAAGTGCTTTTTCCTAATCCAGGCAAATACCGAATGAGCAATGATTGTGGAACTTCTCCTCCTAATCGGACCTTAGCTTCTATTACAAGACGAATATCTTCTGGAATTCCTTTTTGCATTAGCAATCTCAATCTTTCACACCTTCCTGCATAAATTTTTCTTAGAACATTTTCAGAAACAGAGGGAAAATATTTACAAATTTTTGAGAGAATTTCATCCATTTTGAAAAGAAAAGAAATGATTTTTTTTTATTTTTGTATCAGCAATTATGGGAAACTGATTAAACCGACTATGAGAGTCACGGAGTACCGTTATCCGCCATTTAACCGGGAAAATAAAAAGATTAAGGAAACCTGAAATAAAAACAAACAAAATTAAATGCAACACAAAAAAAATCAAGGATCGGAAAGGGAAATAAACTCTTCTTGAAAAATTTCATTTTCTAAAAATGGTTTAAGCCTTTGTCCATTTACTTTAAAAACATCACCATTTTTAGGATTTTCAATATCCACAGCTCCATAAGTATACACATGCTTTACAACATATGGGCCTGTCCATCTTGATCGTAATTTTCCTGGGAATATGTGAAGTCGAGAATTATAAAGCAAAACTTTTTTACCAATCTCAAAAGATTTTCTAAGAATTGTTTTATCATGAAATGATTTGATTTTTGCTTTATAAATCCTTGAATTCTCATACGCGTCATTTCTGAGTTCATCAAGTTCATTAAGTTGCAATTTACGCAATTTGTTGGCATCATCCATGCTTGAATTTAAAGTTTTGATCGCCCAATAAGCTTTATGTTCCAATTCCACAGGCAAATGACAATGTTTTCCATAAACCAACCTATAGGGAGACATATTCAATGATGTTTTAAAAGCTGTTCGATATGCCCAAAGTGCATCATTAAGTCGCAGAGACCAATCTTTTCTATTTGAGTTAACAGTTTTTTCCAAAATTTGCTTTATCTCCCTATTAGCTAATTCAACTTGTCCATTTGTTTGAGGATGATAAGGAGTAGTTACTTTGTGAGTAATACCATATTTTTTCATTAATGAAGCAAATGGTTTATTAACAAAGTGAGTTCCCCCATCACTTATCATGGCTCGAGGAATTCCAAATCTACTAAAAATATTTTCTTTTAAAAATTTGATGACGATTTTATGATCATTTGTTCGACATGGAATTGCCTCTATCCATTTGGAAACATAATCAACTGCAACTAAAATATACAAGTATCCAAACGACGGTGGAAAAGGTCCCATAAAATCTATTCCCCAACAATCAAAGATTTCAATTTCAATAATAGGATTCAAAGGCATCATGTTTCTTTTTGAAATCGCACCCAATTTTTGACAATTTTCACAGATCTTGCAGATTTCGTGGGTGTCTTTAAACAAAGTGGGCCAATAAAATCCACACTGCAAGATTTTTGCAGCTGTTTTCTTTGAAGAAAAATGTCCTCCGCATGCTTCTGAATGACAAAATTTAATGACACTACTTACCTCATTGTCGGGTATGCAACGTCGAAAAATTTGATCCGGACAATACTTGAACAGATACGGATCATCCCAATAAAAGTTTTTTACCTCATTCAAAAATTTTCTTTTATCTTGAGAACTCCATTGCGGTGGCATTTTTCCTGTCACAAGAAAATTTACTATGTTAGCAAACCAAGGTGTAGTAGTAACTGAAAATAGATGTTCATCAGGAAAATTATCGTTAATTGGTGTCATTTCACAAGATGATCCTGTTACTAGTCTCGATAAATGATCGGCTACGACATTCTCGGTTCCTTTTTTATCTTTGATCACAATGTCAAATTCTTGGAGCAACAAAATCCATCGTATCAGTCGTGGCTTTGCATCCTGTTTGGTCAACAAATATCTAATAGCAGAATGATCAGTAAACACGATAGTTGTTGATCCAATCAAATAAGAACGAAATTTATCTAATGCAAATATTACAGCAAGTAGTTCTTTTTCAGTTGTGGAGTAATTCATTTGAGCATTGTTTAAAGTTCTACTTGCATAATATATCACATAAGGCTTACCGTTTCTTCTTTGACCCAATACTGCACCGACTGCATAATCACTCGCATCGCACATGATTTCAAATGGTAAAGACCAATCAGGAGGTTGCATGATAGGAGCTGATGTTAAATGTCGAATGATTTTATCAAAAGCATTTTGACATTCTTGAGTCCACTCAAATGCACTGTCTTTTGTTAAGAGGTTACAAATGGGTTTAGAGATTAAACTAAAGTCCTTTATAAACCTCCTATAAAATCCAGCATGTCCCAAAAATGAGCGAATTTCTTTAATGGTTTTTGGAGGGGGTAAATTGGCAATGACATCAACTTTTGCTTTATCAACTTCAATTCCATGAGATGACACGACATGTCCCAAAACAATTCCAGAAGTAATCATGTAATGACATTTTTCCCAATTTAAAATAAGACCTTTTTCCTCGCATCTTTTTAAAACTTTTTCCAAATTTTCAAGACAATTATCAAATGTATTCCCAAAGACAGTTAAATCATCCATGAAAATTTCCAAACAATTTTCAACCATGTCGCAAAAAATGCTTAGCATACATCTTTGAAATGTTGCTGGGGCATTGCATAATCCAAATGGCATCCTTCTAAATGCAAATGTTCCAAAAAGACATGTGAATGTAGTTTTATCTTGATCTTCGAGTGCAATGGGAATTTGATAATAACCTGAATATCCATCAAGAAAACAGTAGTATGGATGACCTGCTACTCTTTCTAAAATTTGATCCAAAAATGGTAATGGAAAATGATCTTTTCTAGTGGCGTCATTTAATTTTCTATAATCAATACACATCCGCCAACTAGATGGGACTCGACTTGTTAACAATTCACCTTTTTCATTTTTTATCACTGTGATGCCAGATTTTTTCGGAACTACTTGTGTTGGGCTTACCCACTTACTATCAGAAATAGGGTAGATAATCCCAACATCAAGTAGTTTGAGAATTTCAGTTTTCACAACATCTTTTATGTGTGGATTTATTCTCCTTTGTGGTTGTTGAGATGTTTTTGCATTTTCTTCTAAGTGAATTTTGTGAGTGCAAATTAGTGGATTAATGCCCTTCAGATCTTTTAGTGTCCAACCAATTGCATTTTTATGTCTTTTAAGCATATCAACTAATTTACCTTCTTCATCACTTGCTAGTTTGGATGAAATTACCACCGGATATGTTTCATCTTCTCCAAGAAATGCATACTTCAATTCTTCTGGCAAGGGTTTTAACTCCAATATGGGTGGTTCGTCTTTGTTCTCATATTTTGCATCAAATTCTTTTTCTGATCCTGGTAACGAGTGATACCTGATAAAATCATCAAGATCAATTTCAATATTTTCTTTAACAGTTTCAATTGAACAAATATCTAATTGATCACGAGTACTCCCTTCTTGAATGTTTTCTTCCACAAGAGTTTCAATAAGATTTTCATCTTCACTTTCATCTCCTTTGTCATGTGGTTGCTTACAAAGATTAAACACATTAAGCTCCAAGGTCATGTTACCAAATGACAACTTCATTATTCCATTCCTGCAATTTATAAGAGCATTAGAAGTTGCTAAAAATGGACGACCTAAAATTACAGGAATTGCATTACAAGCTTCGATAGGTTGTGTATCTAAAACTATGAAATCGACAGGATATACAAAGTTATCAACTTGGACCAACACGTCTTCTACCATACCTCTTGGCACTTTAACAGATCTATCAGCAAGTAAAAGTGTTACCGAAGTAGGTTTTAACTCGCCTAGATTGAGTTCTTGATAAACTGAATATGGAAGTAAATTCACACTAGCTCCAAGGTCAAGCAAGGCTTTTTTAATCTTTCGTTCTCCAATAATACAAGAAATAGTAGGACAACCAGGGTCTTTGTATTTCAAAGCATTATTATTTTGAATGATTGCACTTACTTGTTCGGCTAAAAATGGTTTCTTTTTCACATTCAATTTTCTTTTCACAGTGCACAAGTCTTTCAAAAATTTGACATATGATGGTACCTGTTTTATTGCATCTAATAAAGGAATATTAACTTTTACTTGTTTAAAAATATCATATATATATCATAATTCAAATTTGATTTTTTTTATTTTTCAATGCATGAGGGAATGGTGGTGGCACTATATGTTGAACCTCCTCTTCGCAAGTTATGGGTTCCACTTCCTTACCCTTTGGAGTTGATTTATCATCATCTTCACAAGGTTCAAGAATGGATTTTTTCACAACCTTACCACTTCGAAGGGTAATAACAGATTTTACCTGATCCATCGGTTGAGTTCCAGAAGTTCCAGTTTGTGAATGATGATCCTTGGGATTAGGCAGAGGTTGTGAAGGAAATTTACCTTTTTCATGAAGATTAAGTGCAGATGCAAATTTAGCAAGAGTATCTTTCAAATCTGTCATGGTTTGAGCAGTTTGAGTATTGATAGACTCTTACTTTGCAATGAAAGAATTCAATATATCTTCAAAATTCCTTTTAGGTGGAGGAACATAAGGTGCATAATTTTGAAAATTTTGTTGATCTTGGAAATGTGGTTGTGAAAATTGTGCAGCATTATCATTCCTCCAACTAAAATTTGGATGATTTCGCCAACCTGGATTGTAATTTTGAGAAAATGGTTCAAAATTTAGCCTTTTGAAATTGTTTAAAACATTGGCTTGTTCATCTTTGAGAGTGTACATACCTCCACCAGATGTAGGAGATTGAATCTTGTTTGATAGTTCGATTGTACCTATAGTGTCCCAATTTTGAGCATTTTCAGCTAATGAATCGAGATACTCAATTGTCTCATTTGGATCTTTATCTTCAAATGTTCCATTACACATAAATTCAACCATTTGCCTATCTTTAGGTGTTAAGACTTCATAAAATTGAGAAACAACTCTCCGAATTTCAAAACCATGATGTGGACAAAGATTAAGCAATTCTTTATATCTATCCCAACACTGATAAAAAGTTTCTCCTTGTTTTTGAGTGAAAGTGATGATTTGCCTTTTGAAAGAATTTGTTCTATGAGATGAAAAAAATTTTTTCAAAAATTGTTGTTGCAATTCATCCCATGTTCGAATGGATCCCGATCTAAGATTTTGTAGCCAAGTTTTAGCTTTATCTTTTAAAGAAAAAGGAAAAAGCTTAAGTCGAATGGTGTTCATGCTACAATTCAGATCATTATATGTATTGCACACTTCTTCAAACTCTCGTAAATGCATGTATGGATTTTCAGAATCTAAACCATGAAAGTTGGGTAAAAGTTGGATAATACCAGGCTTAAAATTGAAATGAGATGCATAAGGGGAAAAAACTAGACATGAAGGTGCACTAGTACGTGTAGGATTCATGTGATCTCTAAGTGTTCTTCGTCTATCATGATCATGTTGAGATTGAATTTCATCTTCATTTTCTTGGATGAGTTCTTCTGCCATGTTTTGTAAAAATAAAGGGTTATTTCGAATGAGTCGACCAGTAAGTGTACGTGACCAAATGATCATGAAAATGCAAAAGAATAAAAACACACAAAAGAAATAAAAATTAAAATAAAGAAAAATAAACTATAAACAAAATTAAATAGACTTGAAATTAAATTATACTTCCCCCGCAACGGCGCCAAAAACTTGTTGTCACTTTGATTGTTGCACTCCCAAGAGCAGGTTGTCCACAAGTAGTATAATTCGGTGAGTCCGATATCGTATCCACAGGGAAGCTCAGGTAATTACAAGTCCACTACAATGTCTTTTTGTTTTGTTTTTGTTTTTGTTTATTTTTAATTTTAATTGTTTGAATCTTTAATGGGTAACTTTTAATTGTTCAAATTTTAATTTAAGTAGTTGAGATTAAAGGATCCACTCTTGGTATTTTAATAAAGTTAACATTAACGAACAATATTGAAATCCACTTAATAAAATGGTTCCAATATATTAAATAATCATATTTATATTATGTTATAAATTATTATCTTATAAGTATATAATATATACCAAAACTTATAAATGTGGTCAAGTATTTATTGTGCTATATATATTTGTAAACACTAAATCAAGTTTCCCACTTTAAATGGTTGGTAAAACCAAACAAACATTTAAATAGTTCCAAGAATTTAATATTATAATATATTTATATATAATAAATCAAGGCATCCACTTTAAATGGTTGGTAATACCAAACTAACATTTAAATGGTTCCAAGAATTTAGTGTAACATATAGCAAAAATAAATCAAAACTCCCACTTATAAGTAGGGTATAAAAATGCTTAAAGAAAATAAATATAACATAAACAATAAATAATGATTAAATAATATAAAACATAGATTCTTACCTTTTAATAACCTTATTATCATGCCAAGAGTTTCACCTTATCATCTCAACTTTAGGAAGTTAGCTATTCATTATTCAAAGTGTAAAACGTTGAATATGAAATTAACATGTTAATTGTATTTAAATGAAGAAATAAAGGAAAAATATAGAGAGAAATATTATGAACTCAAAGGATTGTTCATAGAATGAGGGATATCTCAATACATTACAATGCACCCCTATTTATAGCCAAAGTTGGGGAGACAACCACAAATAAAATATTATTTTTTTACACATAAGTCATCATTGGTGTTCCAAGATATTATATTATATTACACATCACTTTTGAAAATCTTCATCTTTGAATTTGCTTCTTCACATAAAAGAAACATGTGAATAATTGAGTTGTCTAGTTGTGGTATTTTTTTCAAACCATTTGACAAAGTAATTTGAGAGATATGGTCAAAATACTAGAGCATGGTAAAACTGCCACTCCTTTGGTAACTTTATTTGTTGCTTAATTTTATCCCAATTGTGAGAGGATTTTTATCTCATGCTTGTCAACAATATTGTAGATATTATAATCATCTTTCTACAGGTCCAAGAATCATCTTAATCCTATTTGCAACGCCAAGTTTATTCTTGTTTTATCGAACCTGTAAAAAATAGTTGTTTTATCGAACCTGTAAAAAATAGTAAAAACTTGTAATTACACAACAACTTATATTTTATACAATTTATTATAAAACATATAATATTTAAACATTTAATAAAACAAAAACTATATATTTATATTATAAAACATTTAATTAATGTACACTTTTTATGTTTATCACCTAGACGCATGATTAATCGGGAAGCAAGGGCTGAGGACAGAGAGGCCCGAGGTGAAGGGAAGGTCACTCCTCCTCGCCCACCTCCGGATATGCAGGCACAGATGCTTGCAGGTATGACGCAGTTCTTTGCGTAGTTTGCGGGAAACCAAGCTGCAATAGGGGGTGCAGGGGCGAGGCCGCAACCAGAAGCGGTGTATGAAAGATTCAGGAGGATGAATCCGAAAGAGTTCTCGGGGACGACTGACCCGATGGTGGCTGAGGGATGGATTAAATCCATCGAAGTGATCTTTGACTTTATGGAGTTTCAGGATGCAGATAGGGTCAGATGTGCTACATTCTTTCTATTAGAGGACGCCAGATTATGGTGGGGAAGCGCGTTCGTATAAGTGAATCTGCAAACTTTGACCTGGAATGGGTTTAAGGAAGTGTTCTACTCCAAGTACTTCACTGAGGAAGTACGATCCAGATTGACCAGAGAGTTCATGGCGCTGCGGCAGAGAGACAGCAGCGTTGCAGAGTTTGTGCGAAAGTTTGAAAGGGGGTCTTACTTTGTGCCCCTAATAGCTAACGATGCTCGGGAGAAGCTGAGGCATTTTATGGATGGTTTACGGCCTATCTTGCGCCGTGATGTCCGAGTTGTTGGTCCTACTATTTATGCAGTTGCCGTGTCTAGAGCTTTGGCGGCAGAACAGGATCAGCGGGATATGGGCAGCCAGGGAAGAAGCCATATCAGGGACCGCCAAAGGGCAAGGGTCCAATTCAGCAGCAGGTGGCGCCTCAGAAGCCCAGTAATTTCCCAGTGTGTCCTAAATGCAACCGCTAGCATCCAGGGCAGTGTTTGTATGGGTCAGGCAAGTGTTTCAAATGCGGGGCAAGTGACCACATGTTGATGGAGTGCCCACAGTGGAAGCAGCCAACCCAGGGCAGGGTGTTCGCCATGCATGCTCAGGAGGCGAACCCAGACACGACAATGTTGACTTGTAATGCCTTTAATTCAGCAGTATTAAACTTTGTCATGCATGCATGTTTATTTTGATTTGGTATTATTAGGATGCTAGTTGGCATTTCGGTGTCTTTCATTGCATAAGGCTAATAATAGAACTTTGGGGATATAAGTTGTGTTGTGCTAACGTTTCTCAGGGAATATTTTCATTAAGAGATTAGCTACTAAGGCCTTGATAGATTCCAGGGCCACTCATTTGTTCATCTCAGAGACGTTCGCTAGTCATTTAGACATCAAGTCTATTGGCCTTGACGTGAACTACTCGGTGAAAGTCCCATCAGGGGAAGAACTATTAGCTACCATTGTGGTTAGAGATATTGATCTAGAACCGCAGGGCCACCTGGTGTATGCCGTTCTGATCGTGTTGTCGATGTCAGAGTTTGATATTATTTTGGGTATGGACTGGCTGACAAAGAACAGAGTCCTGATTGACTTTCAGAAAAGATCAGTACTAGTTAGACCTTTGGGTATGGAGCAGTTTCTCTTTGAGCCAGACAGATGGAGAAGTTTCCCTCTCATGATCTCTTGCATGCAGGCACGGAGACTTATTTCTAAGGGGTGTCAGGCCTTCATGGCCAGCGTTATTTCCGCACCTGACGTACCCACTCCGTCTCTATCTGAGGTACCAGTAGTCAGGGATTTGCCTGACGTCTTTCCAGATGACGTCACAGGTCTTCCACCAAAGAGAGAGGTGGAGTTTGCGATTGAGCTCATGCCAGGCACAGTGCCAATCTACAAGGCACCGTACCGATTAGCTCCAGCTGAGATGTTGGAACTCAAACAGCAGATTCATGAGCTTCTTGACAAGGAATTTATTCGCCCTAGTTTCTCGCCATGGGGCGCGCCAGTGCTATTTGTAAAGAAAAAAGATGGGACCATGAGGCTGTGTATCGATTACTGAGAATTGAACAAGGTAACGATTAAGAACAAATACCCATTACCAAGGATCAAGGACTTGTTCGATCAGCTGTAGGGAGCTTCAGTGTTCTCTAAGATAGATCTTCGATCGGTGTATCATCAGCTGAAGATGAAGGACTCAGATGTTCACAAGACAACCTTTAGAACCAGGTATGGGCATTACGAGTTCTTGGTGATGCCGTTTGGACTGACGAATGCTCCAGCAATTTTCATGGACTTGATGAACCGAGTATTTCAGTCCTGCTTAGATCAGTTCGTCATAGTATTCATTGGCGATATTCTTATTTACTCGAAGAGCCATGAGGAGCACAGCCAACATTTGAGGATAATTTTACAGATCTTGCAGAGTCGTAAGTTATTTTCAAAGTTCAGTAATTGTGAAATCTGGTTGGAGAAGGTAGCGTTTTTGGGTCACATAGTATCTAGCAGTGGTATGGAGGTAGATCCAGCAAAGGTGACAGCTGTTAAGGAATAGGTTGAGCCGAAGAATGCGTCTGAGATTCGCAGTTTCCTAGGCCTAGCAGGCTACTACAGGAAATTTATTCAAGGGTTTTCTTCGATAGCAGTGCCACTCACTTCACTGACAAAGAAGAACGCAAAATTCGTGTGGAGTAATGAATGTTAGAAGAGCTTTGAGCAAGCTCTTATCTCAGCGCCGGTGTTAGCCATGCCATCAGGGCAAGGAGATTTTGTGTTATACACCGATGCATCTAAGCTCGGGTTAGGCACAGTGTTGATGCAGCATGGTCGGGTTATAGCTTATGCTTCCAGGCAGTTGAAGGTGCATGAGAAAAACTACCCGACTCACGATCTTGAGTTAGCTGCCGTCGTCTTTGCGTTGAAGTTATGGAGACATTACTTATATGGCGAGAAATGCCAAATATTCACAGATCACAAGAGTCTCAAGTATTTCTTCACGCAGAAAAAGTTGAGTATGAGACAGAGGCGGTGGTTGGAGTTAGTGAAAGACTACGACTGCGAAATTAGCTACCATCCGAGAAAGGCTAATTTTGTCGCAGACGCCTTGAGCAGGAAAGTGACAGTTGTAGCACAGTTGTCAGTGCAGAGACCTCTTCAGTCTGATATACAGAGGTTTGGTTTAGAAGTTTACCGCAAGGGCAGAGCTCCGAGGCTGTCTAATCTGACAGTCCAATCTTCCTTGCTAGATCGTATCCGTGCATGTCAGTCTTAAGATGAGCAGTTACGGAAATGGAGACTGAAGGATGAAGCTAAGGGCAGTGTACTCTACACAGTGTCAGAGGTAGAATGTGGGTGCCTAGTGCTGATTCGATCAGAGAAGATATCTTATCAGAGGCACATGCATCTCCGTATTCAATCCACGCATGAGGTACCAAGATGTACAAAGACCTGCAGATCTTGTATTGGTGGCGAGGGATGGAAAAAGACATCCGCATATTCGTGTCTGAATGCCTCACTTGTCAACAGGTGAAGGCAGAACACCAGAGGCCAGCGGGAATGCTTATGCCACTCCCGATCCCAGAGTAGAAATGGGAAAATATTACCATGGACTTCGTTGTTGGTTTGCGGAAGTAAGTCCGAGGTTTTAATGCCATTTGGGTCATAGTGGATCGACTCACTAAGTCAGCGCACTTCCTGCCAGTGAAGACGACTTTCTCCATGACGCAGTATGCGGAGCTCTATATCAGGGAGATAGTTCGGTTGCATGGGATCCCAGTTTCCATTGTGTCCGACAGGGACCCGCGATTCACATCGGCCTTCTGGAAGAGCCTACATGCAGCCATGGGGACGAAGTTGCTTTTCAGCGCAGTATTTCACCCGCAGACAGACGGCCAGTCTGAGAGTGTGATCCAGATATTAGAGGATTTATTGAGAGCTTGTGTAATCGATTTTCAGGGGAGTTGGGAATCTAAGCTACCTTTAGTGGAGTTTACCTACAACAACAGCTTTCAAGCATCTATATGTATGGCTCCCTATGAGGCATTGTATGGAAGGAAGTGCATATCACCGATTCATTGGGATGAAGTCGGTGAAAGAGCAGAACGTGTCCCGGAGATAGTTCAGCAGACTGCAGATGTGGTGGTCAAGATTCGCGACATGATGAAAACCTCCCAGAGCCGTCAAAAGAGCTATGCTGATAAGAGGAGGAGAGATCTAGAGTTTGGCGTAGGTGATCACGTTTTCGTGAAGATAGCACCTGTGAAAGGTGTTATGAGATTTGGGAAAAGAGGCAAGCTCAGTCCGAGGTTTATTGAGCCATTTGAGATTCTTGACAGAGTTGGGACACTAACTTATCGCGTTGCCCTTCCACCGAATCTGGAAGGGATACACAATGTGTTCCATGTCTCGATGCTGAGGAAGTACCTAGCTAATCCTTCGCATGTTCTGAGTTATGAGCCATTGCAAATTGCTCCAGATCTGTCATATGAGGAAAGAGCTGTCCAAATCCTAGACAGACAGGAGCGTAGACTTCGGAACAAGGAGACGAAACTAGTCAAAGTCCGGTGGCTAAACCAATCAGTGGAAGAGGCCACTTGGGAGACTAAAGCAGATATGAGGAGTCACTATCCAGAACTGTTTGGTAAGATTTAATTTCGAGGACCAAATTTATATAAGTGGGGGAGAAACTGTAGTGCCCAAAAATCAGTACACGTAAATTCCAAGCATTTATTTATTTGTTAAATCATTATTTAAATTTAAAAGTTATTTTAATGATGCATTATTTATTCAAATTACATTATTTTAAATTAATCACGTTTATGTGATGCACGATAAAATATCTTTCTCGAGTTTCAGGTTTCAGGCGATTATTCGAGGCGGGATCGTAAAAAGAGACCCGGTGACGATTTCTGCAATTTATTAAGGTATTTTAAATAATTTATTAAGTTTTAGCATTTTAAAGCCGAATTTATTTGTTTGGTGATATAGGAATTTAAAACCTTTAGCATTTATCCATTGTTTTAAATTGTAATTTGGGTTGTGTAGTAAATTATAGGGGGTTAATATTTCAATTTGTATTTTAATTATTCAATTAAGCACTAATTTACCCTTAATTACCTACACAACTCACGCACACACACCTAAACACACGCACACGCCCACACTTACACACACACAAAACCGATATCACCCACACACACAAAATCACAATTTTAGAAATTTGTTCTTGAGAGAAAACTAGGGTTCTTAGTAGAGAGAGCAGCCGCCCCTTCCTCTGAATTTCCAGCAAAATTTTGTTGGTCTTCTTCAAAGAAAATCGAGCCAAGTTCGTCCGGGATCGTCTCTCGCATCATCTCCGCTTCGGTGTCGTCGTTTCGGTAACGTTAAAGATTTAAAGGCACGTATATTCTTTCGTTTATGCATTGATCTCGTCATATTATGCGTCGTGTTGTTAGTTATGAGTAAAAATACATGTGTGATGTGTAGAAGTTTGAGCAAAGATGCTTGGATCAATTTTGAAACGGTTTTTGGATCACAAATCTTGATTTTTGCTGTCATTCTATGTTGTGTGTCAATTGGCTTCTTTATTGTATTTTTACATTGGATGAATGGAAAAGTTGCCTGTAAATCATTGTGCACTTTATGTTTCTGCACATTGTGTTGGTTTTCTTGGCTCGATGAGATCTAAATCCACAAAAAAATATATACGAGTGAACATGAGTTGGCTGGTTGAATTGGCGCGTCAATTCAAGCCACACAAGGGTGACGAACTCTGAAAAATTTGTTGCGTTTAATAGCCTTTGTGACAATTAGTATGATAGAACTATATAAGCTTTGGTATGATAAACCATTTCAGAAGACCATATTAGTTCTCAAAATCACAAAGATTTCATTCGCTTGATGATGGTCAAGCTTATTAGAAACTTCAGCAGATCCTAAGTTTCTTGGTTATATAAAGCCTACAAGCTACTAGTTATATTCTTAAATAATCAAGTATAAATTAAAGACAAAAGCTCTGGAAAGTTATTCATCATCAGACTAAGGAATTTTTGTAGCTGTCTGACGCGAAATAACATGCCAGTCGGATTTCAAAGCCACATTAGTTAAATGTACTTTGTAATGTTTTTGGCAGAGAATTTAAGACGATAACAATAAAAGATAGAAAACATGTACTCTGTAGCACACACCGACACACAACTTACAAGAAAATAAGACACAGAAATTTTTAAAACAAATGTGAATTGAATGGAGCCGAATCTTCAATATTTTGAACCATTAGATGTTTTTCTCTATAAATATCAGATGAAAACCTAGTTTATGTAACTCCAAGAATTTTCATCCACAACTAAAGCTGGCGGGTAAAGGTTTCAATCTAATTATTTATGGAGATCATCTAAGGCATCAGTTATAGCTCACATATATACAATCTGTTCTAGATATCACTATGCCAACTAATAATTTCATTTATTGCATTATCTCATTGAATCTCATTCATTTCTTCGCAAAATTCTCAATTGGTGGTGTTGTTGCTGAGTGTGCGGATAAAACTATATTGTGTTGGTCTTATTTAGTTTTGGTTTGTCTTCAAAGCTATTTAGAGAAGTTACTTCTAGAAGTTTCAAATGGAGAACAAGGGTGAGAAAAATATCGAAGTTTTCATCGTACCGAAGTTACTATACCGCAAATACCGATATTTTTGGTACAATATTTGATATGAAATTTTGAAAACATTAGTGACGCCCTAAAAACATAAAAGTACACTCATTTACATTTTTAAATTTAAATTCCATAATTATAGGAATAATAACAAGTTGTAATAATCTACAATAAAACATTTTACCTCATTATTTTTGGTAAAAAAAAATTTTTTCAACAAGTCTAAAAATACATCAAAATACATTAAAATATACTTAAAATTCATCAAATGATACATAATTAATTTCAATGTTATAATAAGGGCGAATTGTAAATAAATACTTATATGCTAGTTTCATTTATGTTTTACTCCATCATTCCTTGAAAGTTAGTTTACGCTTCCTACATTATTTAAAATGTTGCAAAATCATCATTGAGTTTTTAAATCTTGGTACGTGACATTATATCTATCGAGCCTGTTCTTAAAGGCATATAACCTAAATACATACAACTACACAAGGTTTTCAGCCTATATACCTGGATTAAATTTTTATTTTTATTTTTAATAGCCCATCACGCTTTTGTAAAATATATAGAACAGCTTACCTCTTTGACTGGAGTGCCGTTTGGTGGTATCCATCGAATTTTATAGACTGCTCCTCACAGGCTAACCATGCATTCACAACAGATGGTTCTTGACGTATATTTCTTCAACAACACCCAGCACAACTCTATGTATAGTAAAGTAATTCAATTTGAAAATAATACATGAGAGGGGCAGTCAGCCTTGGCTTTTATATTAAAACATACAAATCATTATTAATAGCAACCTCCTGTAGAGGAGGAGAAACTGGCTTAGATACCTAGAGTAGCCGGAATTACAACACACATACAATAAAGAAAACTATTATAAGTTTTTTTTAGAGAAAAATGAAGATGTTAAATAATGCCTTCATCTTCCTTCTGCCTTGGTATTTATAGAAGTTTTGGTAGATTTGAAATCCGGACTTCAAATCTTGTGAATTATTCTTTCAATTGTGGCTGACAGCATCTTGTGAGTGATTATCCTTTTCACCACTAGTTAGTGGCTTGTTTTTATGGGTGGTTGAGTGGTCCATCTTCCGCTAGTTAAAAGAAACGTCTTTTAGTGTTGGTCTATCCTCCACTAATGGAGTGGTTGGATCACATTCTTGCATTATCTTTTTCGGGTAATCTTTTGATTTTGTATGGTCCCCGAGGAAATTGTTTTTTATGTGGTCCCTCACCAATTGGTCACGTCTCTGCAAGATGCTTTCGGTTCGTTCTGGGTCGAAAGTCTTTACTGAATTCTGCCTTCTTTTGGTTCTGGCATTATGGGCATATTCTTTTTTACCATATTCCCGCATGAGCCATGTTACAGAATTTCCGGCAAGTTTTTTTTGCTCTCCGATAACTTGCTATTTCACAGAAGATTTATTTTCTTTTCAAATAGGTCTTCTGCAAAACTTGTTGTTTTTCTTGTCATAATGTTCAACAAAAAAGTTCCATTTACAGAATTCTGATAAAACTTAAATATAAAATTGATTTTGTCCATCTCGGTTAGACGGACCCATAATCTCCATTCTCTTCTGGTGGAAATTTCGTCTTTAGTAAATGAAGAGAAGGGATGTTTCATTCTCTGATGGATCCTTTATGAACTTCTGGATGTTCATATCTAATCTCTTAAGCTTGATGAAAGGCTTCGTGTGAACTTTTCCATGCTGGTTCTAGTGTTGTACTGAAAAAATACAATTCTAGAATAACTTCCCTGGACAAATAATCTTTGTTTGTCCATGTCTCGTGCACTACTTCCTCTATCCACTTTGGTAATCCTGAGATTTATGGGAAGCTGCTGATGCAGTATAAACCGAGAAAGAGTCCAAAATTCATATCATGTCTTGATCTCCTTAGGACATGAATTCGGTTTCATCCATACCCTGTGATATTTTCCTACTACATCAACTCAAATTGTGGCTGGGTTAATGTATATTCTTGTTTTCAATTTCTCTCAGTACTGTTGATATACCTGAAATGGAGAAACTGCATATTCATTAGTACCAGCCTTATATTTACCCTTGCTTGTATGAGGTTTAAGATTGATCTCTCTCTCTCTCTCTCTCTTCAATCCTCGAGGTAAAGAGTTGACTGGAAGACTCGAGATAGGATATGAAGTTTTAATTTTTGTTTTGGCCGACTCATCTGGAGATGATCCCGATTTAACACTTGTGCTAGTGGTACTTGAATCCCCTACTATATGTATAGAGTCTTGTACTTGAGAACTCTCTATTTGGGAATCCAGCTGCTTCTCAATTCCCTGGAGGATGGGCCTTTTCATTACAGACCTTAACTGAGTATAAGCTTGTATACAACCTGCAATTCGTTTAGAGACAATTCTCTTATCGGTTTGTTATAGCCTATCAACAACTTCTGCATTTTGGAAAACTTGTTAAACTCGTTTGGAAGTATTTCAAGGTGTTCCCTCCTATGTCTCTGGATTTTTATGATGACATCGATATCACCGCTATCCATCTCTTGATAAGAAATCTGTCAGAATATTTTCATGATATTTAATAATCACAATATCAAAATTATAATTTTGATATAAAGTGATGCGATTCTTCGACCACGAAAAGCAAACGCGCTCAAAAACGGAGTCACGCCCTTGATTCGATGAAACCATGAAAAGGTTGTATTGTCCCGACTTTTTTCAAACAAGTAATTGTGTTATATTCACCTCTAAATCACGAATAACTTAACAACAAATATTAACTGAAAAGATCGGTTAAGAAGTGAAAAGTGTTTAGAAGGGGGTTGAATAAACACTCACAGATTATGTTCGTTTTTCGTAAGTTGAGTTCAGTTTAATGACAAACTGATACTCAGTATCTCGTCAGTCGATGACAATCAGTTTAACTGAGAAAACAGTTGCGGAAGTAAACTGAATGAAAGATAGAATAATTAAAATAAAAGGTAACTGAAATGAAAAGCACGCAATTTGTTTCTAGATGTTCGGAGAATGGAATAACTCTTACGTCACCCTTCTATCACGAAGATAGGATTTCTACTAAAAGACTTTGATCGAATACAATGTTTGTACTGACCCACTTCAGTTTAGTCTTATCAGTGCCAAAACTGAAACTCTTAGTTACAACAGGCTATTTCAGTTCGTGACTGATCTTAGCACAACTTAACAATATAACAAAGATTACAGTGTGCTAATAAGCTCAAAGAAGGTAGCCTTGAATGCTACAGATAGAACTTAGTAAGAGTGAGCTTTTGATTTCAGCAGAGTAACAGCTTCAGTAAAATAGTTGTTCTTGTATCCTTGTTCTTCAGCTGCTCTCTTCGCCTATTTATAGGCTTCTCTTCCAACGGTAACTTGATATAATATTTGAATTTTATATCTGTTGATTGCCACGTCGATATTCTCCTGACAATCGTACACTGTAGACTTTGAAATGCGGCGTTCCACTACGAGTTGCAGTCTGCTTGTACTGATGTCGGTTGAATGTCCTTTTCATTTGATGACGTGTATGGCTAAGCGATCAGCTGATAACTTGTAGCTGATAAGCTTGTGCTGAGTGAATCAACTGATCAGTCAGCTGTTTTCAGAAATCCAGTTAGGTTCAACTGATCAGTTTCCAACTGATCAGTCAGTTAACTCCGAAGGTTCAGTTCAGCTGGATTCGGTTGCCTTTGATAACTCACGTGATACTTCAGTGTATAATACGAATACTTGATCAGTTAGTCCAATAGATAAATGGTTTGTCAAACAGCCAAAATTAAGTTTCCAACATTAACGAAGATAACAATCGATCTCAAGCGAACCTTCAAAGAACTTGTTTTTGACAATCCGAGTGAAGAAATCAAAAAATGCCACAAAGTTTTAAATTTTGATTAGTTTGATTTGAGATACACACAAAGGTGTATTCAAAGCCAAGCTTTGAAATTTGAGAGAAAACTCACAAAATATTATAAAACTCAATCATTAATTGTTTACAATGACAAATTTTCGTCCATATATTGTTTACAAAATCTAAAAGATATCAAAATCTAGCTACCTAAATAATTTGAACTCTAAACTAGGTAACTAGGATTCTTCTCGCAGATGGGCGCGCTCGGGCCCGATATTCTGCTGCTCGAGCGCCAGGTCTTTTGGACTGGGCAGGCTTGGGCGGTAAGATGTTACCGCTCAGGCGCGGAGGATTCTGGAATTCACGCTCGGGCGTGCACTACAAGAAAAAAAGCCTACGACAACGGGGCCTTTTAAAACCGTTGTTAGAAGCCCTGTGGTTAAAGAGTGTGCTCAAACACAACGGTTTTCACTATTGTCGTAGACGTCTAAAGATGACGGTGAAAAACCGTTGTCGTAGGTTTATAAAACCGTTGTTAAAGGTCCTGTGGTTAAAGAATTCGCTAAAAGACAACGGTTTTGGAGTGTTGTGGTAGTTACAATTTGCGACGGTTTTTAAACAACCGGCGCAAATTAATTTGCGACAATTTGCGACGGAAATCATCGTTAACCGTCGCTAAAATTAGCGACGGTCGTAATTAAAAAGGTCGCTAAAGAGCGACGGTTTTATACACCGTCGCTAAATTTAGCGACGGTATTTTTTAAATTTCGTCGCTAATATTAGCGACGGTTTTTTATGCTTTTGTCACTATTTTTTTCAGTAAAATAAAAAAATTTTCACTTTTAATATTTTAATAAATATACAAAAAAACTAACAATGCTAATTATATTCTTGATTTACTGTCGAAAATACTATATTCTTGATTTTAAAAATTTATTAAACTTTAAAGATAAAAACGAAATTAAAATTGTGTAAGGGAGAAAAATTTGAAGTGTTGTGAAATGGTATGGTAGAAAATGGACTGAGGGTGGGGGTATTTATAGACAGTTTGCGACGGTTTTGTCTTGAACCGTCGCAATTAGCGATGGTTTTTTTTTAACTGTCGCCGATTTAAAATGAGCGACGCTTTTACAAGAACTGTCGCTTTATTTAGCAACGGTTACAATAAACCGTCGCTAAATATAGCAACGATTAAATATAAACTGTCGCTAATTATAGATCGGCGACGGTTTACCGGAACGGTCGCTAAATTTAGCGACGGTTATACAAAAACCGTCGCTAAATTTAGCGATTGTTCTCGTAAATTCGTCGCTATATCTACATCGGCGACAGTTTTACTTAAAACCGTCGCTAATTTGAGCGACGGATATACTTAAACCGTCGCAATATTTAAATTAGCGACGGTATAGTATAACCGTCGCTAATTTTAGCGACAGATTTTACTTAAACTGTCGCAAAATCTAATATTGACAACAAAATATGTAGAAAAACCAGTTGAAAGACAACGGTTTTTTACAAACCGTTGTCGTAGCTTGAAGAAAAACGCTAATAGACAACAGTTTAAAAACCGTTGTCGTAGCCCAAAAAAAAACGCTCAAAGACAACGGTTTTTAAAAACCGTTGTCGTAGATATATCAAAGACAACGGTTTTAAAGAAACTGTTGTCTTTGAGCAGAGTTTTAGGCTACGACAACGGTTTTTGTTAAAACCGTTGTTAAAAGTAAAAAGACAACGGTTTTTGTTAAAACCGTTGTCCTTGATGTGTTGTTAAATACGATTTTTCTTGTAGTGGTGGAGGCTTTTGTCTTTCTCTTGGTTTTAACACTTGCACAACGATATTATGGCCCCCAAGCTCATTTCCATGCATCACGAACCCTTCGAGGCTTGGAACCTTGCTTGCAAGCGCTTCTCGATTGCTCATGAGTCCATGTAACACTTCCTTAAACCTCCTTCCAATCATTTTCATGTCATGTCCGGCCAGATTCATATCATAAAGCTTGTCATCTTAATAATCTAGCCTTCTCGAGTTTATATTTTATTCTATTTTTCAAAATCTTTTACTTGTTTTATCAACCTTTAAAGTAAATTTATTGCTAGTAAAAATAATGAAACGTCTACCGTTTTAAAAATGCGGAAATATTTTTTTTAAAAAAATAAACGTTTAAATGAATCGCATCCATGCTCTCCTACTTAAAATCATCATTTAAAAATTTCATAAGCAATTACCAATAAAATGCAGCGAAGTAAAAATATGAGAAAAAACCTACATCCAACAGTAAAATAGACCAGCGTATAAAACACTTGTGTCCTCTCAAAACAAGAAATCATAATAGTGCGGAAAAATCATAGGCCCTCGGGTCGTGTCGCCCCACCAGGGCTGCCTACTCAGAGTTCGGCACCTCCAATCTCCTCATCATTAAGCTCCCCTGCATCACACACGCCTAGTGAGTCTAAAGACTCAACACGCCTGTACCTTAAATAACAAGTACATATACATAGCACACAGCAGTGAAAAATAACATATTCAACATACCTTTCATGAGCTTTAAAAGCGTAATGCAAACGTGTCGTGTCAAAACAGCTCATCGTTAATCATCATTCATCGTTCATCATTTATCATTCATCGTTCATCATTCCTTTAGTGAATTCAGTTCATTAGAGGTGACTATCGTACATCATCATTTACGATGGATCCATCATACATAGAACCGCGGTACCCGGCGGCTGTCGGACATCAGTGACAGGATCACCCATCCACTGTGCCTAGGCATTATCATCAGCATTTACATATACATCTTAAACATTTACATATACTTCGATAGCCACAACTAATTCCCATCATTCAAAACCTTTCCATTTTCATCACTTATAAAAATCATGAATAAATGCAATTTTTCTTAAATCCAAGCATGCGACGTATATCTTCATAAAATCTTAAAATCGTGATCATGATGCATAAACATTTAAAATATCATAAATTTGTGCTCATGGCGCTGCCAGGACCAAAATCTCACCCTGGAAACCCAAAAATTATCGTTTCACCTCTGGACCTCTAAAATTAACCCAAAACTTACCAAACTCCTTAAAATGTCCCAAAACATTTTTATAAGCATTCTTAGACGTAAACTCGGGCCCATTTCATAACTTAACCGAAGTGTTTTAAAACCGAGGCCCGATTTTAATCCAAATCGAACCGAAACTCAACCAAATTTCTCCCAACTTTTTATCACACCTAAAAACACTTTAATGCTCCTAAAACAATGTCATTAGGTCCTAAACCCACGGCTGAAAATTTCAGAACATAACAAAATGTTCTGCCCCTTCTCGTTTGCACTCTATTTCTTTATCTTCCCAAAAAAATCACGTCTCTAGCCTACCCCAACTGCACCAGCCCTGAATCAGCCTATCATGGACCTAGAACAGACCTTAAGGAACCTATCCGAACCAAGCCAACCGCCCCATGCACGCTCCTAGCAGCTAGGAACCGATAATCAAGAACAAGCCTTCTACCGAGACCAACGCATCACTACTGGCCCGATCGATTACCCATCACTCCAGCATGGTTTGAGCCGTTCCATACCCCAACTCAGACCCACCAGGGTCTGGTCCAGGTCTGGAGAAGGCTCTCGCACAGCTGGTGTAGCAGGAAACCATGGAACGAAGCTCCTCACCCTTCACACCCGATCGGCCCTCACACTTCATCATCAAAACCTGAAAAAACTGTGCACACCAGCACCTAAACCTCTACAACCGTGGACTGTACAGACCATTGACAACCTTATATAGCAACCCCTTGCACCACATATAAGAAAAACGTGAGTCACACTCATAGTAACGAGTCACACATAAAAACCGAAAAGATCTTACATGGAAATGCTTAGATCGAAACATTTTATGCATGAACAACAACATCAGTAAATAACACGGGTATGATGCAGAAAAAATGGTGCAAAACGTGCCTGGTAAATCTTAAAACGTGAGGAAGATGAAGAGAGGAGCGCCGGAGATTGTTTTCCTTGAAGAAAAAGCTATGGCCAAGATCTTCTTGAAACTGTTGGTGAGAAAACCGAGAGTTGCATCCATGGAGATGCTGAAACCCACTTAAAATGTTGAAGGGAAGATGGTGTGTCGGCTGATGTAAGTTAATAGATGTAGGGTAACCACAAGTACAATATTTAAATGGTTAATAATTCAATTAATAGGCCCTAATTTAATAATTTAAAGTTTAAATAGAGTACTAAGCCCAATAAGCTTAAAAGTAGGCCCATTAAATTCAAACACACTATCAAAAAATATTTCGTGTTTGAAAGTTTTTGAAAATATTAGCCGAACCCTCAAAAAGTTCTCCGATTCGTTAAAATTTGTGTACCGGTTAAAATAAAATCATGCGGTTAAAATACCCCAAAAATCTCATTTTTGAAAAAAAAATACACTTAAAAACACCTTATATTAATTAATAAAAATAAATCATGTAATTAAAATAATCTTTCTGAAAATTCTCCGGTATCCGTTCCTCGTTCGAGCGCGAAATGCAACTTAAAAATCTTTAATGCATGAATCTTTAAAATTTCATGAATTAAATTCTACCATGCATGAATTATGCATAAATGCATAAAAATATTTAAACACAAATTAATGAAATAAAAATGCATTTAAAGCTTTAAAACAATTTAATAAAATACCAAAGAAATTTAATAACTTGCATGCATGTGATTTACGAGAACCTTCAAATTTTCGGGACGTTACAAATAATGACCATTTTGAAAAACCCTTCATTGCATAAAATTTATTTTCGTTGATATGTCATCATATGTCTTCTGCTTCTGAGAATAAACCACTACAATAGTTGCATGATTGTTCTCCTTCTGGTGTGAGCTTTGTTAAAATCGATGTCTGCCATTGATAACTGGCATATGTGTATAATTCTAGACCATCTTCATCTTGAGAAAGTCATTTCTGGAAGACTTTTACAATTTTTTTTTAGTTGGCTAAGCTCTTTTGTGTGTTCTTCTGTCCATATAAATTTTGCATCTTTTTTCAATGATAGACTAAACACTTTTCTGTGTTTTGCTAGATTATTAATAAACATCCCAGCAAATTTACTAACTCCTAAGAAACTTTATAGTTGATTCTTTACTTTTATTTTGTTTGGAAAATTTTGTACTTTTTCCACTATGTGTTCGTGCAGAATTATTCTAGACTTATCGATTTCTACTCCGACGAATTCAATCTTTCTTTTAGCAATGACAATTTTCTTTTCAGTTAAGATCAATACCTCTTTCTTAAAAACTTTAGAGAAAATAATTAAGTGTTCGATATATTCTTCTATATTTTTAGATGCTATTAAAGCATCATCAATATAGAATAACATTAATTTGAAATAATCCTTTAATAGATTATCTATATTTATTTGAAATATTTGGTGTGAATTAGCCAATTCCATTGGTAAGTATCCCCAAATGTAGTATCTTTGTGGTGTTTAGAAAGCTGTGAATTTCTTGCTTTCTTCATGCATCCAAATTTTATAGAATTCAGACTCACAGTCGAATTTAGAGAATATTTTATCATTGCGTATACAATTAATCAAATGTTCTATCTTAGGTATGAAATATTGTAATGCCCGAGATTTTACCATCGTGCTTAGACATTGAGTAATTGACAGAATTGAGATGTCAGGAGCTACAATAAAATTTGAAAGGAGAAGCCGGGCTTTGGTGTATAACAAGCCCAGACTTTGGACAGAACTTCTGGCGCCCGAGCGGTAGAAAAGAACCGCCCGAGCGCCAGTGTCCCACAAGAGTAGGTTTGGGACAGAACATGTGGCGCCCGAGCGGTAGAAAGTTACCGCCCGAGCGCTAATGGACCATAGCTAAGCATCCGGGCAGAACATTCGGCGCCCGAGCGGTAATGTGTAACCGCCCGAGCGCCAATGGATGACAACGGAAGGCTCGGACAGAAAGTTCCGCGCTCGAGCGGTACTTTCTTACCTCCCGATCGCCGCCTGAAAGTCAAGAAGAGTAAGCCACGTTTCATTTGCATGCAA
>NC_133320.1:17816204-17845820 GCF_012295235.1 Primulina huaijiensis | reverse complement strand
TAAATCACATACTTGTATGTTATCGCTTTTCATACATTTATATCGTTTGAATGAATATGCTTTGTGTATTGATTTATAGAAAAGCATAGAGTAGTAGATATCTATTGAGTGAGAGTCACTGACAGAAGGGCCAGATTAGGACAGAGTTGTTAATGGCCCATTGCACATTGTCAGAGTTAGAGTTTAGGTAGATATACCTAGTCTTTGGCAGAACAGCCAAGACACCGGACGTTTGGTCATATCGATGTGCTTAGAAGAACAGCGACTTCTATTGTAGATAATCGATATAGAGAGGACCAAAGTCCGTAAATAAGAACGTACCGCCACCACGATCGGGAAAGTAGGTGGGAGATTGTTGCGTTCTTATTCAGATCGGGATCCCTAGATTAGAAATGAGTCGAGTTTGAGTCTGAGAGTCACAGAGTGTGATTTCTTATTTGATATTGAATTATGTTCCTGATTTTGGGTACTTGTTTAGAGTATTGATTCATGGTTTGATTGAGATACATGTATGTATATCTGATGCATGCTTTTATATTGTTTATATGACTGCATGTATACTTGGTTTATACTGTGATTTATTCTCACCGGAGTTATCCGGCTGTTGTCTTGTTTGTATGGGTGCATGACAACAGGTGGGACAGGATCAGGGTCAAGAAGAGAACGAGGCTGGACTAGATAGCGTGGAGATCCGGGCTCTGAATTCAATTAGGATTCAACACTGATATGTAGTTGGACCTAGTTGAATTATTATAGACAATACAAGATTGGTAGGTTTATGTTTAATATGTATTTCAGATCGAATTACATTACGTTTCCGCTTTTTATTTATAAAAAAAAAAAATTTTAGACCCTGTTTATTATAGTTGATTAATTAGTCTCAATGACGATTAAGAACATGATTAGCGTCCGGGTCCCCACAAATATCCATCAAACTTTAAGATTTTATTAATTTCTTGATAATTAATAACCAACATGGATTTGTTTCTTTTTATCTCACCATGATTTCCTACTAGAAAACATGGATTGTTGTATGGTGATATCACTTCTTTGATTAGTCCAAAGTCTAGATGTTTCTTGATAATAATCTACATATTCTTGGGTTTTTTTTAAAAATAATTTAATTTTAAAAATTTATTTAAAAAATAATGTGAAAAAAAAACATTTCCAAAACTACTGCAATCCGCGCTTACGGAGCGCGAACGCTGCTCACGTGGACCAGCGTTCGCGCTTCGTAAGCACGGACCCTGGTCCACGTAAGCGACGGAATATTTTAGCGACGGAATATATTTAATAACCATCGCTATTAGCGACGGTTTATTAAACCGTCGCTAAAATGGAATCAGCGACGGTTTTTAAACCGTCGCTATATTGGAATCAGCGACGGTTCAAAACCGTCGCTAATATGAAATACCACCCCTTGTATCAACAGCGTGCACATGTACGCCGCAGATAATATTGAACTTTCAACGACTTGCAATTTTGCAGCGTGCAATATGCGCTACGAAAAGCCATTTTTGTTGTAATGAAGACAGAGAAAAAACAAACAAGAAATTCATCAGGACTGGGATATCTCAATTGAATGTTGTTCATTTTCCTCAACATCATTCTGTGGTCGAATGTCATGTACAAGATGCTGCGGACCAACATTAAGCAAATTTGTAAAACTGTGTATGTTCGACCAAGACGGAGTCTTAAAATCCTGCTGACCAAACAAACCAAAGTCAGCCACCCCTGAATCACTGAAAAACCTAGGTTGAATAGTAGAGGTTTCTGAAAAAACTTATTTTTTGATGAGCTTATTGTCTGTTTTTTTTCTCTATCTTCACTACAACAAAAATGGCTTTTCGCAGCGCGCAAATGCTTTTTCCGCAGCGTATATTGCACGCTGCAAAGTTGCAAGCCGTTGAAAGTTCAAAATTATCCGCGACGTACATGTGCACGCTGTTGATACAATTATGCGTGGCGTGTGAGAAGGTAGGTATTTTGGCATTTAGACCGTCGCAAATCAGCGACGGTTCAAAAACCGTCGCAAATTAGTGACGGTCTAAAATACCGTCGCTAAAATTAGCGACGGTGTATAAACTGTCGCGGATTCAATTGTAGCGACGGTTTATTAAACTGTCGCTAATTAGCGACGGTTTTTATATATATTCCGTCGCTACATTATTCCGTCGCTTATGTGGACCAGCGTCCGTGCTTACAAAGCGCGGACGCTACTCCACGTGAGCAGCGTCCGCTCTCCGTAAGCGCGGATTGCAGTAGTTTTGGAAATGTTTTTTTTTTACATTATTTTTGAAATAAATTTTTAAAATTAAATTATTTATAAAAAAACCCACATATTCTTTTGATCAATTATGTTCATCGGGATATGCTTGCATCTGAAAAATCCATACTCTATAAAATTCCTCTCTCGATCTATGGACTATGACTTTGTGATAGCATGGCGTTGTGAATATTAATCTTCTAGTCTCATTTTCTTGTTTATAAGACTTAAACATTAGTAGGAATTGTTTCCTAACAGTTAATAAATGACATCAATTGTTGTCACTCTTTTCTCATTTGACGGGTTTTATGGTGAATTTCAATTTGAATAAGATAAATTATAGCCTTGAAGAGCTAGTCAAACACTTATGTCTTATGATACAAACACAATTGATAAAACTGATATATCAACTCCAGAGGGTGTCGAAACAGAAAGAGGCATAGACAATGGAGACGGTTTCGATATAAAAGTATGTGAGGCACCTGTAACAACAAGGATATAAGCAGGATAAGAACATAAATAACACTTACCCGCTATCATCTCCTCTCGTGCCTACTTTTCCTGCTCTCGTGTCAAAGCATACTCCTGTGCCTGAGTCGGACCAGCTCCCTGCATACGTGGCTGTCTTCCAGAAGGTCATGGTGTAAACTGCTGAGGCTATCGTCCTCCTCTCTCTAAGGATCTACCTCTATCACTCCTAGGCTCTCGCTGTCCCTCACGACTAGGACACTGTCTCACCAGATGACGAACACCGCCACACTCAAAACAGGTGATCTTGGTCTGTGTGCACTATCTGATCAGATGTGGTCCCCCACAGCGAAAACATCTCACTCCTCTAGACTCCCCTCTCTGTCCCTGAACAGACTAAGAACTACCCCACGACTCTCAACACGTCGTGAATCAAATCGACGCTTCCCAGATGAGGATGAAGAAGAAGATGAACCCTTCTGATATTTAAAAGAATGTCCCTGCGGTCGCAATGACTCTCTATTCGGCTTTGATAATCGTCCCTGAACCCCATACTCATGTATGACCAACTCAGCTCTCGTCACTGCATCCTGAGAAGATACGGGTTATTTTATTGCACACGATCAAATAACTCTAACTTCAACCCTCTCAAGAAATGCATCATCTTAGCATGAACATTCGTAGCAACATGTGGCACATTTTTCAACAATGCAGAATGTAACGTACCGTAATTTTGAACTACTTAAAATTTGCGAAAAAATAAAAAATTTCTTAAATGAATAATAAACTTTCAAATTGCGATAAAAATAATCTGCTCGTCTAAAAATATTTGCAATAAAAACGATTACAAATATAGTTTGCAAAAAGAACTGGTTTAAACAACGTAAAACAATCTCGTGAAAATCAGAGTATTTGAATCAAAATGCATAAATTCTTAAAACATAGGCGGTCCTTGGGTTTAGCCTCCACGCAGTCCGAGCCAGCTCACTGGTCCCCACCTCTCGTCTCCTCTAACTCGTCCTCACCTGCATCGATCAAGTCTAGTGAGTCTAAAGACTCAACATGTATAAACTGATATAACAAGTATACATAATAAAACCACATGCATTTTTAAAGTAAACCATACATACTTAAACTTGAACGTACTTATATAAACATAGACGTGCCATCATTTCATAAACGTACTTGCATCATACATACTTAAACATACATAAACATAATCATTTTACGTAAAGATATGTTTCAAAGCAAGTGACTCATACATAAATGTGCCTGATCAGACTAAACCACAGTACTGGACTGGCAGGAATGTCCACTACCATATACATGAGATATCTGGTCATGCTTTACAAGGTGGATTGGTCCCTGGTCATGCTTTACTGCTTTCCAATCTTGATTTAAACCCGGTCATGCTTTACCGGGGTGGAGAGGTCCTCGGCCATGATCACCGACTTCCAAACCCGTTCATATTTGGTCACAAGACATTTCTCATACCTCAAAAATATAAAATAATTTCTTTGCATGTCGAACATACTTACATGGCGTTGAGAGATTCGTTGCATCTCGTTTGGGGCTATTGCTGCACATGCATACTAGTACATTATTCTAATAGCTTCAAATTTCATAACTTATATGTACCAAGCAAACTCACAACCGAAGTAATTAAATAACTTATGACCTTCTAGACCCCTCGGGACTTGACCACTTTTAGTCAACATACAAACCCATGAATCAAACCCCGAACAACCTTGACATGGAGTAAGAAATTTCCCAAGCAAAAGAAGACACGGACCTCGCTTAAACCATGGTTAAACGTTCCCCAATCAAACTTCATAACATCTAATCTATCCTCACTATGCTAGGATATAACAACGTAATAGTACCCAAAGGAAGTGATAGCACCTAAACTCAAAGCCCGAAAAATACCAGAACCAGTGCCTAGGCGCTGAGGGACAGCGTTGCGGCGCTTGTCTAGTGCTTAGGCGCCACTCTGCAGCGCCGCGTTCGAAGCTCCTAGCGTTGCGGCTCTAACCCTGCGCTAACTCCACCAAAAATCTGCACACAAGTTCCCCTATGACTTCTAATGCATCCTCACCCTTACTAACCCGAAACGACACACCAAAACTCGTATGATCACCCCACTCAACACACCTAAATGCAGAAATGACCACTCAGCGATTCTCAACGAAGCCTGCAACAAAATAAACTCAAGAAAACATGAGGGACATTTTTCAAAACGTCGCAGCTTGAGCAGTCGCAAAAAATGAACATAACTCACTCGTTTCTTGTCCAAAAATTACTAATTTACTATCAAATCGAAGGTATCAAAAAGTACTACATTTTATATGTTGAAAGATTTTCCAGAAAAACAACCGAAAATTCACGGTAGTAAAAAAGACAACAAAATCGGTTTCAAAGATCTAAAAATCGTTTCAAAATAGATCCAACCATTTTTGCTCAAACTTTGCACAACATACATGAATTTTTTTACGCATAAAAAACATCAAAACATATAATATGACTAGATCGATGTAGAAATAAAAGAATATACAAGCCTTTGATGGATATACTCACGAAACAACGATACTGAAGCGGAGAGATGCGAGGGTTGATCCGGGACGAATTGTGGCGCGATTTTCTTGCTAAAATCAACGTTTTTCTACTGAAAGAAATCGAAGCAAGGGTGGCTGGTGGGGAAAATCTTGGAACCCTAGCTAAACTCTCCAAAATAAATAAATAAAATGGAATGCAATGAAATGTGTGTGTGTGTGTGTCTATCGGGTGTGGTGTGTGTAAAAGTGTGTGTGCGCGTGCGTTTTATTTTTAATTAGGAAGAAAAATTGCTTAATTAAACAATTGGAAAGCTAATTAAAATACTAATCCCCTATTAAATATTCTAAAATGCACAACTCAAATAAGAAAATAAACTATATTGTCTCTATCTTCTATCAATTACAGGACTGTTTGACTAGACACGCTTAGTCCTTCACCGATATCCTGTCTCATGGCATAGTCCTGTAACCTGTCCAACAGAAACAACCCCCAAAGGGTGAGCATATATAACAATCATCATCGTAATATATAACATTTATTTTAACAACAACATAAAATATAACTGGAATCATAACAGAAATACCTCATTTGATGTTTTTGGACAATCAAACTGTAGAACTCGTAAATCAGACTACGTATAAATCATGCATAATTCTAGTATTTAAATTAAAATGATTTTATTGCATGAATATTTAAATCCTTTTCTTTAAATTTATTTATTTCATGTGGTAGTTTAATTATTAGCTTTTCAGTTAATTAAGTGAAGTCGGACTGGAGTTGGAGTAAGAGATAAATTTTAATAATTAGATAATATTCCTAGAATTTATTTAAGTCAAATAATAAGGGAATTTAATGTAAAAGAAGGTTTAAAGAATTATCTAAATAAGTTGAGTTAAGTAGTAAATAAAGTTCAATAATTAATTCCTTAATTCCCTAAAATATTTAATGGGTAGATAAAACACTAGAGATTTAAAATTCAATATTTAAGAAATATTTTCCCTTTATTTTACTTAAGAATTTCGGCCCTCTCTATTTAATTTAAGAATAGTTGTCAATCCAATTATTTAATATCTTCTCTTATCCATTTTCTTGGGAGATAATTCTATCACACTAAATCTTCAATAATTGATAATTAAGCAATATTTGTGCCTCTTTTAATCATCAATTTTCGGCCCTCCATTTAGAAGATTCAAACTATTTTGATAAATCATTTTCTTATTATCTTTCATTAACCTTTTCATGATAGATAATTCCCTCAATTTAAATCCTCATTTAACTAAGCAATTCCCTACCCTCATGTTTGGCTTAAAATTTCGGCCCTCTTTCTATTTAATTTAAAAATATTTGGCCACCCTTCACTTGATCTTTTCCTTATCCATTTTTGGGAGATAAATCCCTCACCTTTAAATTCCCTAATAATTATTTATTTAAAACAATTTCCTACCCTCCCTTGATTGACAAAATCGATCACCCCTCTCCCTTCTTTTAAAAGATTTAAACTAGTTGACAACTCATTCTTTATTATCTCCTTAATCTTTTCTAGGTAGATATTCTCCACACCTTTAAATCCCCAACCAATAATTTATTTAAGCAATTGTTTCCCTTGTACCTAGACCATAAAAACGTCCAAATGCACTCCTTAATATCTCTCATAATCCCTTGATATCAAATAATATCACAACCATTTCCTTATCCCTCAATCTCTAATATAGAAAAGAATTACCTTGCCATTTAATCTCCCACAATCTTGCAACCTCCCATTTTATTTTCTCTAGCCATCTCTCCATCACCATACTCGAAATTTCATAATATTTTGAGAGAAAATAATCGAGAGGTAGCTAGAGAAAAACCGAGAGAAAGAAGATAGAAAAGAGCACTCCTCTTCTTCCTCCGCGCCGCGTCGTCGTTTCTTTTTGTTTTCTTCAAAACAAAAACCAAGGCATGTTTATATTTTTATTGACTCTTCAATCAAGTCATATTAATATTTTAAAACATCATGTGTGCATGAATCATGAAGGAGAAAACCGAAATTTTCAGCAACAAGAACAAGGAAAAAATTCTGCACAGATTTTTGTTTCTATTCATGCTTCACGTTTGGTATGTTTCCTTTCGATTTCAAGGGTGGCTCCTTCCAGGGGCTTGAGGCTGTATATAGACATGTACTAGGACATGTTAGGGTCATGAAAGAAAGTTGGTTCTAGCCCCACGCATGCTGGAAGTCAGAAATGACAGCAACTCCCCAAACATGCCCCTTTTTGGGTTCGATTTTCTCATGTTGCTGTCAAGGGTTGATGCTTCTGATCTTGGCTGCCCTAGGGGCGATAGCCATGGTTATAACATCTCCTGGTAATTTCTAAGATGTGACCAAGTTGGTATTTTGAAGCTTGGTCCATGATGAATCAGTTTTCAAATCAAAAACTAGAACAGCCCCTTCGACCCCTTTTAAAATTCTGCATATGTCCTCTCGGTTTGGGTGTTGGTGTGGATCTTGGTCGGCTCTTTAGCCCTTAGCCATGGTTCATACCATACCTCAGGATGTCTAGATCAAACCATGGTCAACCATATGGCCATTGGTACAATGCATGACAGCAACAAAATAAAATTTCAGAAACATCACGGTACGGATTTTTAAGTTCTCGGTTGAGGCTTTGTGTTGTCCTAGGTGTTGGACTGGATTGTGGTTGGCCTAGGGCCCTTAGCCATGATTCAAGCCACATCTTAGGATGTTTGAAAGAGGCTCTGGGCGGTGGTTCAAGCCCCAATGGCCAATAGTCTTGCAAACGAAGCGATGTAAGTACAAGTGCGGTTGCTGGAATTTCTGGACAGCAACTTGCTGCTTCGGTTCAGAGGCTCGTTCGAGTTCTTGGTTGGCTTTTAGCCTATGGCCTTGGACTGGACAGTACCTCATCATGTTAGGAAAGTCATGTTTTTGGCAGTTTGTGATTTGGTCAAGTTTAGAGGTCGTACGAGGATTTACGGTGCAATGTGCCAAAGTGACTCTCGAAAGAGCGTTTCATGTTTTGGCCTCCATTCACCAAGATTTCGACTTGTACAACTTTAGGAGCATTATTTCATCATTTTAAGAGTATTTTTAATCATGACTAAACGTTGGTTCGGTGTTGGTTCGGGTTGGCTCGGAGTCATGATTAAATACTAAGTCAGTAGGCGTAATTATCTCGTTTTTTGATTCAATTACAAAGTTTGGTCAAGTAAATCATTTGCATATTTTTCATGACATAATTAGGTCGCAGCGAGCCTGGGAATGGTCCAACCCTTACGATAAAATTAATACATGATATTTAATTACGTTATTTAATTGTATTACGTGCAAAAATGTAAAATATCCATTTTTGAGATTTATGTGATATTGCTTGGGGCCACTTCGCTGTTATTATTACTTCACCCGGTGGTCACTTACCGATTCAGTTCAGTTCATCCTGGTGGCTACTTACCGGTCCCACCCAGTAAACGGTGGCATTAGTCTGATCAGACGTACATTATTTCACCCGGTCGTCAATTACCGGTCAGTTCAGTGCAGTTCAAGAGGTCACTTGCGTATAACATAATCTCAACAGAAAATTATTACACGTTATTTTATGACAGGGCTCTACGGAGCAAACATTTCACTTACTACTTTCAATTCAGTTCAGTTCAATTCAGTTATGCACGTAATAATAATTATTCATGATGCGATTTTCAGTTCAGTTATGCACGAATTACATTTACTCATGACATGATATTTTCACTTTGCATGCGATTTAATTATTACTACTTGTTATTTAAGATATATGCATGCTGAGTTTTTAGACTCACTAGACTTGATTGTTGTAGGTACTGATGAGTTCGGGACCGAGGGCGGGAACCAGTGAGCCATCGAGGGTCGGCAGTAGTGGAACCCGAAGACCTCATTTTTAGCATTTACTATTTTATGGCTCAAACATTTTTCTCGTTGTTGGATTATTTTAAATTATTATTTTGCAAACAAACATTTACTTCCGCTGCTATTTTGAACATCAAACTTTATTTATCAGTTTATTTATGAATGAGGCATTTTAGAGAATCTCACGAAGTCACGTCTTTGGTCTGTAAGTTTTACATTCATGCATTTTATTTAAAGCCGGAATTATTTTAACTGCATGTTCTCATGAAGTATTTTCACGTTCAGATTTTAATTGTTCAGTATTTATTTACATTTAAATAAATTATGGAATTATGCATGTTGGTTACGTATGGGTTATATGTATGGAACAGTATGCCTCCTAGACGCCTTGTTGAGCGAGTGAGAGACGACGAGCCTCGTCTTGAGGACAGGGAGGATCAGAGGCAAGAGAGGCACGGACCTCCACCCCCTCCACCTGATATGAACGCCCAGATGCTGGCTCGGATGACGCAGTTCTTCGCGCAGTTTGCAGGGAACAATGCCGCTGGAGCAGATAGACAGAAAGGGGCCGAAGCTATTTATGAGAGATTCATGAAGATGCGTCCTAAAAAGTTTTCAGGGACGACGGACCCCATGATTGCCGAGGGATGGATAAAGTCCCTCGAGGTTATCTTCGAGTTTATGGAGCTTGGAGATGCAGACAGAGTTCGTTGTGCCACCTACTTATTCGGAGGAGATGCCCGCTTATGGTGGGAAGGAGCATCAGTAGCCCTGAACTTGGCTACACTGAGTTGGGCGCGTTTCACGGAGGTTTTCTACTCCAAATATTTTACTGAGGAAGTGCGCACCAGGTTGACCACGGAATTCATGAGTCTGAGGCAATGAGATTTGACTGTTACGGAGTTCATCCGTAACTTTGAGGGGGGTTGTCATTTTGTGCCCCTGATCGCGAATGATGTTAAAGCCAAGTTGATGCATTTCTTGGTAGGTCTACGGCCGATCTTGCGCCGTGATGTTAGGGTATGTGACCCTACTACTTATGAAGTCGCTGTCTCCAGAGCTCTAGCCGTAGAGCAGGATCAGCGGGATATCGAGAGAGACCGTCAGGGCAAGCGCCCAGTCCAGTTACCGCACCGCCCTCCTCCTCAGCAGCATCAGCAGCAGAATAAGTTTCCTTTCCACGGCCCACCCAGGAACAGGGGCCAGCAGTAGCAGCGGGGACGCGCGGTCCCTAAACCTATGGAGCATCCGATATGTCCTAAATGCTCACGCCGCCATCCTGAAGTATGTATGTATGGCTCTGGGAAGTGTTATAAGTGCGGTAGCCCAGACCACGTGCTACCGCAGTGCCCTCAGAGGAACCTGCCTACCCAAGGCAGGGTATTTGCTCTCCATGCAGCGGAGACGAATCCCGATACCATGCTTATGACAGGTACCTTTAAGCTTTAAATTTATATTTGGGATTTAATGTTTTGGGTTGAGATTTTGAACCTAGAATTGCGATAGGGTTGCATGCTCTACTATCGCAAGAGCTAAGCTTATAGACATGCATAGGCCAAAGTTCTTCTAACTTAAATTCCCAAAAATAATATTGAGTAGAGCATGCAACCCTATCGCAATTCTAGGTTCAAAATCTCAACCCAAAACATTAAATCCCAAATATAAATTTAAAGCTTAAAGGTACCTGTCATAAGCATGGTATCGGGGTTTGTCTCCGCTACATGGCGAGCAAATACCCTGCCTTGGGTAGGCAGATTCCTATCAGGGCACTGCGGTAGCACGTGGTCTGGGCTACCGCACTTGTAACACTTCCCAGAGCCATACATACATACTCCAGGATGGCGGCGTGAGCATTTAGGACATATCGGATGCTCCATAGGCTTAGGGATTGTGCGTCCCCACTGCTACTGCTGGCCCCTGTTCCTGGGTGGGCCGTGGAAAGGAATCTTATTCTACTGCTGATGGTGCTGAGGAGGAGGGCGGTGCGGTACCTGGACTGGGCGCTTGCCCTGACGGTCTCTCTCGATATCCCGCTGATCCTGCTCTACGGCTAGAGCTCTGGAGACCGCGACCTCATAAGTAGTAGGGTCAGACACCCTAACATCACGACGCAAGATCGGCCGTAGACCCACCAAGAAATGCATCAACTTGGCTTTAGCATCATTCGCGATCAGGGGCACAAAATGACAACCTCTCTCAAACTTACGGATGAACTCCGTAACAGTCAAATCTCATTGCATCAGACTCATGAATTCCGTGGTCAATCTGGTGCGCACTTCCTCAGTAAAATATTTGGAGTAGAATACCTCCGTGAAACGCGCCCAACTCAGTGTAGCCAAGTTCAGGGCTACTGATGCTCCTTCCCACCATAAGCGGGCATCTCCTCCGAATAAGTAGGTGGCACAACGAACTCTGTCTGCATTTCTAAGCTCCATAAACTCGAAGATAACCTCGAGGGACTTTATCCATCCCTCGGCACTCATGGGGTCCGTCGTCCCTGAAAACTTTTTAGGACGCATCTTCATGAATCTCTCATAAATAGCTTCGGCCCCTGTCGGCCTAGCTGCTCCAGCGGCATTGTTCCCCGCAAACTGCGCGAAGAACTGCGTCATCCCAGCCAGCATCTGGGCGTTCATATCAGGTGGAGGGGGTGGAGGTCCGTGCCTCTCTTGCCTCTGATACTCCCTGTCCTCAAGACGAGGCTCGTCGTCTCTCACTCGCTCAACAAGGCGTCTAGGAGGCATAATGTTCCATACATATAACCCATACGTAACCAACATGCATAAGTTCATAATTTATTTAAATGTAAATAAATACTGAACAATTAAAATCTGAACGTAAAAATACTTCATGAGAACATGCAGTTAAAATAATTCCGGCTTTAAATAAAATGCATGAATGTAAAACTTACAGACCGAAGACGTAACTTCGTGAGCTTCTCGAGGTCAGTAGTAGTGCAACCCTTTACAAGAACAAAGGCTCTGATACCACCTGTAGAGGCCCCTTAATTCGTACTTGAAAATTTGCGGAAAAATTTAAAAATTTTCTTTTTCATTAATTAAAATGCCTCATTCATAAATAAACTGATAAATAAAGTTTGATGTTCAAAATAGCAGCGGAAGTAAATGTTTGTTTGCAAAATAATAATTTAAAATAATCCAACAACGAGAAAAATGTTTGAGCCCTAAAATAGTAAATGCTGAAAATGAGGTCCTCGGGTTCCACTACTGCCGACCCTCGATGGCTCACTGGTTCCCGCCCTCGGTCCCGAACTCATCAGTACCTACAACAATCAAGTCTAGTGAGTCTAAAGACTCAGCATGCATATATAGTAAATAACAAGTAATAATAATAAACTCGCATGCAAAGTGAAAATATCATATCATGAGTAAATGTAATACGTGCATAACTGAACTGAAAATCGCATCATGAATAATTAATATTACGCGCATAACTGAATTGAACTGAACTGAATTGAAAGTAGTAAGTGAAATGTTTGTTTCGTAGAGCCCTGTCATAAAATAACGTGTAATAATTTTCTGTTGAGATTATGTTATACGCAAGTGGCCCCTGAACTGCACTGAACTGAACTGACCGGTAACTGACGACCGGGTGAAATAATGTACGTCTGATCAGACTAATGCCACAGTATACTGGGTGGGACCGGTAAGTAGCCACCAGGATGAATTGAACTGAACCGAACCGGTAAGTGACCACCGGGTGAAGTAATAATAACAGCGAAGTGGCCCCAAGCAATATCACATAAATCTCAAAAATGGATATTTTACATTTTTGCACGTAATATAATTAAATAACGTAATTAAATATCCTGTATTAATTTTATCGTAAGGGTTGACCGTTTCCAGGCTCGCTGCGACCTAATTATGTCATGAAAAATAAGCAAATGATTTACTTGACCAAACTCTGTAATTGAATCAAAAAACGAGACAACTACGCCTACTGACTTAGTATTTAATCATGACTCCGAGCCAACCCAAACCAACACCAAACCAACGTTTAGTCATGATTAAAAATACTCATAAAATGATGAAATAATTCTCCTAAAGTTGTACAAGTCGAAATCTTGGTGAATGGAGGCCAAAACATGAAACGCTCTTTCGAGAGTCACTTTGGCACATTGCACCGTAAATCCTCGTACGACCTCTAAACTTGACCAAATCACAAACCGCCAAAAACATGACTATCCTAACATGATGAGGTACTGTCCAGTCCAAGGCTATAGGCTAAAAACCAACCAAGAACTCTAACAAGCCTCTGAACCGAAGCAGCAAGTTGCTGTCCAGAAATTCCAGCAGCCGCACTTGTATTTACATCGCTTCGTTTGCAAGACTATTGGCCATTGGGGCTTGAACCACCGACCAGAGCCTCTTCCCAACATCCTAAGATGTGGCTTGAACCATGGCTAAGGGCCCTAGGCCAACCACAATCCAGTCCAACACCTAGGACAACACAAAGCCTCAACCGAGAACTTAAAAAATCTGTACCGTGATGTTTCTGAAATTTTATTTTTTTGCTGTCATGCATCGTACCAATGGCCATATGGTTGACCATGGCTTGATCTAGACATCCTGAGGTATGGTATGAACTGTGGCTAAGGGCTAAAGAGCCGACCAAGATCCACACCAACACCCAAACCGAGAGGACACATGCAGAATTTTAAAAGGGGTCGAAGGGGATGTTCTAGTTTTTGATTTGAAAACCGATTCATCATGGACCAAGCTTCAAAATACCAACTTGGTCACATCTTAGACATTACCAGGAGATGTTCTAACCATGGCTATCGCCCCTAGGGCGGCCAAGATCAGAAGCATCAACCCTTAACAGCAACATGAGAAAATCGAACCCAAAAAAGGGCATGCTTGGGGAGTTGCTGTCATGTCTGACTTCCAGCATGCGTGGGGCTGGAACCAACGTTCTTTCATGACCTTAACATGTCCTAGTACATGTCTATATACAGCCTCAAGCCCCTGGAACGAGCCACCCCTGAAATCGAAAGGAAACATACCAAACGTGCAGCATGAATATAAACAAAAATCTGTGCAGAATTTTTTTCTTGTTCTTGTTGCTTAAAATTTCGGTTTTCTCCTTCATGATTCATGCACACATGATGTTTTAAAATATTAATATGACTTGATTGAAGAGTCAATAAAAATATAAACATGCTTGGATTTCGTTTGAAAATAAAACGAATTAATACGACGACACGGCGCGGCGGAGACGGAGTTCTCTTCTCTTGTTTTCTCTTTTAATTTTCTCGTGTTTTCTCTCTTATTTTTCCTTGCTTTCTCACGTTTTCTCTACTGAAAGGGACTGAAATTTTTGAAAATGAGGAGGGATAGAAGTCTAGGAAATGAATGAGGAAGTTGCAAGATAAATGGGGATGGAATGGCAAGATAGAAATCTTTCTATCCTTGAGTTGAGAGATGAGGGAAATGATTTGATTTGAGGGAGATATGGAGAATAATTTACATGGAAGTGGCCCATTTCTAGTCTAGGTTTAAGGTGGAATATTGCTTAATTTTGAATTACTTGGTGATTAAAAAGGTGGGGGAATTATCTCCAAGAAAAGATAAGGAAATGAATTAAAATAGTGAGTTGCCAAAACAAAAATTAAGTCTTTTAAAATAATGAGGTGGCCGAAATCTACTATTAAAATCGGATGGAATATTGCTTAAATCATTAATTAGTGGGGATTAAAAATGAAGGGGTTATCTACCAAGAATGGATAAGGTAGAGAATCAAAGGAAATGAGTTGTCAAAATTAATTTAAATCTTTTAGGTGATGGCCGAAAATTGCAAAATAAATGGGGATGAAATATTGCTAAATTATTAATTTTTGGGGATTTAAAATGAGAGAATTATCTATGTCATGAAAGGATTAAGGAAAGATATCAAAATGGAGAGTTGTCAAATAATATCAATTCCTTAAATGAGGTGGCCGAATTCTATGCTTAGAATGGAGGAAAAAATTGTTTAATTATTGAATTTTATCTCCTTAAAGTTTTAAACATTAATTATGTATTTAGTTAATTAATAAATTAATGTAGGATGGTAATTATCTTGCATGCATGGCAAATTTTTAAATTAAATTTACTATCATGTGAAGTTACAATTTCTTAAATAAAATAAGCCTAGATTAACTTATCTCAATCGGTCACATATTTTATTTTAGGCTTTTAATTAAATTATTGGACATAAAGAATTTATTTACTACTTATCTCAAGTTAATTAAATAAATCCTTAAACATTCCTTTTCATTAGAATAAATTATTCTTTATCTTAAATAAGTTTTAGGAATATTTTCTTAATATTAAATTTTATCTTCATACTCCAACTCCGGTCCGGCCTCACTTATTTAATTGAAAAGATAATAACTAAAATACTGCGTAAAATAACTCATCAAATTTAAAGAAAAGAATTTAAATACTCATGCAATAAAATCATTTTAATTTAAATACTAGAATTATGCATGACTTATACGTAGTCTGATTAACGGGTTCTATTTTAACAACATAAAATATTACTGGAATCATAACAGAAATACCTCATTTGATGTTTTTGGACAATCAAACCATCAACGACATTACTCCCATACTAATGTAACAACAAAATCAACGATACGTCGCACCCCTACTCCGGCGACAGCAATATCGTCGAACGAACAAAATCAATGATAAGTCACACCCCTACTCCGTCGAAAGCAATATCGTCGAACGAACAACATCAACGATACGTCGCACCCATACTCCGGCGACATCAATATCGTCAAACGAACAACATCAATGAGACATCTACCAACAACGATAGCCAACAACATCAACAATAATAATTAACAACAAATATGATATCAAATCACCCAATTCTAGTGATTTACCATCGTTCAACACAATATTATTCATCAATATTAACAATAACAACATATGCCCGTACGTCAACACGCACCTGATAATCGAGTATATATAAAATCTGGCTATTTCTTTAATCCTGAGGCTTGTGATATATCTAAATAATTCAACAACAATTATCATATCATTGTCACCATATCAACACAATCATAACAGCCTCAATATATAATGTGAGAATCCGGAATTTACAAAGCGAATAATGTAAGAAATAAAACTTCGAAACTAAGCTCAAAACTTTAATCTTAACTATAAAAGTCAAATATAAACTTAAATTTTCAGCTAACAAGGCTCAAGGAAGTAGCTCAAAAGCTCGAAAATTAGCTGAACGGGAAGTTATGCTACAAGATACCGCATCCATCGAAGAGTCGTCATTCGAGAAGTAAACTCCCAGCTCAAGGACTCAATCTTTTAGCTCAATGAAGCTCAATCATGCATGTCTTAAAAGGACCAAAAAGAGAGCTAAAGGAGGAGCTAAGGGATTGGACAAATTTATTATGCAAGAAAAGTCCCTTTAGAAAAACTAAGGTGACTTTTGATGCTTGGATTGAATGTTAACTACATTTATGGTTTCTTGGAGGGCAAGGGGTCGGCCATGGGGAGTTCAAAGGATCAAAATTTCTCTATAAAAAACAATAAAGGGCTGATGGAAAACACAAAAAAAAAAGATAAAAATTTGGTTCCGTCCCTCCACAAAGCATCCAAAATTCGGCCAAGGCAAGGAGAGAAAAAAAAAAGAAGCTTCGTGCAGTTTTTGTGCTCAGCAAATACATCAAAGTGTTGCTGGATTAACAGCATAATTTTTTCAAGTAATACGTCGAAATACTGTCCAATTTCCGGGAGCAGCTTCGTTCAAGAATCACGCAAATTTTCGGACCACGTCTTCGAATTTTGGTAAGTGGGTTTTTGTTATGTATTTATTTGTAATTTTAAACTTGGATATATATATCATTGCATGCATGTGTGTGTGTCCACTTCTTTCGAAAAATACAGTCTTTCCTTTTAAAATTTCGATCGATGATATGCTCTTTCTGGTTTTTGACAATCTTTGATTCCGCTGTATTCGTTCGAAATTCTGATAAGTTCTGTTCAATAAGTTTGAATTCTGTTATACACTGTTACAAATCGATTTGAAATGGGATAATAATTGTAGTTCTGTCTTGCTCCCATCAATGGGTATAAAAATGTGTTATGGCCCTATCAGTGGGCATAAAACTGTGTTCTAGCCTCACCCCTTGGATGACTAACATATTGAGGACAATTTGACCATAGAAATGAGAT
Organism: Primulina huaijiensis; assembly: GCF_012295235.1. NCBI lineage: Eukaryota > Viridiplantae > Streptophyta > Magnoliopsida > Lamiales > Gesneriaceae > Primulina > Primulina huaijiensis. The sequence goes on along the minus strand of NC_133320.1, from coordinate 17,828,449 downwards.
GCGTAACAGTGTTGTGTTTGTTTTGAATCGTTTGATAATCTTTGTCTCATATTCGATTTCGGTTCCGGTATGATAAGTCAAAAGTAATAAGTTTTGAAAGTTTGTTAAAAAAATGCTTTAAAGATTAAGTTCTATATGTATCTTTGAAAATCGATCGACCCCCACTTGCTGAGTGTTTCCCAAAACACTCACCCCTTACAACTTTCAGATAAGAATGAAGAACAAATGAATGACGAGGAACAAGAAGCATTCTGGGGATAGTGATCGAATGACAAGATCAGGAAATCAAGATTTTTTTCCTTTCCTTTTGTTTAGCTTCCGCAAAATCTGATGTAAAAGTTTATTCTATTGTCGTTGTAAAGAAAATATTTTATTTATAAAAAAGACTGGTTATTTGGCTTTTCGATATGAGGCTTATTGTTTTCAAGTAATTTTTAAACAATGCTGGATGTCAGCGACGCTTCCGTCTCGGGCCGTGACATTTAAGTGGTATCAGAGCCGTCAGATTCATAATCCCGCTGGGATTTTGATAGACAAAATTTGACGAAGTTTTCGTCAAATTTTGGCAAAAGCTTGGTGCATCCCAATCTGAAACCAACTTTCAACTTTTCCCAAAATTTCTTAGACAACTCAAAATCTGTCTCTTCAATCCTGCTGCAAATTCTTAGTATCGAAATTTCCACGACGACTTTGTTTTCCCTTCAAATTTTGTGTCTTTCTATCTTTTATATTGTTCTGATATTTTACATCGATTTATTCTTGGAAATTGCCGCTCCACGTACTCTTGCTCAAGCTGCCCTTCGTATGCGCAAGCTCACGATAGATAATGAAGCCAGAGAAATTACGACTCTGAAGGCGCAACTTGCTAAGGAGAAACTAGAGAAATAGGAGCTTAGCGAGATCAGGAACATACTCGAGACGGATCTACAGTGACTCACTCATCATCTAGACTTGGCTGAGAGCCAACTTCTTCAGATACCTCCTGAGTCAGCCCGCATCGTAACGCTTAGCTACACTGAACAGGAGCTTGCTAGAGAGAGTGGAGACAGAGAGAGACCATGCTACTCGGGCTTGTCAGCGTCAAGAGGAGTTCAACAACAAGTAAGAACGATACATCTCCAAGCTGCATAGCACCATGGATAGACTTCAAGACCAGAATAACTATTTGCATTTGGTGATAGAGAACATGGAAGAGGAATAGAAAGCACCGATGGAAGTGGTTGACGACGATAGCGATAGCGACGATAGAGAGATGATAGACTAGTCTAGGCTAGGCTAGTACAATGATTGTAATAAAATATGCTTTGAAAAGCCAAGAGATGTAATAACTTATTTTTAAATAAAAATTATATTATCTTTAAATTATTGCATATTTAAAATTGATGAGTAATTTATCAATAAAAATGACTTTTTTTTCTTGTATCTTTATAGGAAACAAACATGAATCCTCAAAGCGTTATAACCGAACTCCAAAAACAGCTCCAGGAAAAATAAAACAGAAATTAAAAAATTTAAAGATAAAAATGAAAAACTCGAGAGGGATAACTATCAGTTAGATGGAAATAAAGTATGCATGATAGAGGACCTTCATCGGGCTAGAGAAGAAGAGAAAAGATTGTGCGATGACCTTAGACACTATGCTGCTTATCACCTAGAATCTGAACGTCAACGCGATAACACAAAAGAAGAGTTGGAGGCAATTCAAAGAAGGTTTTTGGAAGCAAAGGATCGAGAAAACAAGCTTAACAAAGCTATTTACCGACTCCAAGTAAAGATAGAAGAACATGAACTCAATGAGGCAGCAAACCAATCAACAATAGAAGAACTTCAGGACCAACTGAACAATCTCAATGACCACAACACATTGTTGCAAAACCACATTGATCAACTACATAATGATATGATCCACATAGAAGATCTCATGGGAGAACTCAAAGAAAACCAAGAGAAAACCCCATGGAAGAAGAAAATGAAGAAGCTGTAGGGGATGGTGAAATGATAGACGCGTAGAATGACCCCTAGTATAGGCTTCGATTGTATTGGGCTAATCTTTTAATATTAACAAATTTCAAAAATTAATGAAAATATTTCTTTGATTATGCATTGTTTCAAACAAATTAATAAAATGTATGCTTATGGGAAATGGCAGGCAGACCACCCAAGAACAACCGTAAGTCAATCAAAACGAAAACGATAATCCACATGATGGCAATAGCTACTATAGTAGCCGCCACACTGCAAGGAATCGTGAACCCGATTGCCAACTCTATGCAGCCGCCACCAGAACCACAACCGCGAGGAATTAAGTATCATTACGAATCCCTTCGAAGGAACCGGGTCCCAACCTTTGATAAGAATCCTGATCCAGAAGTCAGTCATAACTGGCTTAAGAATGTTGAAACTCAACTTCATTTGTTGAAAATACATGAAGAGCTCAGAGTGGAGGTGGTGACACTGTTTTTGGAAGATCGAGCGCGCAAGTGGTGGGAAACAATATCACCATCATTGGCTGAGATTGAGCAGATCTCATGGCAAATCTTCTGAAGGGAATTTTTGAAGCAATATTATCCAGCAGAATTTTGTCTGCAAAAGTTGAGCGATTTTGAAAATTTTAAACATACATCAGAAATGACAGTGATGGAATACACCTCGAGTTTCAATGATCTGGGAACCTATATCCCAACCGTCATGTTAGATGAGACCTTAAAAATACACCGTTTCAAGAAAGGGCTGAACAGCCGAATTCAATCTTCTTTGGCCGTATTCCGACCAAACAATTTCGCGGATTTAATGGGCGCGGCGATGAGTGCAGAAACAGACATCAAGCGTCGTGAAGAAGAGAACAAAAACAAGAGACCCTTCATTTGTCAGTCTGCTCAAGGGGGTCCCAAGTTCAAAAGGCCAAACCAATCAAGTGGTCATTCAAAGGGAACCTTAACAATGCTGCCAACAGGGAAGGAAAATGGTGCTCTACTTGTCGACAGAATCACATTAGGGAATGTTACAGGAAAACGGGCGCTTGTTTCAAATGTGGAAAAGTGGGTCATCGGATTAAAGATTTTCTTGAAAACAAAGATAAAGGAACCGGACCCAGCAAACCAAATGAAAACAATACTAACGCTCGAGTATATGCTATAACCCAGGAAGAAGCTGATAACGCCAACGATGTGGTGGCAGGTACGTTTTTACTCAATAAAATGCCTGCTTATACCTTGTTTGATTGTGGTGCTAAGCACTCATTTGTGTCTAGAAGATTTATTAAAAAGCTGAAATTTGAGCATAAAACTCTTAGTGAACCATTAAGAGTTGCGACCCCTGCTAGCAAAACTATTGGGACCCATAAAGTATATCGGAACTGTAAAATTTGCATCGGTAAACAGAACTTTGAGGCAGAATTGATTCAACTCAATATGATTGAGTTTGACATCATTCTCGGAATGGACTGATTAGCTAAACACCATGCCATGGTAGACTGCCAAAAGAAAAATGTTAAACTTCAGCCTCCGACTCAAAAGGAAATAATATACCATGGAAAGTCCAAGGAACAAAAGTCCCTACTATTTGCCCCACAAACCTAGAAGGCCATAAAATTCGGGGAAGAAATCTACCTGACAATGATCAGAGAAGTCAGAGAAGAAACTGCCCCAAAGTTGGAAGATATTCCAGTCGTCCGAGAATTTTCAGATGTATTTCTCGAGGATTTACCGGGTACAATACCAGATAGAGAAGTGGAATTTGAAATCAATTTGGTTGCTGGTGCTGCACCAATTTCAAAGGCACCATATCGAATGGCTCCAACTGAATTAAAAGAGTTAAAGGAGCAACTTCAAGAGTTGTTGGACAAGAAACAAATCCGACCTAGTGCATCTCCATGGGGAGCCCCAGTCCTGTTTGTAAAGAAAAAAGACGGAAGCATGAGGCTATGCATTGATTATAGAGTGTTAAACAAAATCACAATAAAGAATAAGTACCTGCTTCCAAGAATAGATGATCTTTTTGATCAGCTAAAAGGAGCCAAAGTTTTCTCAAAACTCGATCTAAGATCAGGGTACCGTCAGCTGAATGTCAAAACAGATGATATCCCTAAAACAGCTTTTAGAACAAGATATGGGCACTACGAATTCACGGTAATGCCTTTTGGTCTAACAAATGTTCCTACAGCATTCATGGACCTTATGAACCGGGTATTCAAGTCATACCTTGATAAGTTTGTGGTGGTTTTCATAGATGATATCCTTGTATACTCACCAAGTGAGGAAGACCATCGAGAACATCTACGTCTCACCTTACATACACTGCGAGAAAAAGAACTCTATGCCGAATTCAAGAAGTGTAAATTTTTGCTAAAAAGTGTTGCATTCTTAGGCCATATAATCTCTGAATTAGAGGTGTCAATGGACCCTAAGAAAGTAGAGGCAATCATGGACTCGCCTCGACCAAAGACTGTAACCGAAATAAGAAATTTTCTGGGATTAGCTGGCTACTATAGGAAATTTGTGGAAAGATTTTCTTCGATAACCATTCCTCTCACCAAACTTACTCAGAAGAGTTCAAAATTCATTTGGAATGAGGCATGTGAGAAAAGTTTTGAAACCATGAAGACGAAACTCGCATCTAAACCATGAAGACGAAACTCGCATCTACACCAGTAGTAGTTCTTCTCGAGGATGGTAAGAATTTCACGATATATAGTGACGCTTCAAATGGAGGATTAGGGTGTGTGCTTATGCAGGAAGGTCAGGTAATTGCATATGCATCAAGGCAATTAAAACCTTACGAGAAAAATTACCCAACTCATGATCTGGAGTTAGCGGCAATCGTATTTGCTCTAAAGATCTGGAGACATTACCTTTATGGGGTAAAATACGAAGTATTTACTTATCACCAGAGCCTCAAATACATATTCACCCAAAAAGAACTAAACATGAGGCAAAGAAGGTGGATTGAACTTCTGAAAGACTATGATTTATCAATCAATTACCATCCGGGTATGGCGAATAAAGTAGCAGATGCTTTAAGCAGAATGAAAATTGGGAAAGTAAGCTTATCTTCTCTATCAGCGCAACCATGCCTTAGAGAAGCAATCAAATTAAAATAAAGCCAAGATCCTTCTATCACAAAAATTAAAGAACAAATTCAAGAAGAAAAAGCCCAAGAATTCGAGACTAATGAAAATTGTGTTCTCTGGATGAAAGGACGGTTTTGTGTGCCAGACGTCGATGGGATTCGGGAAGAAGTAATGGCCGAGACACATAAAACAAAATTCTCAATCCATCCTAGAATCACCAAGATGTACCGAGATCTGAAAAATAATTACTGGTGGAATGGAATGAAGAAAGACGTAGCTATCATTGTTTCAAAGTACATAACCTGTCAACAAGTCAAGGTGGAACATCAACGGCCTGGAGGACTCCTACAACCATTAGAAATACCAAATTTGAAGTGGGAACATATCTCCATGGACTTCGTTGTAGGGCTACCAAAATCAAGACAAGGTCATGATGGGATTTGGGTAATCGTGGACAGGTTGACCAAATCGGCACATTTCTTACCGGTTCGAATGAATTACAACTTGGACAAATTAGCCACCCTATACATGGACAATATAGTGAGATTACACGGAGTTCCAGCAAGCATAATATATGACAGAGATCCAAGATTTCGTATCACGATTCTGGAAAAGTTTCCAATAAGCCATGGGAACAAAAGTAACTCTCAGTACGGCCTATCATCCTCAGACTGATGGCCAAACTGAAAGAACTATTAAAACCCTTGAGGACATATTAAGGGCATGTGCTCTTAATTTTCATGGAAATTGGAGCGAGAAGTTATCTCTGATAGAATTTGCTTATAATAACAGCTATCATAGCAGTATTGAAATGGCTCCGTATGAAGGGCTATACGGCCGAAAGTGTAGGTCACCTTCGTACTGAGATGAAGTTGGAGAAAAGGCTATCAATGGACTTGAGCTTGTTCAAGTAACCATCGAAAAAGTCGCTAAAATCAGAGAAAGACTCAAGACAGCTCAAGATAGACAAAAGAGCTGGACAGACTCAAAGAGAAGACCCTTGGTATTTGAGATCGGTGAAAAAGCGTAGGTTAAAGTCTCTCCTATGAAAGGAGTGGTTCGGTTCAGCAAGTCCGGAAAGCTAAATCCAATATATGTAGGACCATTTGAGATACTGGAGAAAGTGGGAACCCTAGCTTACCGACTGGCTTTGCCACCAGATATGTCCAGAATTCACAACGTTTTCCACATATCACAACTAAGGAAATATATCCTAGACACAAGTCGCATCCTTAAAGTTTCACCGCCAATGATCGAAGGACGCTTGAACGAAGACCTGAAATATGAAGGGGTCCCTATTCGAATAGTGGACACCAAAGAACAAGTGCTGAGACACCGAACAATCCCATATGTCAAAGTACAGTGGTCAAATCATACTGAACGAGAAGAAACTTGGGAACTAGAAGAGAGGATACGCACACAATATCCTCATCTTTTCAAAAGATCGAGCTGATCCAAGTTTCGAGGACGAAACTTCCAATAAGGAGGGAGTGATGTGAGAACCCGGAATGTTCAAAACGAATCATGTAAGAAATAAAACTTCAAAACTAAGCTCAAAACTTTAATCTTAACTATAAAACTCAAATATAAATTAAATTTTCAGCTAACAAAGCTCGAGGAAGCATCTCAAAAGCTCGAAGATTAGCTCAACGGGAAGCTATGCTACAAGAAACCGCATCCATCGAAGAGTAGTCATCGGAGAAGTAAACCCCCAGCTCAAGGACTCAATTTTTTAGCTCAATGAAGCTCAACCATGCTTGTCCTAAAAGGACCAAAAAAAGATATAAAGGAGGAGCTAAGGGATTGGACAAATTTATTGTGCAAAAAATGTCCCTTTAGAAAACCAAGGTGACTCTTAATACTTGGATGAACTGTTGACTACATTTATGGTTTCTTGGAGGGCAACGGGTCGGCCATGGGGAGTTCAAAGGATCAAAATTTCTCTATAAATAGCACTAAAGGGCTGATGGAAAAACACACCAAAATAGCCATAGCAAAATTTGGATCCTTCCCTCCACAAAGAATCCAAAAATTCGGCCAAGGCAAGGAGAGAAAAAGGAAGAAGCTTTGTGCAGTTCGTTTGCTCAGCAAATACGTCGAAGTGCTGCTGGATTAACGGCATAATTTGCTCAAGTAATATGTTGAAGTACTGTCCAATTTTTTAGAGCAGCTTCGTTCAAGAATCACGTAAATTTTCGGACCACGTCTTCGAATTTCGGTAAGTGGGTTTTTGTTACGTATTTATTTGTAATTTTAAACTTGGATATATATATCATGACATGCATTTGTGTGTCCAATTATTTTGAAAAATACAATCTTTTCTTTTAAAATTTTGATCGATGATATGCTCTTTTTGGTTTTCGACAATCTTTGATTCCGCTGTATTCGTTCGAAATTCTGATAAGTTATGTTCGATAAGTTTGAATTCTGTGATACACTGTTACAAATCGATTTGAAATAGGACGATAATTGTAGTTCTGTCTGGCCCCCATCAGTGGGTATAAAACTTTGCTTTGGCCCCCCATCAGTGGGTATAAAATTGTGTTCTGTCTGGCCCCTATCAGTGGGTATAAAACTGTGTTCTGGCCTCACCCCTTAGAGGACTGACATATTGGGGACAATTTGACCATAGAAATGAGATGCGTAACAGTGTTGTGTTTGTTCTGAATTGCTTCTGATTTGCTCTGAATCATCTGATAATCTTTGTCTCATATTCGATTCGGTTCCGTTATGATAATTCAAAAGTAATAAGTTTTGAAAGTTTGTTAAAGAAATACTTTAAAGATTAAGTTCTATATGTATCTTTGGAAATCGATCGACCCCCACTAGTTGAGTGTTTCCCAAAACACTCACCCTTACAACTTTCAGATAAGAATGAAGAACAATTGAATGAGGAGGAACAAGAAGCACTCTGAGGATAGTGATCGAATGACAAGATCAGGAAATCAAGATTTTTTTTCCTTTCCTTTTGTTTAGCTTCCGCAAACTCTGATGTAAAAGTTTATTCTGTTGTCATTGTAAAGACAATATTTTATTTATGGAAAAGACTAGTTATTTGGCTTTTCGATACGAGGCTTATAGTTTTCAAGTAATTGTTAAACAATGCCGGATGTCACCGACGCTTCGGTCTCTGGGCGTGACATATAACATCAAATAGCCCAACAATAATCAATTCAATTAAAATATAAAACTCAATTATACATCTTCATCGTTCAACAATTAATATTATGGTGTATTTAATTCATAATACTACTATCAAATACACATAATTTATTAACTTCAATTAATAGGCTATTTTACAACATTCGTTAAACTACGAAACTTTATATCAACATGTATCCTATACTTCGTAGACTCCGAATATATAATCAAAATTAATAACAACTGACAAACAACTCTCCAATCTCAATCCAACGATTAAAATCCCTAATTATAATAAATTGAGAATAATTCAAAATAACACCACTATCATCTTGTCTTCTTCGTTAAAATCATACACTACTCAACAATCTTCAATTTCTGTATGATTTAACAATTTATCAGATTTATTACAAAAATAGACGAATTTCAAACATCACCAAAACTATAAAATTTACACCTCAAATCGAAGACCTCATGTCAACGATTCCAGTACCGAAATCGGTTCGTCGATTGAATAAACCGATAAGTCGCAAGATCGAAAAAAAAATATCAAAACTTTATTTCTAATTTTTTTTTCTCTCACCTCTCTTCTGTAAATTTAAATTTATTAATGAAATTTCACGTACGTTTCAAATTTATCCTTTTTTTAAATATTATATTACTAAAATATTATTATAAAATATAATATATAATATTTACTATTTTAACATCGATATATCACTTTGAATCAGTTAAACTATCAAATTTTCCAAAACTCAAAACATAAAACTTCTATATCTTTGAGTTTTCTACGTTATATCCAAATTTCAAATCATTTGGGCTTCATATGACCAAGATATGTCATATTTCATTTTTTAAAAATCGTTAATTATTTAGTAATCTCACGTTACTAAATCAACAATTGTGATATTTACTTCAGACATTACACCTTGGGTTACATTAATATCCAAATAAATAACTCAACTTAATTGGCAAAAACATGAGATGTTGAATCAGCTACATTTGGCAAAATATGGCCATTAACACTTAGTATCCGAAGGATAGCACCGAATTTTCCGGAGTGACAATAGACTAGTAGGTATCTTGTGAGACGGATCCGTGAGACGCGTCAACTCTGATCATATTTACAATAATAAGTACTATTTTTTACATAGAAAGTAATATTTTTTTATGTGTGATCTAAATAAGATATTCGTCTCATAAAATTGATTCCTGATATCGTCTCACAAAAATTTCTATGTAGAAAATAGGTCCATCTGTTGTTTCATTCATCCACCAATATATCACTAAATTTTCACTCAAAATATATATCTATATATATTGATCGCATCATTATCTTTGTTTATTTATGTATTTTTGGAATAAAATTTAAATTATATTTGTGTGTAACAAACTGGGAAATTATTAAACCAAAGTATTATTATTAAGCTTTCTTATATACGTTAATCATATATAGGATATAATTATTTGCAAAGAGAAACAAGGAAAATTTGACAAAAAGATTTGATGAATATTTTGCATTCAGACATTAAAAATTACAAATAAATAGATGTTTTTTCTCATCATTAAAAAGCATCCCGAACATCCCTTGAGTTTTTATCTCATCTTATAGCATTTTAGTTCTTAGTTTTATAATATTTGTGAGGTGTTTGTTCTCCTGTATTAAGAGAGTGTATGTTCTCTTTGGAAACACAATGAGTAGTTGTACACCATAATGTATTATAGTGGAATTTTTTCATCTTGTCGTGGTTTTTACCCTAATAATTATTAGAGGATTTCCACGTAAATCTCGGTATCCAGTTTTATACTTTATTTTCATATTAATATCTCAAGTTGACGTACGTGGGACCAACAAATAGTATGCGAGTTTTGGTTTAAAATTTCTAAAAATTTTGAGTATATTATGTGGTTGCAGCCTAGAGTGATCTTCTACACCGTAAAAGATTTTTTTTTTAGATTTTTTTATTAAGACGAGATTATTTTGTTAAGTCTACTAAATTATTGTAGACAAAATTGCAGACATGTACGAGATAAAAAAAAATTCAATGGAAGTAATTTTATGATGTGAAAAATAAAGATACAAGCAGTTTTAAGAAAGAAGAATTGCTTGATGGCTATTGGAAATAGACCGGTGGAAATGACGGATGACGGAAAGTGGAATGAGATGAATGATAATGTTGTTGTCAATTTAGACTTGGATATAGCAGACGAAGTACTGTCAAGTATCTCTGAGACAAAAACAGCAAAAGTTATATGAGATAGTCTAACAAAGATGCACGAGGTCAAGCCACTACACAACAAGATTTTCCTAAAGAGAAAGTTTTATACTCTTCGGATAGCGGAATTGTGAGGCTCGAGATTTTATCCCCGTAACTAGACAATAATTAATTCACAGAATTGAGATTTGCACCACATAGAATTGGAGTTGAAAAAGACATGGGATAGCATGATATGAGAATGGAGACCAGCAGATGTCGCGCACATGCGCGGAGAAAGGCGCGCATATGCGCGAGGGGCCAAAATGCCGAGACGAAGGTCTCGCGCATATGGCGCGCATATGCGCGAGCAGGGCAGTAACCAAAGTTCCAAGACAGAACTTTTGGCGCACATGCGCGGCGGGGGGTGCGCATATGCGCGAGATGGATGATTTCAGAAGTGCCGGGACAGAACTTTCGGCGCATATGCTTGGAGACCGTGCGCATATGCGTTAGCAGTTGCATTGTGCATGCGCCGAGACAGAAGGTCTCGCGCATATGCGCGAGAGTGGGACGCGCATATGCGCGAGACGTGCAGATTGAAGGATGAGCCACATGGCTCTACCATGCATTTATATGTGTATCCTACTTCAATTCCTTCAGAAATCTTCAGCAAGAAAATCGAAAAGCTCCATGAAAGTTTTCTTCATATAGTAGAACTTGTGCTTTTACAAGATCCGACCGTCCGAATTTTGATCCGAATATATTCCGAGCTCCTTTCATCAAAAGCTTCAAAAAGATGTAAGTTTTATTATGTTCTTGATGTTGGAGGAATTATGAGTTGATTGAGATTATGTATTCCCGATATTGTGGTAATCGTATAATCGAAATCGGATCGAAAAACAGACACCGTATGTAATTGTTATCATTTTTCAATTATATTCGAATGGGGTTATACAGAATTGGTCTTGGAATTGTGTTTGTGGATATATTCTGAGTTGTTGAGATTGACCGTTGGTTAATTGTATTGTCGGTATTTCGAGATTGTGCCATTATGCTGCTGCTACTTAAATTATAATTCATCCAAGTGTAGGTTGTCTGCAAGTAATATATTTCGTAAGTATGAGATTGATCCACAGAGAGGTTATTTTAAGTTTAAATTTATTAATTTATAGAATACCAAATGCAAGAACGAAGTTTACAAATTATAAATTTTGTCAAGGCTCGAGGATTTATTCTTTGTTTATGCAATATTGTTTAACTAAAAGTAAAACAAAGGAAACCACCATAAATAATGGTTCCAAGAAAATTAAATATTTAAACACACACCTAATATAATATAGTTCCCACTATAGAAAATACCGAATTCACCGATATTTTATATATGGTACCTATGATTATATATATAACTATATAAATATATAACTGTATAAATAAAATGTTAAATTAAATCATTATATTTCATTTAGAACAACCGGCAGAGTCACGCTATTGCCTAAATGAAATATATGATTTAATAAGTTAGTTGCGAGAAAGTAAAAGTTAGTTGTGATAAAGTAAATGTTAGTTGCGAGAAAGTAAAAGTTAGATGCGGAACGTAAAAGTTAGTTGCAATAAAGTAAATGTTAGTTGCGGGAAAGTAAAAATTAGTTGCGATAAAATAAATGTTAGATGCGGAAATTAAAATTAGTTGCGATAAAGTAAATGTTAGATTGTTAGATATCATAATATTTCATTTAGAACAACCGGCAGAGCCACGCTATCGTCTAAATGAAATATATGATATAATTATATATATATATATTGTATCAAAATTAAACAACAAATCAAGATAACCACTT
>NC_133320.1:17798333-17812472 GCF_012295235.1 Primulina huaijiensis | reverse complement strand
GTTACGAGCATTGTCGACAGTCTGATATTGATTATGTTTCAGATTTTGATACATATTGCTGTTATCTGTTACATGCTTTATATTTGTTTATATGATTGCATGTTTCGTTGATTTATACTGGGATTATTTTCTCACCGGAATTATCCGGCTGTTGTCGTGTTTGTATGTGTGCATGACAACAGGTGGGACAGGTTCAGGGTTAAGGAGATGAAGAGAGATCGTGATTAGAGTGGAGGCTCCGGACTTGGATTAGAGATAGAGTTGGACACTTGATATTAGCTGTTAAACCTTAGTTGAATAAATGTATGTGATACAGGACTTGTATTTTTATATTGAGATGTATATAAGTTCTATTCCACTACGTTCCGCATTTTTTTTAAAAAAATTTTAGACCCTGTTTTAGAATTGATTAAATAGTCCCAATGATGATTAAGAACATGATTAGCGTCCGGGTCCCCACAACAGGTGGTATCAGAGCGATAGATCCTTTAGACTGAGAAAGGAGCTAGTGAGCGGGGTAGAATGTGTGTTCTTTCCTGCTTGTGATTGCTAGCATGATTTACTGCTTTATAATGCATGTTTATCTGTTTATCTGACTTGATTTGAAAACATGTGTTATTGAGAATGAATCAGCACCGATTCTGGATCAGCAGTAAGATGATCGGAGGAGGACTGAAGCATATTTGTGTATTGGGATTACTAATCCTTTTGATTATCAGATATGCCTCCGAGAAGAGTACCTGAACAGGGTAGTACTTCAAATCCTCCAATGGATGTTACAGCCACTCCAATGGAGACTTTGTTGAAAAGGTTTCAGTCTTTCCATCCACCGACTTTGAAGGGTACGGAGAATTCCGTGGAGTGTGAGAGTTGGTTGGACGATATTGAAATGATGTTCGAGTCTTTAGAGTATAGTGATGAGCAGAGGGTAAAATTGATAGGACACCAGTTACAAGACGTTGCTAAACACTGGTGGATCACAACAAAACGGGCATTGGAACACCGAGGTACAGTTATTACCTGGAATGTGTTTAGAACTGAATTTTATCAAAGGTTCTTCCCAGTGTCGTATCGGAAGGACAAGGGAGCCGAGTTCGCAAACTTGAGACAGGGCCAGCTAAATATTGAGGAATCTGTGGCCAAATTCTCTACACTGCTCCGATTTGTTCCCCACGTAGCTGAACATGATGAGGTCGTTGCGGACCAGTTCATAAATGGCCTAAATCCTGAAATCTGTACCTTGGTGAATACCGGGAGGCCAAACAATTTCACTGATGCCTTGAACAGAGCCAAGGGAGCCGAAGCCGGTCTGATGAGACAGAAAGAGGCTTTGTTTGTGCTTTCAGCACCGAGATTACAGATGCCTCCACCATCTTCTCGATTTGAGAGCGGCAGTGGTAGTGGGAAGAAAGATTTCCTGAAAGCTAAGAGAAAGCAATTCAAGAAATCTGGAAGTAGCTCCACCAGTTCGAGTGGCTCGAGACAGACTGGTCAAGGCCAGAGGTATACAGGACCTTACTGTAGCACTTGTGGAGGGAGGCATTCCACAGAGCAGTGCCGAGGAGTGTTCGGCAACTGCCGCATTTGTAAACAGCATGGACACTTTTCACGAGTATGTCCCCAGAGAGGTGCACAGGGATCCCAGGCCGCTGAGTCATCTGGATCAGTGGCTCAGGCAGGAAGACGATCTTCTGCCGTTCATTCTTTCCAGCCAGCACCGCCTACCCAGTCACAGCCGAGGCCAGGAGGGAGCCAGACAGCGAGCCAGCCTCCTAGACAGCAGGCCCGAGTATTTTCTTTGACTGAGGATCAGGCACAGGATGTACCTGACGATGTTGTTGCAGGTAATTGTTTTATTTCTGGTTATCCTGCATATGTCTTGATTGATACTGGTGCCTCGCATACCTTTATTTCGGAGCGATTTGCATTGAGTCATGCATTGCCTATTGAGTCATTATCTGCTGTAGTGTCTGTCTCTTCTCCGTTGGGGACAGGTTTGATATCAGTGAAATCTGTGAAACGTTGTATGCTACAGTATGATGGGCATGAGATTGAGTTAGATTGTATTGTGCTTGGGTTATCTGATTTTGATTGTATTATCGGTATCGATATATTAACCAAGTACAGAGCTACAGTTGATTGTTTCCACAAGATTGTTCGATTCAGACCTGAGATGGCTGAGGAGTGGAAATTTTACGGTAAAGATTCTCGATCTAGAATTCCTTTGATATCCGTATTGTCTATGACTCGATTGTTGCAGAAAGGAGCGGATGGATTCCTGGTTTATTCAGTTGATTTACTGAAATCGAGCCCAGCATTGGCGGATTTGCCAGTGGTGTGCGAGTTTGCTGATGTCTTTCCAGATGAGATTCCTGGATTGCCTCCGATGAGAGAGATAGACTTCAGCATTGAGTTGATGCCAGGTACAGTTCCGATTTCGAGGGCTCCATACCGAATGGCCCCGATTGAGTTGAAAGAATTGAAAGAACAGTTGGAGGATTTACTGGACAAGGGGTATATCAGACCGAGTGTATCTCCTTGGGGTGCTCCAGTACTGTTCGTAAGGAAGAAAGATGGTTCGATGAGGCTTTGTATCGACTACCGGAAACTGAATAAGGCAACGGTAAAGAATAAATATCCCTTGCCTCGCATTGACGATTTGTTTGATCAGTTGCAGGGTTCGTCAGTGTATTCCAAGATCGATTTGAGGTCGGGATACCATCAACTGAGAGTCAGGGACTCTGATATCTCTAAGACAGCATTCAGAACCAGGTATGGACACTATGAATTTATCGTCATGCCGTTTGGTTTGATGAATGCACCGGCTGTATTTATGGGGTTAATGAACCGTGTCTTCCATAAATATCTCGATGATTTTGTGATTATATTCATTGATGATATTCTGATTTATTCCAAGAATATGATGGAGCATGCCGAACATCTGAGAACTGTGTTGAAAATATTGAGGGCTGAGAAATTATATGCTAAACTGTCGAAATGTGAATTCTGGTTGAGACATGTTGTATTTTTGGGTCATATTATATCCGGAGACGGTATATCAGTTGATCCCAGCTAGGTTGAGGCTGTGATTTCTTGGCCGAGACCGACATCAGTGCCAGAGATACGCAGCTTTATGGGTTTGGCAGGATATTATCGACGATTTATTAAAGATTTTTCCAGTATTGCTAAACCTATTACGCAGCTGATTCAGAAGAATGCTCCGTTTGTCTGGTCTGAGGAGTGTGAGTCCAGTTTTGTTGAGTTGAAGAAGAGATTGACTAGTGCACCGATACTGACTATCCCCTCAGGTACGGGTGGATTTGTGGTTTATTGTGATGCATCTCATCGAGGATTAGGGTGTATACTGATGCAGCGAGGGCATGTCATTGCCTATGCCTCAAGACAGCTGAAACCACATGAAACTCGTTATCCAATTCATGATCTCGAATTGGCAGCCATTGTCTTTGCATTGAAGATATGGCGACATTATCTGTACGGCGAGAAATTTGAGATATATTCTGATCAAAAGAGCTTGAAGTATTTGTTTTCACAATCCGAATTGAATATGAGGCAACGGAGATGGCTCCTTTTGAAGTGTTGTACGGAAAGAAGTGTTGATCCCCTCTTTATTGGGATGATATCTCTGAGGTTCCTGAGATTGGACCTGACATGATCAGATATATGATTGAAAAAGTGAAGCTAATTCAGAAAAGAATAAAGGCAGCTCAAGATAGACATGCCAAATATGCCAATGTTCGACGTAGACCGTTGGTATTTGAGGCAGGAGACCGAGTATTTTTGAAGATTTCACCTTTCAGAGGAGTTGTCAGATTTGGCTAGAAAGGGAAACTGTCTCCACGCTATATTGGGCCGTATGAGATTCTTGAGAAGATAGGAGATCGTGCCTATCGACTCGCCTTACCTCCTTCATTATCTGGGATACATGATGTTTTTCATGTATCGTTATTGAGAAGATATTTACCTGATGCTTCACATATTATTCAGCCAGATGAGGCCGAAATGGATGAGACATTAAGCTACGTCGAAAAATCAATTCGGATTATCGATCGTAAAGAAAAACAGCTCCGGACAAAGACTATTCCGCTTGTGAAAGTTCAGTGGAATCATCATGGCATTGAAGAAGCTACCTGGGAGACTGAGTCTGATATGAGGCAGAGATTCCCAGAGTTATTTCGTTGATATGGATTCCTGTTTAGATTCTGTTATACCTTCTTATTGATATGATTAATTGCCTGTGATTTCGAGGATGAAATCATATCTTAGGGGGGGAGAAATGTAATGCCCGAAAAATTGATTATCGTAATCTGATATGATTTATTAATCATGAATTGATGTGAGTGTAGTTGGACCACTCCGAGACCAAATTGGTTAAAACATATGAGTGATGTGATTACGGGCAGAACCTGTGGCGCCCGAGCGGTAGAAGACGACCGCCCGAGCGCCAATGCATTACAAGAACATGTTTTGGACAGAACGTTTGGCGCCCGAGCGGTAGTTCTTGACCGCCCGAGCGCTAGTGTTCAACAACCATATGTTTTGGGCAGAAGATGCGGCGCCCGAGCGGTACTTTCTTACCGCCCGAGCGCCGAATGGAATTTTAAGAAAATGAGCCACGTATCATTACATGCAATTGGATATATATATATATATATATACAAATGCCTTCAGAATTAGCAAAACAAGGAAACGGGAAAAGCTACGAGGAAAGCTCAGAAAAATCCTTAGGCCTTTATATTTCGATCCGTCCATCTGATTTTGAATCTGACTTCAGTACTGTGTTCCTATCGACGCAGGCTTCAACTGGACGTAGGTTTTGCTACGTTTTGATATGTTTTGACATTATGCTATTGTCAGAAGTGGATAGGATTCATATATGATGTTCTTGTCATGTTAGACATCGTAGAATCGAAGTCAGATTGAGAAACGGACTGATTATGGAATTGTTATGAATTTCGGGGGATATTGATTTATACCGGACAGAGTTGAATTGTGACTGGATTATAGATTGTATTGGATATTGGTTATGGTTTGTAACTATTATCTGTTACTGTTGTAGTGACGGGGATATTTAGATTTTACCGTTATGCCGTGGATTTTGAATTAAATCCAGAATAATCAGATTCAGTGTTATATGGAGAATGGAATATTGATATTATGATTCTCGATATATCGTTTCAGATTTACAGAGACAGTCTTGAGTTCAGAACGGATATTGCTTCAGACCGAGACTACAAACGGAAGGTATAAGTCAATGTGGTATTGGGAGATCGACTTGAGTCGGTTTAGACTTGAGTTTCCCTAAATCACATACTTTACTTTATTGCATTGATATTTGCATGGATTTGGTTGATGTACTTGTTCTCTTGATTTATAGATAGCAGGTATTAGACGAGTAATCTTGTGACAGAAGTGCCTGATAGTGGCGGGATCGCCACGGGCACATTGCACAATGTCACAAGATAGTATATTGGCGAAAGTGCCAAAGTCTGTCACCGGATGATTGGCTATCAATGTGGATAGAATTGTAGCTTCTTCTATTACTGGTGATCGGTACCGTATCGATGTGGATAGAATCGTAACTTCTTCTATTATAGATGATCGATATCATATCGATGTGGATAGAATCGGAGTTTCTTCTATTAATGGTGATCGATACTATATCGATGTGGATAGAATCAGAGCTTCTTCTATTACTGGTGATCGATACCATATCGATGTGGATAGAATCGGAATTTTTTCTATTACTTGTGATCGATATGGAATGCCAACTTCTGGAAACCGGGATCCCTAGACTAGGATTCAGTCTAGTCTGAAAGTGTAACGTTACGAGCATTGTCGACAGTCTGATATTGATTATGTTTCAGATTTTGATACATATTGCTGTTATCTGTTACATGCTTTATATTTGTTTATATGATTGCATGTTTCGTTGATTTATACTGGGATTATATTCTCACCGGAATTATCCGGCTGTTGTCGTGTTTGTATGTGTGCATGACAACAGGTGGCACAGGTTCAGTGTTAAGGATATGAAAAGAGATCGTGATTAGAGTGGAGGCTCCGGACTTGGATTAGAGATAGAGTTGTACACTTGATATTAGCTGTTAAACCTTAGTTGAATAAATGTATGTGATACAGGACTTGTATTTTTATATTGAGATGTATATAAGTTCTATTCCACTACGTTCTGCATTTTAAAAAAAAAAAATTTAGACCCTGTTTTAAAATTGATTAAATAGTCCCAATGATTATAAAGAACATGATTAGCGTCCGGGTCCCCACAGTGCATGCGGAGTCCAGAGTACCTCGTATGCACATTAAGCCACCTAGCCTTCTTATGCAACGTGTAAATATATATATATACGCATCCTTCAATTCTTCAAAAAGAAGAAACAGAAAGCTCTCGGGAAAGAATTTAAGTCTTGACGCTAGAATTTGTGATTTACGAGAAATCCGCCTGTTCAATTTTGAATCCGACTTCGGTACTGTGTTCCTATCGACGTAGGCTACAACTGGACGTAAGTTTTGCTACGTTCTGATATGTTTTGTAATTATGATATTGTCAGAATCTGATATGATTTCTATATGATGTTCTTGACATGTTAAACATCGTATAATCAAAACTGGATTGAGGAACAGATACCATATAAAATTGTTATGATTTTCGGAATTGAGTTGATTGAGATTTGATATCAGAATTGAATTGTTATCGATTATGAGATATTGGAATTGATATCTGACTGATATGATATGGCTGGGTATATTGAGATTTTGACGTTGTGCTGTTGAAACAGAATTTGATTGAATTCTGAGTATATACAGTATTGAGTGAGTGGTGTATTGATACCGTACCCTCGATATTGTTATTGCCAGATTGATATTGACAGGCTTTGAATCAGAGACTTTGACATAGTCAGAGTAACAGAGTGAAAGGTATAAATTAATGTTGAGTTGGGATTGCACAACTCGAGTAAGGTTTGACTCGAGTTTCCCTAAATCACATACTTTAGTTTATTGCATTGATATTTGCAATTTATGAGAATTGATGTGTGTGATCTATTGATTTATAGACAATGTATGTATTGAGTCATAGGCTGATTCGCCTATTCTTCGGCTGATTCGCTTAGTCCTTGGCTGATTTGTCTATTCTGTTGGCTGATTCGCCCAGATACTGGATATATGCATTATATCGATGCCGTTTAGGGGTTGATTCATTCCTATCGACTGAGATTCGATATATTGGTCACTATCCAGACCCCGGGATCCCTAGATTAGAAATGAGTCGAGTCTGAGATGACGCGTTGATTGAGTCGAGTCTGATATGACGAGTTGATTTACAGTTTTATATCATTCATGTTTCTTGAAGTGCTACATGTTAATGATAACTGTTATATGCTTGATATATGTTTTTATATAATTACATGTTACATTGTTTATACTGGGATGTAATTCTCACCGGAGTTATCCGGCTGTTGTCTTGTTTGTATGTGTGCATGACAACAGGTGGGGCAGGATCTGGAGCAGGAAGAGGATGAGAGATTCAGGATTAGCGTGGAGATCCGGACTTAGAGTAGAGTGGTTTAGTACTTGATCTAGTAACTAAACTTTAGCTGAAATAAATAACTGTTGTACATGATTTGTACCATTAGATATATATGTGTATCAGAATTGATTACCTTACGTTTCCGCACTTGTATATTAAAAAAAAAATTTATATCCCACTTTACTTAGTTGTCACATTTGATCTTAATAACAATTAAGAGTTGAATTAGGTTCGGGTCCCCACAACAGGTGGTATCAGAGCCTTAGGTACTTTGTAGGTTCTTGAGACTGAGATAGAAGCTAGTGAGCGGGGTAGAATGCGTTTTCTTTCCTTGCTTGTGATTGCTAGCATGATTTACTGCTTTATATAATACATGTTATTGATTATCTGATTTGATTTAAAGCATGTGTTATTGAGAATGAATCTGAACCGATTCTCGATCAGCAGTAAGATGATCGGAGGGGGAACTGAATTGAAACAGTTTGTTTGATTGGGTTACTAATCCTTTTGATATTCAGATATGCCTCCTCGAAGAATACCAGAACAAGGTAGCACATCGAATCCTCAATGGATGTGACAGCAACACCGATGGAAACGTTACTGAAAAGATTTCAGTCGTTTAAACCACCGACTCTGAAGGGTACTGAGGCATCAGTTGAGTGTGAGAGTTCGCTAGATGACATCGAGATGCTGTTTGACTCACTGGAGTACAGTGATGAGCGCCGAGTTAAACTGATTGGGCACCAGTTGCATGATGTTGCAAAGAACTGGTGGATTACGATAAAGAAGGCCTTGGAGCATCGAGGTACGACTATTGCTTGGAATGTATTTAAAACTGAGTTTTATCAAAGATTTTTCCCAGTGTCGTACAGGAAAGACAAGGGGGCGGAGTTTGCCAATTTGAGACAGGGTCAGTTGAATATTGAAGAATATGTGACCACGTTCTCTACCTTGTTGAAATTTGCTCCACACGTGGCTGACAATGAAGAAGCCGTTGCTGATCAGTTCATCAATGGCTTGAATCCCGATATTTTTACTCTGGTGAACACAGGGCGACCGAATAACTTTGCTGATGCTATGAATAGGGCAAAAGGAGCTGAAGCTGGCCTGATAAGGCATAGAGGAGACGCATATGTTCCTCCAGCACCGAGACCACAGCAACCACCTCCCAGATTTGAGAGTGGTAGCAGCAGTGTTGGAAAGAAAAAATTTTTGAAAGCCAGAGAGAAACAGTTCAAGAAGTCCGGCGGTAGTTCTTCTAGCTCCAGTGGTTCCAGACAGAGCCCGAGTTATACCGGAGTTTACTGCGGAACATGTGGAGGGAGACATTCGACTGAGCAATGCCAAGGAGTACTTGGTAGTTGCCACTTTTGTAAACAACAGGGACATTTTGCCAGAGTATGTCCACATCGAGGTTCCCAAAGATCCCAGGGAGCCGAATCATCCGGATCAGCGACACAGTCGAGTAGACGATCAGCTGCTGTCCACTCATTTGCGCCAGCACCATCTCAGTCACAGCAGAGGCCTGGAGGAAGCCAGACAGTTGGCCAACCTCTTAGACAGCAGGCCAGAGTATTTGATTTGACAGAGGAACCGGCTCAGGAAGCACCAGATGATGTTGTTGCAGGTAACTGTTCTTTATGTGGTTATCCTGCTGACGTACTGATTGATGCTTCACATACATTTATTTTTGAACAATTTGCATTGAGTCATACATTGCCGGTCGAGTCTTTGTCTGCTGTAATGTCTTTCTCTTCTCCTTTGGGGAAAGGTTTGACATCCATGACTTCGGTTAAATATAGTATGCTACATTATGAAGGGCATGAGGTTGAGTTAGAATGTATTGTACTTGGGTTATCTGATTTTGATTGTATTATCGGTATCGATATACTGACCAAGTACAGAGCTACAGTTGATTGTTTCCACAAGATTGTACGATTCAGACCTGAGATGGCTGAGGAAAGGAAATTTTACGGTAAGGGTTCGCGAGGCCGAATTCCTTTGATATCTGCTATGAATATGACTCGATTATTGCAGAAAGGAGCGGATGGATTCCTTGTCTATTCAGTTGATTGACTGAAATCGAGTCCATCATTGGCGGATTTGCCAGGGGTTTGCGAGTTTGCTGATGTCTTCCCAGATGAGATTCCTGGTTTGCCTTCGATTCGAGAGATAGACTTCAGCATTGAATTGATGCCAGGTACAGTTCCGATTTCCAGAGCTCCGTACAGAATGGCACCGATTGAGTTGAAAGAGTTGAAAGAATAGTTGGAAGACTTACTGGCCAAGTGTTACATCAGACTGAGTGTATCTTCTTGGGGTGCGCCAGTGATTGTTTGTGAGGAAGAAAGACAGTTCAATGAGACTTTGCATTGACTACCGGCAACTGAACAAGGCAATGGTAAAGAACAAATATTCCTTGCCTCATATCGATGATTTGTTTGATCAGTTGCAGGGTTCCTCTGTTTATTCCGAGATCGATCTGAGATCTGGATATCATCAGCTGAGAGTCAGAGATTCTGATATCTCGAAGACAGCATTCAGAACCAGGTATGGACATTATGAGTTTATTGTCATGCCGTCTGGTTTGACGAATGCTCTAGTTGTGTTTATGGGTCTGATGAACCGTGTGTTCCAGAAATATCTAGATGATTTTGTGATGATATTCATCGATGATATTTTGATTTATTCAAAGAATATGATGGATCATGCCGAGCATTTGAGGACTGAGAAAGTATATGCTAAATGTCGAAATGTAAGTTCTGGTTGAGACAGGTGGTATTTTTGGATCCTATTATATCCGGAGATAGTATATCAGTTGATCCTAGCAAAGTTGAGGCCGTGATTTCTTGGCCGAGACCGACATCTGTGCCAGAGATTCGCAGTTTTACGGGTTTGGCCGAATATTATCGCCGATTTATTAAAGATTTCTCGAGTATTACCAAACTGATTACACAGTTGACGCAGAAGAATGCTTCGTTTGTGTGGTCAGAAGACTGTGAATTCAGTTTTCTTGAGTTGAATAAGAGATTGATCAGTACTCCGATACTGACTATTCCATCAGGTACTGGTGCTTTTGTTGTATATTGTGATACATTTCACCGAGTATTGCTATTTGTCTGGATTGGTATTTGAGACAGATAGTAGACCATTAAGATTATATATGGTTCAAGCCAAACCAGAGCTGATTTTGAGGATTAAAGAAGCTCAGAAAGGTGATCAAAATGAACAAAAATCGATAACGATGGTCAGAGCAAGACATCGATCCGAGTATCAGGTTCGTGACAATGTTCTGTATGTGAATAATCGTTTGGTTGTGCCGAATGTCTCGGATTTGAAACGACGGATATTGTCAGAAGCGCACAGCAGTCGATTCAGTATTCATCCTGGTGGCAGAAAGATGTATAATGATTTGAAAAGACAGTTTCGGTGGAAACAAATGAAAGCTGATATTGCTGAATTTGTAGCCAAATGTATGACTTGTCAATAGGTGAAGGCCGAGAGAAAGAAACCAGGAGGTTTATTACAAAGCTTATCGATTCCTGAATGGAAATGGGATCACATTTCCGTGGACTGCGTGACGAAGCTACCGAGATCCTCCCGAGGTTGCGATGCGATTTGGGTCGTGACTGATAGACTGACCAAATCTGCATGCTTTATCCCGTACAAGATGACGTATAGACATGACCAGATGGCTGAGATTTATGTCCGAGAGATGGTCAGATTGCACGGAGTGCCAAAGTCGATAGTATCAGACCGTGATCCTTGGTTCACATCGTACTTTTGGCAGAGTTTACAGCAGGCTCTAGGTAAGAAGTTACATCTTAGTACCGCATATCATCCACAGACTGACGAACAGTCGGAGCGGACTATCCAAACATTGGAAGATATGCTGAGAGCGGTAGTGCTTGATTTTAGCACTGGATGGCAAGATGCATTGCCACTTTATGAAATTTCATACAACAACAGCTATCAGACGAGTATTGAGATGGCTCTTTTTGAAGCGTTGTACAGAAAGAAATGTCGATCCCCTCTTTATTGGGATAATATCTCTGAGATTCCTGAGATCGGACCTGACATGATCAGAGATATGACTGAAAAAGTGAAGCTGATTCAAAAGAAATTGAAGGCAGCCCAAGATAGACAAGTCAACTATGCCAATGTCCAACGACGACCGTTGGTATCTGAGGCAGGAGACCGAGTATTCTTGAAAATTTAACCTTTACGCGGAATTGTCCGATTTGGCAAGAAAGAGAAACTGTCTCCACGATATATTGGGCCGTATGAGATTCTCGAGAAGATAGGAGATTGTGCCTATCGACATGTTTTACCGCTTTCATTATCTGGGATACATGATGTCTTCCTGATGCTTCACATGTTATTCAGCCAGGCGAGGTTGAACTGGATAAGACATTGAGTTATGTCGAGAAGCCGATTCAAATTCTCGATCATAAAGAAAAACGGCTTAGAACAAAGACTATCCCACTTGTGAAGATTCGGTGAAGTCGTCATGACATTGAAGAAGCTACCTGGGAAACTGAGTCAGATATGAGACAGAGATTCCCAGAGTCATTTCACTGATGTGAGTTGTTTTATTTAGCTTCTTCTGATATACCTTATTATGATATGATTTGACTGCCTATGATTTCAGGGACGAAATCGTATCTTAGGGGGGGAGAAATGTAATGCTCAGACTTTTATTTGATTAATTGCGATTATCGATTTATAATTTTACGTAACTATAGACGGAAAGGATCGGACTGGGAAAGACGAGAAAATACATGAATTAAGTGCGAGGACAGTACCCTTCGCGCATATGCGCGACCAAGAGGCGCGCATATGCGCGAGTTGGGCACAGAACCTCGCGCATATGCGCGAGCTGTGCATGCGGAGTCCAGAGAACCTCGCGCATATGCGCGAGCTGTGCATGCGGAGTCCAGAGTACCTCGCGCATATGCGCGGAGATGAGGCGCGCATATGCGCGAGCTGCCGAGAAGAACAAGGCCGAGACCAGTAGGTCTCGCGCATATGCGCGGAGGGTGGTCGGGCATATGCGCGAGACGTGCAGTATGCACATTAAGCCACCTAGCCTTCTTATGCAACGTATAAATATATATATATACACATCCTTCAATTCTTCAAAAAGAAGAAACGGAAAGCTCTCGGGAAAGAATTTAAGTCTTGACGCTAGAATTTGTGATTACGAGAAATCCGCCCGTTCGATTTTGAATTCGACTTCGGTACTGTGTTCCTATCGACGTAGGCTACAACTGGACGTAAGTTTTGCTACGTTCTGATATGTTTTGAAATTATGATATTGTCAGAATCTGATATGATTCTTATATGATGTTCTTGACATGTTAAACATCGTATAATCAAAACTGGATTGAGGAACAGATACCATATAAAATTTTTATGATTTTCGGAATTGAGTTGATTGAGATTTGATATCAGAATTGAATTGTTATCGATTATGAGATATTGGAATTGATATCTGACAGATATGATATGGCTGGGTATATTGAGATTTTGACGTTGTGCTGTTGAAACAGAATTTGATTGAATTCTGAGTATATACAGTATTGAGTGAGTGGTGTATTGATACCGTACCCTCGATATTGTTATTGCCAGATTGATATTGACAGGCTTTGAATCAGAGACTTCGACATAGTCAGAGTAACAGAGTGAAAGGTATAAATTAATGTTGAGTTGGGATTGCACAACTCGAGTAAGGTTTGACTCGAGTTTCCCTAAATCACATACTTTAGTTTATTGCATTGATATTTGCAATTTATGAGAATTGATGTGTGTGATCTATTGATTTATAGACAATGTATGTATTGAGTCATAGGCTGATTCGCCTAGTCTTCGGCTGATTCGCCTATTCTTCGGCTGATTCGCTTAGTCCTTGGCTGATTTGTCTATTCTGTTGGCTGATTCGCCCAGATACTGGATATATGCATTATATCGATGCCGTTTAGGGGTTGATTCATTTCTATCGACTGAGATTCGATATATTGGTCACTATCCAGACCCCGGGATCCCTAGATTAGAAATGAGTCGAGTCTGAGATGACGCGTTGATTGAGTCGAGTCTGATATAACGAGTTGATTTACAGTTTTATATCATTCATGTTTGTTGAAGTGCTACATGTTAATGATAACTGTTATATGCTTTATATATGTTTTTATATAATTACATGTTACATTGTTTATACTGGGATGTATTTCTCACCGGAGTTATCCGGTTGTTGTCTTGTTTGTATGTGTGCATGACAACAGGTGGGGCAGGATCTGGAGCAGGAAGAGGATGAGAGATTCAGGATTAGCATGGAGATCCGGACTTAGAGTAGAGTGGTTTAGTACTTGAACTAGTAACTAAACTTTAGCTGAAATAAATAACTGTTGTACATGATTTGTACCATTAGATATATATGTGTATCAGAATTGATTACCTTACGTTTCCGCACTTGTATATTAAAAAAAAATTTATATCCTACTTTACTTAGTTGTCACATTTGATCTTAATAACAATTAAGAGTTGAATTAGGTTCGGGTCCCCACATATAAAGTAAC
>NC_133320.1:17797518-17798228 GCF_012295235.1 Primulina huaijiensis | reverse complement strand
TTTAATTTCTAAATTTTTTTTATGATAATATAGTCAAAAAGATAATTCACACCACCCACCATAACATGTATAATATCAAGAATTTTTTTGTAAAAGCTTTAACTCCATATTCTTTCAGGTCAAAATATTTAATGGATAGCTAATTTACACTCATGGAGTTGGAATGAATATTAACTCTCATTGAAAAAGGCTAATTAGTAAAGCGAAAAATTAAATAAACTAATATTGAAAACAAAATAGGAAAATTTACAAAGAATAAAATCCTTTTTTTTTTCTTTTTCTTTTTCTTTTTTTATTAACGTGATTGCAAAGTTTTACAATGACATAATTTTTTTTTTATCCAAACATTCTACCATTAATGTCTACATATATAAACATTTTTATAACGGATACATTCGACTACCTTTGAAACTTATCCAACACAAACAAATCTTTTTTTTTAGAACATATTGATTGATGATTTTTTTTAGAACACATTGATAGTACATCAATCAAATCTAAAAAAAAACAATTACAATGAACAAAGAACTTTGCAGTCCGTTATTTATCTTCTATTTTTTTTTATAATTAATATTTTTTTATAGGGGAGTTATATTCTTGTAATTAACCATTTTTTAATAATCAATAAAAGTTTATTAATTGTTTTCTCATTTCTCACCACTTACTCACAAAAGATGTGTGAGTATATATTATACTTTAACAAAAAGAAT
>NC_133320.1:17656670-17796211 GCF_012295235.1 Primulina huaijiensis | reverse complement strand
TTCAACTTGACCATTACTTTGAGGATGATATGGGGTAGAAACTTTATGTGTAATGCCATATTTTCTTAACAAAGAAGAAAATGATTTATTTATAAAATGACTTCCTCCATCACTAATTATTGCTCTAGGTATTCCAAATCGACTAAAAATATTTTCTTTTAAAAATTTTATAACAATTTTATGATCATTAGTTCTACATGCAATTGCTTCAATCCATTTTGAAACATAATCAACAGCGACTAAAATGTACGTATATCCAAAAGATAATGGAAATGGACCCATAAAATCTATCCCCCAACTATCGAATATTTCAATAATTATGATTGGATTTAAAGGCATCATAGTTTGTTTTGAAATTGATCCCATCTTCTGACAGTTTTCACAAGATTTGCAAAATAAATGCGTATCTTTGAATGAAGAGGGCCAATAAAATCAACATTGTAAGATTTTTGCAGCTGTTTTATTGGTTGAAAAATGGCCTCCACATGCTTCAGAATGACAAAATTTAATAACATTACTTACTTCATTGTCGGGTATGCATCGTCGAAAAATTTGGTCAGGACAATACTTAAACAAGTAAGGATCATCCCAATAAAATTTTTTAACTTCTATCAAGAATTTATTCTTATCCTGTGAATTTCAATGAGAAGGCATTTTATTTGTCACAATAAAATTTACAATGTTAGCAAACCAGTGCATAATAGTAGCATAAAACAACTGATCATCTGGAAAATTTTCATTTATTGGTATTTCATTATGAGATGATTCAGTCATTATTCTAGATAAATGATCGGCTACGACATTTTCTTTTCCTTTTTTATCTTTAATTATAATATCAAATTCTTGTAACAATAAAATCCACCGTATTAATCTTGGCTTAGCATCTTGTTTATTTGATAAATATTTTACGGCAGAATGATCAGTGTACACAATAGTAGTAGAACCAATTAAATAAGATCGAAACTTATCTAATGCAAATACTACTGAAAGTAATTCTTTTTCAGTAGTTGAATAATTTATTTGGGCACTATTTAAGGTTCTACTAGCATAATAGATTGCATACGGTTTTCCTTCTTTTCTCTGTCCTAACACAGCTCCTATAGCATAATCACTTGCATCACACATTAATTCAAATGGTAAAGACCAATCTGGAGGTTGTAAAATAGGTGATGTAATTAAAAGATTAATTATTTTTTTAAAAGCATTTTCACATTTCTGAGTCCATTCAAATTGTGTATCTTTTGTTAAAAGATTCGAAATTGGTTTAGATATTATGCTGAAATTTTTTATAAACCTTCTATAAAAACCTGCATGACCCAAGAATGATCGAACTTCTTTGACCGTTTTTGGTGATGTTAAATTAGCAATAACATCAACTTTGGCTTTATCAACTTCAATTCCTTTTTCAGATATCACATGACCTAACACAATCCCAGATTTAACCATATAATGACATTTTTCCCAATTTAAAACAAGATTTTTTTCTTCACATCGTTTTAATACTTCTTCTAGGTTTTTAAGACAATTTTCAAATGAGTTTCCAAAAACAGTTATATCATCCATAAAAACTTCTACAAATTCTTCAATCATATCACTGAAAATACTTAACATGCATCTTTGAAAAGTAGCCGGAGCATTACATAAACCAAATGGCATTCTTTTAAATGCAAAAGTTCCGAAAGGACAAGTGAAAGTAGTTTTTTCTTGATCTTCTAATGATATAGGTATTTGATAATACCCCGAATACCCATCAAGAAAACAGTAATAAGAATTTCCTGCTACTTTTTCTAGAATTTGATCTAAAAATGGTAGTGGGAAATGATCTTTTCTAGTTGCATCATTTAATTTTCTATAATCAATACACATACGCCAACTAGATGGAATCCTAGCTTGTAATAACTCTCCCTTTTCATTTTTTATAACAGTGATGCCTGACTTTTTAGGTACTACTTGTGTTGGACTTACCCATTTACTATCTGAGATTGGATAGATAATTCCAGCGTCTAATAGTTTTAATACTTCATTCTTAACAACTTCCTTCATATGTGGATTTAACCTTCTTTGTGGTTGTTGATATGTTTTAGCATTTTCTTCCAAATGAATTTTATGTGTGCAAATTAAAGGATTTATACCTTTTATATCTTTCAAAGTCCATCCAATTGCATTTTTATATTTTTTAAGTAATTTAATTAAATCTTCTTCTTGATTTGGTAGAAGAGTGGAAGAAATTACAACAGGAAATGTTTTATTTTCACCAAGAAATACATATTTCAATTCGAATGGTAAAACTTTTAATTCAAGTTTTGTATTATCATCTTTTTTAAAATTATTTTCAGACTCAAAACTTTCTATTGAAAAAACTTCAGATTGTTGATTTAAGTTTTCTTCTTGTATATTTTCTTCCATAATTGTTTCAATTTCATTATCATATTCATTTTCATTAATACTTGGTTGTTTACATAAATTGAACACATTAAGTTCTAGAGTCATATTTCCAAAAGACAATTTCATTATTCCATTTCGACAATTAATTAAAGCATTTGAAGTTGCTAGAAATGGTCGTCCCAATATTACTGGAATTTCATTATGTACTTCTATTGGTTGTGTATCCAAAACAATAAAATCTACAGGATATATGAATTTATCAACTTGAACCAACACATCTTCTACAATACCTCTAGGTATTTTGATTGACCTATCCGCCAGTAAGAGAGTAACAGAAGTGGGTTTTAATTCTCCTAAATTAAGTTTTTCATAAACTGAATAAGGAAGTAAATTCACACTTGCTCCCAAATCTAACAAAGCTTTTTTAATTTTATTTTCTCCAATAATACATGAAATTGTTGGACAACCAGGATCTTTATATTTTAAACTAGAATTATTTTGAAGAATAGAACTTACTTGTTCAGCCAAGAATGCTTTCTTCTTCACATGCAATTTTCTCTTCACCGTACATAAGTCTTTTAAAAATTTTGCATATGAAGGTACTTGTTTAATAGCATCTAATAATGGAATATTTATCTTTACTTGTTTAAAAACTTCATAGATATCAGAATCATTTTTTTGTTTTTTATGATTTGTTAATGCATGAGGAAATGGTGGAGGTTTATTTGATTCATTTACTATTTCAGATGATTTATCATTCAACATATTATTTTTAGAATTTAAGGTATCATCATTCTCAAAAGTATCAGGATTATCATCCTTACTCTTTGATTTTAAATGATCCTTGTTTTCATTACTATATGGATCATTAACTATTTTACCACTTCTAAGGGTAATAACAGATTTTATTTGATCAATTTTTTCATTTTTTAATTCTTGATTTTGATTTTTAGGATTAGGTTGAGGTTGAGATGGAAATTTTCCTTTTTCATGAATATTAAGTGCAGATGCAAATTTTGCAAGAGTTTCTTTCAAATCAGTCATAGATTGACTGTTTTGAATATTGATAGATTCTTGCTTTTGGATAAATGCATGAATTACATCTTCAAAGTTTTTTCTTGGAGGTGTAACATAAGGAATATAACCTTGATGATTTTGGTTATTTTGAAAATATTGTTGTGAGGGTTGTGCATTATTATCATTCCTCCAACTAAAATTAGGATGATTTTTCCATCCAGGATTATATGATGTTGAAAAAGGATCTAGTATTGGTTTTTTATAATTGTTAACATAATTTGCTTGTTCATGGAGACATTCTTTAAATGAAGGTAATGTTGGACAATCTTTTGTAGCATGATCATGTGTATCACATATATGACAAACAATTTCTTGAATACTTTTTAATTGACCACTCTTTTTCATTTCTAATGACTCAATTTTTCTTGCTAAAGATGCAAGTTTAGCTTGAATATCTATATCATCTTTAAGATTATAGATACCACCCCCATTTGTTGAATTATTGATTTTAGTTGTTGGTGGTTCTATTGTGCCTATATTATCCCAATTTTGAGCATTTTCTGCTAATGAATCCAAATACTCCATAGCTTCATTTGGGTTTTTATCTTCAAAAGTTCCATTACACATGAATTCTATCATTTGCCTATCTTTAGGTATTAGACCTTCATAAAAGTGAGAAACTATTCTCCATGTTTCAAAACCATGATGTGGGCATGTATTAAGTAATTCTTTATATCTATCCCAACATTGATAAAATGTTTCTCCTTGTTTTTGAGAAAAAGTAGTAATTTGTCTTTTAAAAGAGTTTGTTCTATGGGAAGGAAAAAACTTTTTGAGAAATTGTTGTTGCATTTCTTCCCATGATCTTATTGAACTTGATCTCAAATTTTGTAGCCATGTTTTAGCTTTATCTTTTAAAGAAAAAGGGAAAAGCTTTAATCGAACTATATCCATGCTACAATTTTGATCATTATAAGTGTTACAAACTTCCTCAAATTCTCTTAGATGTAAATATGGATTTTCAGAATCTAAGCCATGAAAATTTGGTAAAAGTTGAATAATTTGAGGTTTAAAGTTGAAATTAGATGCATCAGGAGGAAAAACTAAACAAGATGGGGCACTAGTTCTAATAGGGTTCATATGGTGCCTAAGTGTTCTTAATTGATCATGTTCTTGATTATTATTATTATTATTGTTATTATTGTTATCATTATCTTGATTATTTGAATTATCATCCATGTTTAAATTATTTTCAGATACTCGAATAAGTCTACCACTTTTTTTCGACTCCAAATACTCAAAAAAAAAAAAAACACAATACTTATAAATAAAACATAATTAACAAATATAAACTTAATTTATACCTCCCCGGCAACGGCGCCAAAAACTTGCTACTACTTAAATTATAATTCACCCAAGTGTAGGTTGTCTGCAAGTAATATATTTCGTAAGTACGAGATCGATCCACAGAGAGGTTATTTTAAGTTTAAATTTATTAATTTATAGATTACCAAATGCAAGAACGAAGTTTACAAATTATAAATTTTGTCAAGGCTCGAGGATTTATTCTTGGTTTATGCAATATTGTTTAACTAAAAGTAAAACAAAGGAAACCACCATAAATAATGGTTCCAAGAAAATTAAATATTTAAACACACACCTAATATAATATAGTTCCCACTATAGAAAATACCGAATTCACCGATATTTTATATATGGTACCTATGATTATATATATAACTATATAAATATATAACTGCATAAAATAAATGTTAAATTAAATCATAATATTTCATTTAGAACAACCGGCAGAGCCACGCTATCGTCTAAATGAAATATATGATATAATTTTATAAATATATATATATATATATATATATATGTATAATATAACAATAATAATTGATGAAATATTTATTGTATCAAAATTAAACAACAAATCAAGATAACCACTTCAATGGTATAAGCATTTGATGTAAATTGATAACAACAAATAATTCATTTTTATACCTACAATAAAAAGAAATTAGCAAAATGAAAAGAAATAAATAAAGAATATACAAAATATAAACAATCTTATTTCACCAAGAATTCATCCTCTTCACCTTGACATAATAGATTTAGCTTTCCATGAACTTACTTTTGATCAACACTAAAAACATCACTCATAATTTGGAAAATGAAAAATATATTAGAACTTAGAACTTTTATACACACTCACACTATATTTTACAATGAGATAGAATGATTCTCAAGCAAGCACAAGGCCTCTATTTATAGGCTAAATGAGAGAAAGGGTCAAAAATTCTATTAATGCAATGTAGTTGTAATAGTAGTCTTTGTCTCCTCCAACTTCAATTCCATGTCCTTTCTTTCAATGCTTTGTTCCACGACTTTAATCACCGAATTTGACTCTGCTCAAAACAGCAAACATGTGGGAAATTGTCTGTAGATGAATTTGGCACTTGGTTCACTTCATTTGGTTAAATATTGAAATAGTTATGATTTTTTACTATATGCTGGTCATGGTGAAAGTAAATTTGTCCTCCTTTTGATATTTTCACAATTTGATCATCTTAACCAACTTTTTAGGCAATCATGTCTTCTGCAAAGTTGTAGATAATTTCTCTAGGATTCCAAACATGTTTGAATCACCTCCATTTGAGTTTTCTAGCTTGAGTTATCATTATTTTACTAACACTTAGTAAACCTGTAAATAAAACATATTTAGTAGAACATTTAAATATAAACACACAATACTAAAATAACATAATTTATAATTTTAATGAAACTTAAATTTTAAAATATCGATTTTAACATATAATAAATTATTAATTTTATGTTTCATCATATGCCGTTGAACGTTAACTAGATTGAGTATTGATCAAAGTAATCAAGTTTTGCTTTGAATTGAATGGTGATATTGTATATTTCAAATGTCAATTCTAGATTTGATATTGATAGCTTCGAATTCAAGACTTCGACTTCGTCAGACCGACAAAAGAAAGGTATAAATCAATGTTAAATCGGGAATGATAACTCGAGTAAGATGTAACTTGAGTTTCTCTAAAATCACATACTTACTTGTTATTGTTTTGATACAATTGAATTCCTTGCATGTGTAGCTTGTTCTATTGATTTATAGAAAGGCGTAGAATAGAAGACAGATATTGTTACAGAGTTATTGGCAGAGGTGCCAGGTCACTAGACGTTTGGGTTATATCGATGTGCTTAGGAGACAGATCGGTCCCTATTGTAGATTACTCGATATAGTGTGCCGAAGTCCAAGAATAGGAACGTACCGCCATCTCAAGGGGAGAGTAGGTGGGAAATTTGTTACGTTCTTATTCAAACCGGGATCCCTAGACTAGATAAGAGCCGATAAGAGTTTGACTTATAGTCGAGTCAAAGATTAAGAGTTAAAGAGTTTGATTTACAGATTTGTATTGATTATATTTCATAAATTATGATACACGTCATTAATATATGCTTTATGCTTTTGTATATGATCATATGAAATGCATGTATACATTGTTTATACTGTGAATGTATTTCTCACCGGAGTTATCCGGTTGTTGTTGTGTTTGTATGTGTGCATGACAACAGGTGGGACAGGATCAGGGTCGAGAAGAGGATGACAGATCAAGATTAGAGTGGTGATTTGGACTGAGAGATAGATCTAGTTGTTCACTACTTGATATGTAGTTGAGAAACACTAGTATATGCCTTTCCTTTAAACATGTTTTGTATTTTGAATCATGTTGTAGACATTGAACTTGATTTTGTTCAATAAATAAGAGAAAGCATAACTTGTTGTAGTATTTTCAACACTTGTTATGATGGGCTTGCCTTTAAAAAAAAATTAGACCTAGTTATATAATTGATCCATTTAATCCCAAAAGACTGATTAAGAAATGAATTAGCGTCCGGGTCTCCACAGGAATCCTCATCAATGACCGACCGTATCAACACACTAAATACTCTATTTACCCAACTCACTTCTATGGGACATAAAATAGAGAAAAATGAACGTGCAGAGCTTCTACTTCAAGGTCTACCAAATTCATATGATCAACTTATCATCAACTTAACCAACAACATTTTTATGAGATATCTAAAATTCAACGATGTCTTAACTACGGTTCTCGGAGAAAAAATCCAACGCAAGAATAAGGAAGATAGGTTGGTAACTTCAAAGCAGACAGAGGTTTTACCAATGATAAGAGAAAGATTTATGGATCGTGACTCGTGTGAGAGCCAAAGACAAGGTAGATCAAGTCGAAAAGTAAAAAGAAAGATATTTACTTCTTTAAATATGGCGGTAAAGAGCACTTCAAAAAAGAGTGTGCGAGTATCGAGAAGATATCTCAAGGAAATGTGGCCAGTACTTCAGGCGGTGGTGAAATATTATTCAGCGAAGCGGCAACAGTTGCAGAATGCAAGCACAAATTTTATGACACATGGATTATGGATGCAGGAGCGATGTGGCACATAATGTCTCGGAGAGAATGGTTTAATCGTTATGAACCAGTCTCGGAAGGATCTATATTCATGGAAAATGATAATGCCTTAGAAATCGCTGGGTTCGGTACTATCAAAAAAAATGTTTGATGGCATCATTCGCACCATACAGGAGGTACGACATATGAAAAGACTGACGAAAAATATTTTGTTGGATGATATATCGGGTGCAAAACTCGTATCGAGAACGATATCATGAAAATTGTGAAGGTTGCGCTTGTGGTTATGAAGGCGGAAAAAGTTGTTGTAAATTTGTATGTACTTTTGGGAGAAAAACACAAAGAGGCGGAACTAGCTGTTTTATCAATTAGTTCAGGAGAAGAATTAACAGAAAGCTCGGGCATATGTCAGAACGAGGGTTGAAAATTCTCTCAGAACGAAAACTGCTGTCGGGACTTACAAAAATGTCACTACTCTTTTTTTAGCACTGTGTTACCAGTAAACAACACAGATTAATGTTTGACACTTCTACTGCCAGAATCAAAAGCATATTGGAGCTGATTCATTCAGATGTTTGGCAAACACCGGTTGTATCCCTAGGAGGAGTGAGATACTTTTTCTCGTTCATTGATGATTTCTTTAGGAGATGTTGTAGTGTATCCAATCAAGAAGAAATCAAATGTTTTTCAGATCTTCAAAGATTTCAAAGCGCGGGTTGAACTTGATTTTGAAAAGAAAATCAAGTGTCTGAGAACTAACAATGGAGGAGAATATACAAGTGATGAATTTGATGCATTTTGTCGACATGATGGCATCAAAAGACAATTCACGACGGCTTACACACCTCATTAGAATAGAATGGCAGAAGGGATGAACAGAACCTTGTTGGACAGAACAAGAGCTATGTAGAGGACTGCAGGTCTAGACAATTCTTTTGGGCGGAAGCAGTTAAAACGACTTGTTATATTATCAATTGTTCTCCTTAAATGACGATTGATCTGAAGACTTTGATGGAGATGTGAATTGGGAAGCTTGGAAATCCTGTGTATGTTCTGTATAATGATCAAGAAAGATCAAAATTGGATTCAAAATCCAGAAAGTGTATATTTTTGAGTTATGATGATGTAGTAAAGAGGTTTCGTTTGTGGAATCCTACTGTCCATATGTTTGTCATCAGCAGATATATTAACATCGAGGAATATAAAGTAAAGAGAGACAAAGGCACGTTGAATTCAGAAACTACTATATTTCATGTGGAAAATAAGAGGACGAAGGTCAAATTTCTTGTGAAGCAGTACCAGAGTATGAACAACAAGAACATGTTGAGTCTGAGGTTTCCATGTGAGGCAGTCAACTCGAGACAGAAGACCTTCAGGTTGGCTTTCAGATTATGTCACTGAAAGTAATATTGTATGTTGTTTATTATCAGAGGATGATTAGCCATCAAGTTTCCACGAGGCTACTCAAAACTCGGATATATCCTTGTGGATAATAGCAATGTAAGAAGAATTGGAGGCATTAGACAAGAATAAAACTTGGGATCTTGTTACACTATCACGAGAGAGGAAAGCCATTGGTAATAGATGGGTCTATAAGATCAAAAGTGATGGCAATAACCAAGTGGAAAGATATCGTGCTAGATTGGTGGTAAAAGGATATGCTCAGAAACAAGAAATTGACTTCAATATGATATTTTCTCATGTGTTTAGGCTTACAACAGTCAGAGTAGTGATGAAATTGTGTGATGTGTTTGACCTATATCTAGAACAGTTAGATGTGAAAACGGCATTTCTTCGTGGAAATCTTGAATAAGAAATCTATATGTTCCAGCCCGAAGGTTTTGCGAAAAAATGCAAAGAGAACTTGGTTTGCAGGTTGAACAAATCTTTGTACGATCTCAAACAGGCGCCGAGGTATTGGTACAAGAGATTTGATTCGTATATCATGAGCCTTATATACAACTGACTGAGTGCAGACTCTTGTACATATTTCAAGAGGTCTGGTAATGATTATATCATCTTGCTGTAGTATGTGGATTACATGTTGG
The DNA here is from genome assembly GCF_012295235.1 of Primulina huaijiensis. Taxonomy (NCBI): domain Eukaryota; kingdom Viridiplantae; phylum Streptophyta; class Magnoliopsida; order Lamiales; family Gesneriaceae; genus Primulina; species Primulina huaijiensis. The sequence continues at coordinate 17,786,301 of NC_133320.1, read as the reverse complement.
TAGGAGACCATAACAAAGATCAGGTCCAAGGATTGAAGGCACAATTGGCTAGAGAATTTGATATGAAGGACTTGGGACCAGGAAACAATATTTTAGGGATGTAAGTTCACCGAGACAGAAGTAACACAAAGATTTGTCATTTCGAGAAAAAGTATTTAAAGAGAGTCTTGCAACGCTTCAACATGCAAGACAGTAAGCCTATTTCGACCCTTTTTCCTGTTAACTTCAAGTCCTCCGAGATGTGTCCTAGCAATGAAGTAGAGATGATAAAGATGTCTCGAGTACCATAGGCATAAGCAGTGGAAATTTTGATGTTCTCCATGATCTGTACAAGATCGGACATTGCTCAAACAGTGGGAGCAGTTAGTCGGTATATGGCGAATCCTGGATGAGAGCATTGGAGTACTGTTAAGAGGATCTTTAGATACATTAAGGGTACATCAAATGCTTCATTATATTATGGAAGATCAAATTTTACAATCAGGGGCTATGTTGATTCAGATTATACAGGTAATTTTGTTAAGAGGAAATCTACTACTTGTTATGTGTTTACACTTGCAGGGGGAGCAGTAATTTGGGTTTCAAAACTACAAATAATTGGGGCGTTATCTACAACGAAAGCAGAATACATGGCAGCTACTCAAGCATGTAATGAGACAATATGGATTAAAAGGTTATTGGAGGAGATTGATCACAAACAAGAGAATGTTCCTTTGTTTTTTGACTGTCAGAGTGCCTTGCACATTGCAAGAAATCCAGCATTTCATTCCAGGACGAATCACATTGGAGTCCAATTTCACTTCGTGCGAGAAGTAATAGAAGAAGGTGTTGATATTCAAAAGATCCATACAAAGGATAACATAACTGATGTTTTAACTAAGCCAGTGAACATATTGATAAGTTTGAGTGGTGTAGATCCTCAAGTGGCTTAGCAGAAACGTAAGCAGCAGGTAATGACAAGATTTAAAGGATCTGTGGAGATGTGTTTGATTCTCAATCAAATCTCCAAGTGGGATAAATATCGGAAAAAATAATACATTGCATGATAGATATCATTTAGTCAAAAATGTTGGCAGATGTTTGTCAAATTTGGTCGAAGGATTTGATGAATGTTTTGCATTCAGACATTAGAAATCACCTATAGCATTTAAGTTCTTAGTTTTATAATATATGTGATGTGTTTGTTCTCCTATATTAAGAGAGTATATTTTCTCTTTGGAAACACAGTGAATGGTTGTACACTATAAAATATTATAGTGAAATTATTTTCATCTTGTCCGTGGTTTTTACCCTTTTTCACGTAAATCTCGATGTCCAGTTTTATATTTTATTTTAATATTATTATCTCATATTGTCACACATGAGCCAACAATATCGGATGAAAAGATGGATCAAATGGTATCATACTCATTAAAAATATCGACTGAAAAAAACTGCTACGGAACTACCGAGGATTAAGGCATACCTTTCTTTAGATTGATTGGAGTGTGCAGGTTAGATGGCAGAGAAAGTTCTTTGCTCAATAGATCCCAGAGCTGCAGTCCGACTACGCTATTGGTGGAGTGTTGCTGCAGGATGGGCGCCCAGTTGCCTATGAGAGTCGCAAACTCAATGATGCTGAGAAGAGATACACAGCACAGGAGAAGGAGTTGTTAGCGGTTGTGCAATATTGACTCACGGCGGGGGAGCAAATCCAAATAGAAAAAATACATTGGGTTTAGGGATAATCAGGCTCGAACTAATGATTTCTTCGTATGATGAAGACGAGGATGAAGTATTTGATGCCGGGCTTTTAAAAAAGAGGATTTCGACTCCGCCGAAACACAAAAAGTATCACCGAAAAGTAGAAGATCTTTTTTTATACCCAATGGATTCTTTCTTCTTTCTTTGATCTTTTTGCTTCTGATAGATGGAAATATTTATTTGCATTTTACGGACTGCAAAGATACTTCCAAGCTGATTAAATCCGTCAAGCATGCCAGTCCAAGGCACTGAGTCCGGGAATGTAAAGAGCTCAACTGATCTATTCTACGCTATTACTTGGGCTTGGCTAGAATAGCTAGTAGGCTAGCTTGTTGGTTTGGTGAAGCAGTGGCGCATAGGCAGCTAACTCATTTTAATTGGGATAGATATTTGTTCGAGTTAAGAAAGGAATCACAACGTAACAAAGAATATAAAAGATTTAAATTTTCCTCTTATTATTTTTAGTAAAGTCACACATTTATTTCAACAATTGATATAGATGTCAAAATCAGGTGTTCAACTTTTTCAGAATTATACGATTGGAACAGTTAATGAGATATTGATTGTCGAGTGTGATACTTGGAATATTATTTATATTTATACGCTATAAAATATTTAAATTGAATTTTATCTATAATTGGTAGGGGACGTCTAGTACTAAGCCACCAAGATCAGTGAAAAATATCAATTTCTTTGAAGCTGGTTTCTTGGATCCTGTTATGTTTTAAAAGAGAAGGTTGCACTGGTGGCTTTTTATGCATGAAGATTGACGGTGGCTGAAGTCCAAGTAATGTATGTAAATGTTTAAAAAAATGATTTTAAAGTTTACACAGACAAAGTCATTACCAGTACTAAATGGATTTCAAATTTGATTTCAAAGTTCAACCTAATTATATTTTGAGGATCGGGAGATAATTCAAATTCTTCCTTTACATATTATTATAACCTAAGATTTTTGTAAACCAAATTATTTAAAAGTAATATAAAACAGACTTGAATTCGATCTATAAACACACCTTTGATATAAAATAAAGTTTCAGAAAATAAAAATAAATCGGTATCGTTTATTTTAAGAGTTCATTTACAAAAAATATTGTTTTTTTTAATGATGGATGATCGAATTAATCTATTTTATGAATATAGACATGCAGATGAAAAAAAACTTCAACAAATTAAAGTAGCAATCTTCAAATCCACGTACAGATAATATAATATATATTACATAATTATCTATATAATTAAAAAAAAACCTACGCAAATTATTATTAAGAAAAGAAAAAAAAGATGAAAAACACGATCATTTTCTTTTATCTTTTCACACTCCAAACTACTACACCTCAATTTCATCGATGATGATCACGTGGCACCCACGCGCAGCCGCCCCTAAGACATCCGATTCCGACCTCTCTAAGGACGTCACACCACGCGCTTGCCGGGTCTCGCCGGGGGCATGCGGCTGCGGCGGCGGTTCTTATCTTGTTTACCAAAGGCACTGCAAAGCCCACAAGCAGAAACCTTAGGAGACGGCGGCTCAATCGCGGGAGATACCCTTCCAGTACGAAAGCCTCTTCCTCCGCCGTTGGATCGGCTCCTCTCGATCGTCAATCCGGGTGGCGGCGGTGAGTTCTTGGTGGGCACCGTCGCGTCCGGATCTTGTTGGCCTTCAAGTTGAGGTTTATTGTTCTCTTTCTCCTGCTGATTGACGAGTTGAGTCAATTTTTCGTCCCAAACCAAACCTGAAGATCCTTGTCTCCTGAAAGATACTACAGATCTCTGCAAGCCTGCCATGCTTTAGCTCTGCGAATTTGCTGTTGTAATGTAATATAATGTAATGTAATGTAATGTAAATGGTGGTGGGGTTGGCAAATAGCGTGGATCCTTTATTGGAATGTCGGCTGTGTATTTTTTACTTTATTAGAGAAACCGGAGAATCTCGGGATGTGCGTTTCTTTAAAAACATTATTATTTTCATACAATTCAATAATTATTTAAATATAATAATTCCAAAGAGTGTGTGTGCATCTTTACAAGTCGTTTGTAAGTTTATCGAAACTCGGCTCAATAAAAAACTAACTTGATATCGTTTGTTAAATTTATCGAATCGAGTTCGAGCATAATGGTAATCAGCTCCTAAAATTGCGAGCCGTTTATGTGACTCAAGCTCGAGCACAAATAGTTTGTTGGGCTATTTTTTGCGTCATGAGTGTAGTTTATCCCACATTGCTAGATTAGTTAAATAGAAAGAAATGAGAAACTATAAAACGAGATGTTAATTGTGACTCCAAAAATAGTTTGTTTAACTAGCTCAAAAATGAGTTCGATTGACGAGCCGAGCTTTAAACATGATAAACGATATATCAACAAATTGAGCTCGAGCTATTCGCGAGCTTCGTAATTTCAAAACGAGTCGAGCTCGAACCTCATGATAAAAGCTTGAATCCATCTCAACTATGATATTGTTCGGCTCAGCTCGTTTACATCCCTAAGAACCATATAACTTACACGTTTTTTCATTTTTAGTTTTTTATTTTAGTGCTGCTGCCATAGTTTTCTAATAACGCACTAGTAATCTTATGGAAAAAAAAAAACTAAAGTTTGATAAAAAAAAAAATTCAAATTAATGAACTATAACCTTGAACTGATCATTGACATGATAAGAATAAAAAACCTGCAAATTACAAGACCAAACAGATAATTTCTTTTGTTTTTCTACCACCTTCCAAGAAAAAAAAGTTAATAATGTTTTAATAATTCTTAATGTTAAAGAATAAAATGGTAATTTAAATTTGGATATGATTAGAAAAACAATAGTACCAAAAAACAGTACACGTAAACATCGTGCATGATTATAATTGTTAATTTATTTAATTAATGATTTAGATAATGCATGCTATATGTTTATTTTTATCAATTTAAAATGTTTTCTCGAGTTTTAGCTTTTCAAGAGAATGTTCGATGTCGGACCGAGAAAGGAGACTGGAGACGATTGAGATGCTAAAATTTAATGTTATATTTTTATTTTAAGTGAGGAAATCATTAATTTTAAATGGTTTATGTATTTTAGCACTTAAAGATCAAATTTAATTTATCAAGTGAAATAAAAGAATGTTAAGCATTTTAATTAGCAAATTTGGTTAGGTAAAGGAATTTAATCCTTTCACTTGAGAGATAATATGTTTATAATATTTCTGTCTTAATTAATTAGTTTGGGTAACATTTAATTTATTAGTTGAATTTTTTAATTGTCATGTTTCAAAATTGTGGCATTTAATTATTAATCTTGTCATTTGAATTTTTAATTAAAAGTGGTGATTTAATTTAAATAACTAGTTAATGTTTTTTTAGTATTAAATAGGAGGATTCACTCACACATAGCGGCTGAGAGATTCAAGCCTAGGTTTGGGTTTTTGGCTTCCTCTCCTAGCAGCCACCATTACCAAAACCCCCTACCTCTCCTGAAGATTTTCGTCACTTTTGTAGCTAGAAAACGCAGCTGATCGGTCTCCGTCTTCCCTACGTCGATATTCGATAATTCGTGCGTTTGAAAAGCAAAGACATGTCTAAACCCTTCTTTGACGCATCAATCACATTATATATTGTATTTTGGTATGAAATTTGCATGAAAATTTGTTGGTTTGATTATATTAGTGGTATAACGTTATTGATATCGTTTTTGATACAAAATACGTATGAACTTCCATGTTTTCTTGAGTTTCTTGATATCAGGCTTCGCTGGACCGCTCCGAAGGCATGCTGCTACATATGATTCAATTATGAGGTGTGTTTAGATGTTATTAGGTGGTCCGTGATAGGTCGTTAGGCTGCTGGTACAGCAGGAAGTCGTAAGAAGCAATTGCTGCACGCAGGGGTGGCGCGGCTTCGGCCATGCGGCTCAGTGCATGGCTGGACCAGGGCTCGTGGCTAGGGTCTATGCGGGGTATTAGGGTCTTTGGATAAGTCTGTTCTTGGTCTCTTAGGGCCTGGATGGACAGCAGGGTTGCTGGAATTGAGTCGGCAACAGCGCACATGTGTGAGTGTCACATAGGGACTGCGTACGGCTAGGGTTTGTTTAGGGTTGGAGCGTGAGTCTTTGGCTGGAAAAACCAAGGTCTTAAGTGATGTCTAAAGGTCGAGTTTAGGGTTTGGTTCAGGCTTGGTTCGAGTTGGAATCAGTAGGGAGTCGTGCGGAGAGCATATGTGTCATAGTGTCATTCCTTGTTCTATTTAATTCGAGAATCGTACGCATCCAAATGCATCTTTAGGGGTTGTTTTGGATATTATTTAAGGATGTTGTGGCAGCATGTCTGAGATGATCTAACGAGGTCCATGATGTCCGTAAGTAAGTATGACGTGAAAAATAATTATTTTTGAGGTATGCAATTTGTCTTATGGTCAATTATGTTTCTCGATTTTGAAGCCGGAGAACGTGTCCGGAGACCTCTCCAACCTCTTCGGGGGAATTATGTTATATGTTAGGGAGTTGACATCCAGTCCAAGGGCAATGGTGATCCCTACCGACCCAGTACTGTTGTTAGTTTGATTAGACAATTTATGTCATGGGTCACTTTCATTGAACAGACTCTACGCAAAGCAATTTACGATTACGATTATGTATGACGAGCATGAAAATATGATTTTATGAAAATGTTTATGCAGGAAAGTCGCGTTATGCATATTTATGCTCATATTATGCTATGTACGAGCTATATTTAAATTGCATGAATTTTATTTATATATTACTTGTTATCACGGTTTATGCATGCTGAGTCATTAGACTCGTTAGACTTGATCGAAGCAGATGACTTAGATGAGGAGACAGAAGAAGGTTACCAGTGAGCAGGCTCGGACCAGTGGCATTGCAAACTCGAGGACTTTGCAGATCATGATATTTTTTTTATGCACGTTTTGAAACTATTACTCTGATTTTTATGCATTATTGTTAGACTTTTCCGAATTGAATTAGTCGTTATTAACTTGAGATTTTTATGATTTTGATATGCAAATGTTGGAGTTTTATTATTAAATTTATTTTGTAAAACGCATGGTGATCATTATTTTATTTTAAGAGCTATGTTTATAATTAATTACATAATAATTTTTTTTATTCTTCCGCAAATAATAAATTAGTAATATTTTAAGTAACAGGTCGTCACAAAAACTCTTGTAGTTAAATTTGTAATAATATTAAATGCTTTTAATTGAGGCTATTTCGACAAACAATAATATATATTTCAAGTATTTTAATATTTTTAAAATTTTCTAATATCTCATTAAAGCATTAAAATAAATACATATATATGAAGTAACATTAATAAATCAACATTGAGATATTTATCTGCACTAGTTGGTTTCGAGGATACAAAATGTATTAGCCTCCAAGGCTCCAAGGAAAGCTTGCACCAGCCACCAAAAACATATGTCTTGTAATCCTCGTTCACTAGTTTGGGATTCAAAGTGTTGTTATACGTCTTTCTGTTTTGATCTTGGATGCACAACGAGTATGAGTTGAGGCAAAGAAAATCATTTTTCCGCAATACGAATTTGCTCGTATGTAAGAGCTATACGGAATGACAATCGTCTCTAAGATACAACAACTCCGATCCAGAAATTGCAGAACCTCAAGTTCTGGATATCAGCGGACAATGTATATACTTAAACTTTCAAGAGAATGTATGCGAAAGTATATGATGAATGCTTGCAGAATGATTATTTAAAGAGTGAGTCACCGGTTGTGATAAGCCAGGGGACGCGGGGTTTTGTACCAAAAGACAGTCATACAAGACGCATTGGCTCGGACTGGAGGGTGAAAATTTTTGGACGCATTGGTTTAGATGGAACACAAAGTTTCCGAACGAAAATCTTTGTTTTAAAGATCAAAATTATTTTCCAAATAAATTTTGTCCAAAAAGATTAATACGGTCAAGAGACCTCACCTCATCGGACCGGGCCGAGATGAGTTGGCCGCGCACGTGCCCACGTGTGTGTTTCACTGAGACCCAGCCTATCAGCATCTTCCCCTTCTAAAAACTTCTGGTGCCCTTGGGTCCCAAGTACTTAGCTCAAATTTGGAGCTAATAAGGAAGACTATATAATTGACTCATTTCCTAATGTGGGATAGCTCCCACTTCCTTTCATTCACTACTCACCACTTATCCAACAATTTCATACATAAATGAAATTTATGCATGTATACAGATTCACTTGAAAGCTCTTGTGAATTATTATTGCATCAGGATATGTAGTTTTTGACTTTAAACCTTCTTAGTAATATACTATCGGATTTACTAGTTGTATAGTGACGTGATGTCATGAACTAGCCAACCGTTTATGTAAACCAAGTCAATAGTACTTTTACTACAACAATTCTAACTTATTATTGTTCTTATATTGTGTCTATTTCGGCCTTGGACTATATCTTAGATTCATAAGTTTTTTTCATTGAAACAGCAATTACTTTTTACTTATATAGGTAATATCCTATCTAAAGTATTATGCCATACACTACTTCTTAGGTATAGGAATCATTGAAAAAAACTTAACCTCGCCACATGTTGCAGGTCTTTTCTACTTGAATTTTTATAGGAATGGGCCTTCACTAATTCCAAGTACTCAAACTAATATTTACAACTTAGTTTTTCCATTGAATCAAGGTCTTAGGATCTCCAATTCACAAAGTTGGGTTACCGCTATAAATATTTTATTTTGTGGGTTTTAAGCTCATTCATCTTAACAATTTGTACATTTAATCTCAATTTTTTCCTTCAATAAATGAATCAACTAGGTTTTCCTTTGATTTCACATATTCAATAGAAATAACCTCGTTCGAGATCAACTGTCTTATGTTATTATGTCTCCATCGAATGTGTCGAGACTTACCATTGTATATATTGCTATGTGCTCTTCCTATTGCCGATTGATTATCACAGTGAATAATAATAGAAGGCACTGACTTATTCCAACAAGGGATATCTTCTAGAAACTTTCTTAGCCATTCGGCTTCTTCTCCATCTTTATCTAAAGCAATGAACTCTGATTCGACAGTAGATCGAGCTATACATGTTTGCTTAGAAAATTTCCATGACACCGCTCCTCCACCTATTGTGAATACATATCCGCTAGTGGACTTGAAGTCTTTTGTGTCAGTTATCTAATTGGCATCATAGTATCATTCTAAAACTGTAGAATATTTTGTATATATCAAACCATAGTTGAATATATATTTTAAATATCTAAGCACCCTCGTTAAGGCTTTCCAATGATCCTTACTTGGATTACTCATGAACCTACTTAACTTATTCATTGTATATGCAAACAGTTAGTCAAGAACATTAGAATACCTATTATCCTTGCATATTCAAGTTGTGAGACAAGTTATCCTCGATTCTTTGCTAAATGAACGCCTAAATCTATAGGTGTTCAAGCAGGACGACTGTTTAAAGAACTAAATCTTTCAAGTACCTTTTAAATTTAGTGAGTTTGTGGTAAAATAATTCCATCAGGTGTCTCATAGATTTTAATCCTTAATATAGTATCACAAAACCCCAAGTCCTTCATATCAAAGTATTTTTTCAACATTTTCTAGGCATTCATAATCAACATATTGTCAACATAAAGACAGACAATTACATAAGGAATTACAGTACCTTTAATATAGACACATTTGTTATATTTGTTGATTTTGAAACCATTTGACTTCATTGTATTGTCAATTTTCTCATTCCATGGCTAGGTGCTTGTTTGATTCTGTACAGTGACTTGAAAAGTTTACACAACTTCTTTTCTTGTCCGGGTACAACAAACCCCTCGGATTGTTCCATATATATTTTTTCTTCTAGTTCTCCATTCAAGAAGGCTGTCTTTACATCAATTTGGTGAATCTCGAGGTTATGCAATGTAGCGATATCTATGAGAACATGAATGGATGTAATCCTAGTAACCGGAGAGTATGTGTCAAAGAAGTCATATACTTCCTTTTGTTTGAACCCTTTAGCTAGCTACCAATCGAACTTTGTATTTATCTATAGATCTGTTTCTTTATATTTCCTTTTAAGGATCCACTTGCATCCTAAAGGCTTACAACCCAGAGGGAGATCAGTCAACTCCCAAGTAGGATTATTCATGATGGAATCTATTTCATCTTTTACTGCTTCTTTCCAGAAAGGAGCTTTTGGATTGGATAGAGCTTCTTGAATAGTTTTTGGTTCATCATTTAACATTTAAGTCAGAAAATCAGGACCAAAAGACTTTTCAACTCTTGCTCTCTTACTACGCCTTGGTTCATCATTGATTTCAATAGAATCAATTGTAGATTAATAGGATTGTTTGTTAGAACCTTCTTTCCTTTCATTACAAGGAAAGTTGCTTTCAAATTATTGCATTCCTTGATTCCTTGATTGTTACTTCATTAATATCAGAAATGACTGACTTGTAGATTATGAAGCGATATGCACTGCTATTATGCGCATATCCCATAAAAATGCAGTCGACTATTTTGGGTCCAATTTTAACTTGTTTTGGCCTAGGTATTTCTACTTTAGCCAAACACCCCCACATTTTTAGGTATTTGTAAGATGGTTTGCGACCGTTCCATAATTCATATGGAGTTTTACTTTCTCTTTGTGTGATTTTATTAGGAATGTGGTTTGCAGATAAGATTTCTTCCTTCCACGGGTTTTGAGGTAAGCCAAAATTTATCAATAACGCATTCAACATCTCCTTAAGAGTACGATTTTTACGTTCTGCAACTCCATTAGATTGAGGTGATTATGGTACTGTAGTTTGATGAATTATTCCAGAGTTAGTGCAGAATTCTTCAAATGGGGCGACATACTCGTCACCTCGATCACATCGAATCATTTTGATTTCTGAACTCAGTTGATTCTCGACCTCATTCTTATAATTTTTGAAAGCTTTTAAAGCTTCATCCTTACTTTTCAATATATAGACGTAAAAAAACCTTTTGCAATCATCAATGAATGTTATGACGTAAAAAAACCTTGTGCAATCAGCAATACATTCCTCAATGATATGTCTTTCCTGGAAGTCATCTTCAGTACCACTTTTCCTATCCCTACGACTTCAGAAGTCGTAGAGTTTCCCATAAACAGTTTCCTATCACTTACATAAGTGTAGGATGAGAACATATCTTTTTCAGCACAGATGTGGCTCGTGGAAATGGTATATACCCATCATTCCCTTGGATTATCCACCAAATTGGCTTCAAGCACAACTGCGGATAGATCAAGTTCAAACAGGTCTATTGATACATGCCTTTCCTCGATGACATTGGCTTGCTTTAGTTTCTGATTTTTGTTTTATTTCTTCTGAAGACGACAATGTTTGGCCATATGATTCGGTTTGCCACAGTTGTAACAACTTCCTCTGAATTATTGGCCTGCCCTCGTTTCTTATCATTTTGAGGGCACTTTCTCTTGTGACTAGTGCTTGATTCTGTCAGATTAACCATAGCCTCGACCTCCATTGTCTTTTTGTATGTTTTGGCTTCCGATTTTTAGCTATCTTCCTCAATTCGAAGTTTAACAATCATATCTTCAAGTTTTAACTCCTCGAGTTTGTGTTTAAGGTAGTTCTTGAAGTATTTCCACATTGATGACAGTTTCTAGATAATATCCGCCACTTGGAATGGTTCATTGATTTCCATCCCCTCTACCAATAAGTCATGAATAATAATTTGAATTTCTTGTACCTGGCTTATTACAGATTTGGTGTTCACCATTTTGAAGTCCAGAAATCTACCAACAACGAACTTCTTGACCTCTGCATCTTCTGTCTTGTATTTTTCTCCAATAAGTCCCACAACTCCTTGGCTGTCTAGACAGAGCAGTAGACACTGTAAAACATGTCGTCAAGTCCGTTCAGAATATAGTTGTGGCAGAAGAAGTCAATGTGGTTCCATGCATCAACAGTAGTCCTTCGTTGCGGGTTTGTATCGCCTTCGAAGATGACAGGATAGGCCTCTGTCAGGAACAGAGACAAGCTCAGCGTGGTCAGATAGAATAGCATTTTCTACTACCAAATTTTGAAGTAGGCACCATAAAACTTTGGAGGCTTTTCGCCGTGAGCAGGAGCAGCAGGGACAGTAGGCACATGAGTGAATGGTCCAGTCGACATATCAACAAAATGAAGATCAGTAAGAAACAAAAAAATTCATCTTGCGATTATTATATGTCTTTCTGTTTTGATCTTGGATACACATCGAGTATGAGATGAGGAAAGGAAAATCTTTTTTCCGCAAGACGAATTTGCCCGTGTGTAAGTGCTATACGGAAAGGCAAGTCCCTAAGATACACAACTCCGATCCAAAAATTACAGCACCTGAAGTTTTGGATGTCAGGGTACAATGTGTATGCCTGAACTTTCAAGTTTCGGTAAGAAAATGTATGGGAAAGTATATGATGAATGCTTTGTAGAGGAATTCACTACAACAATAAATGGCTATTGTGACACTTTTTTGTAGACACTTTTAATTAAATGTTGTTACAAATATTTACAAATGACACTTGTAAAAAATTAATAATGTGTAAAATTAAAAAAACATATTAGATTAATTATCCTAACATTTTTAATTGATGTCATTTTTTATATGGAGAAAACAATTATTTTTCTCACATCGTAAAAAATCATTAAAAAACTAAAATTTGTCACTATAAATAAATGTGGGAATATTTGGGTTGGATAAATATTGGAGGAGGGAAAATAATTGTTTCTCTCCATATAAAAAATGACATCAATTAAAAATATCAGGATAACTAATCTAATATGTTTTTTTATTCCCACATTTATTTTATCTATTTTTCCCTTCTCCAATATTTATCCAACCCAAACATTCCCACATTTGTTATTGTAACTATAAATAACATACACGACACTTTTAGTTGTCATTATAAATGATTTTAACTGGCATATAAATTTGTCATTATTACTATAATAACAAGGCATGTATAAATGTATTTAAAACATGAGTTTTTCTGACATTTAAAATTGTCATTATATGAATAATTAGTAACAAGTATGAAGTTGTCATTAACATCTTATAATGACATTAAAAAATGTCAAGAAGTTTAAGAGGACATTTGTTGGAGATGTCACTAAAACTTAAATGTCACTAAATATTGAATATGATGACATTTATGAATGTCACCATAAGCATTTATTCTTGTAATGATTATTTAAAGAGTGAGTCATCAGTTGTGATAAGCTAGGGGACGCAACCTTATGTGATAATTCAGGGGACGCACCCTTATGTGATAAGCCATGGGACGCACGGTTCTGCGCCAAAGCACAGTCACACGAGACATACTGGTTCGTACTGGAGGGTGCAAACTTTTGGACGCACTGGTTCGGAAAGGAAACAAAGTTTCTGAATGCAAATCTTTGTTTCAAAAATAAAAATTATTTTTTAAATAAATTTTGTCCAAAATACTTCTCTCACCGGGACGAGCCGGCTGGCCGCGCGTGTGTGTTTCACCGAGACCCAGCCTATCAGATTTTTCTCTCTTCCAAAAACTTTTAGTGCCCCTTGAGGCCCAAACCCTTATCTCAAACTTGATGTTAATAAGAAATATTATACTTGGCTCATTTCTCAATGTGGGACAACTCTCACTTCTTTTCATTCACTACTCACCACTTATCCAACAAGTGCGACTATGGATTGAGATGGTTGTAACTCACATTAGCTTGTGTAGCATGAAAATGACTCGATAATTATGTGATATCTTATAAGTTGAAAATATGGATAAAGAGACTTGTTGCTTTTTTAAAATTTATATGACTAAGTTATAATTTAAAATTTGATTCATATTTTATGAGTTATTATGGATAACAAGTTAGATATAAAAAATAAATGTGCTTATGGGAAAAAAACCATAGTAAGGTAAAAAGAGTGCATTCACGTAAACTCCCTCTCATGTTAACACGAACGATTCTTCACAAATTTCGTATATTGCGCATCCTAATGTTATATATATGCTTTCTGAATATTGTCGTAGGAAGTGACTTTGTGAAGAGATCTGATATTTTTTACTTAATTGAATATAACGACTATCAATATCTTTATTCTTTTCAAGCTCTTGAATAAATGCGAAGAACTTAGGGGAAATATGTTTAGTTCTGTCGCTTTTTATATATCTCTATTTCATTTGAGTAACACATGCAGCATTATCTTCATATAGTATCACATGCTTCTTGTCGAATGATAATCCACATGAGATTTGGATGTGTTTAGTCATTGATTTTAGCCACACACATTCACGGCTTGCTTCATGCAATGCAATAATCTCGGCGTGATTTGATAAAGTTGTTACATGTGTTTGTTTCTGTGAACGCCAAGAAATTTCAGTGCCTCAATGAGTAATACATATCCGATTTGAGAATGTGCCTTGTGTAGATCAGATAAATACACAGCATCAGCATAACCAATTATGCTTTGATTGGTATCTTTTGAACACAAAGATTGGTATCTTTTGAACACAAAAATCTCAAGTCTGTCGTTCTTCGTAGATAACGGAAAATATGTTTAATTCCGTTCCAGTGTCTTTTTGTTAGATATTAGCTAAATCTTGCCAATAAATTTACAGCAAAAGATATATCAGGTCATGTGAAATTTTCAATATACATAAGGGCACCAATAGCACTTAGATATGGTACTTCTGGACCAAGAATAACTTCATCATCTTCACATAGACGGAATGGATCCTTTTCTACGTTTAATTATCTAACAACCATTGGAGTACTTTAAGGATTTGATTTATCTATATTAAAATGTTTAAGGAGGTTTTCTATATAATTTGACTTGTGAACAAATATTCCACATTCTTTTTGTTCAATTTGCAAACCCAGACAATACTTTGTTTTTCCAAAGTCTTTCATTTCAAATTCTTCCTTCAAGTACGACACAACTTCTTGAATTTCCCTATTCGTTCCAATGATGTTTAAATCATCAACATATACAGCAATACTTACAAATCCGGATGTTGTTTTATTATGAAAACTTAAGGGCATATTGAATTGTTTATATATCACTTTTTCATTAAGTGTTCACTTAGTCGATTATACCACACTCGGCCTGATTGCTTTAACCCATATAATGATCTTTGCAATTTCACAGAATAACATTCTCTGGATTTTGAACTTTGTGCTTCAAGCATCTTAAATCCTTTAGGGATTTTCATATATATATATATATTACTATCAAGTGATCCGTATAAGTAAGCTGTGACAACATCCATAAGACGCATTTCTAAAATTTCAGATACCGCCAAACTAATCAAATACCGAAACGTAATTGAATCCATAACAGGAGAATACGTTTCTTCATAATCCATTCTAGACTTTTGAGAAAAACCTTGTGCAACAAGTCGAGCAGTTGTTCAATCTTTTCACGCTTTAATTTGTCAAACTCCGAAATTAAGATCTCAACAATTTCCCCTTTATTGTTGTTTGAAAAACCTTAGAATTTATGAACTGATCAAATTGAACTTCTCGTAGTTAAAATAACCTTTTATTGATAACTTATTCAGTGTACAGATTCGTACAAAGAATGAAAGAATTTCTGAATAAAAAATCTTCTACTGACTGACTGAAAATCTGCCAAAAACTCTCAACTGAAAATAAAGATTGTCTTCTAACGGATCTGGACTTCTTTATTTCTTTGTTCTCTTATCAGCTGGTCCTTGATCAGTTGGTTGACTTGGTCTTTTCTTAGATAGTTGCTGATGTTCCTCTTCCCCCTTTTTATCAAACCCATCAACTTTGCGGGATAATGCACGGACTTCAGAGGTGACATTAGATATAGCATTCATTAATTGTTCTTGCATCTGATCCATTCTTGTTGTCACTGTGGTTTCCAAAAATTCAATGCGATTTTTAAACATGTCTTGAGTCTGTAAATGTGCTTGAACTGTCACTCGGTCTTTCTTCAATTGATCTAGTTGGAGAATAAGGAAGTGATATCCTTTGTAACCTGTTTTAGGTTCTTCATTGTATTCTCCTTCATAGAGTCCATCTTTAATGTGTGCAACAATTGGGTTGACTTTATATCAGAAATAGATGAAATCAGATGATGAAGGTTGGACTGAATGTCTTCTATCATAGTTTCAGTAGCCATCAGAATTTGAGGAGACAGATCTTCAGATGATTCCGGTTCTTGCTCCTTGTCTGCTTCATTAAAAACTACCAAGGCCCTATTTTGTAATTCAGTCTCAACCATTTCTGAAAAATTTCTTCAACTACTTTCTGTTGAGGTTCTTGAGAAGAAGTGGGAATTTGAACCACAGTTGAGCTGGTAGGTTCTTCAATTGGTTTGGCAGCTGATACTTTAGTTGGAACTTTTTCAGTTGGTTCTGATTGCAACTGAGCCACTTCAATTTTAGCTTGGAATACTTGTTCAGTCGTGGCAGATGACTGAACTGCTGTTTCAACTTCTGAAATGAAAGCCTTTGAGGCTGGATATTCAGTTTTTCTCGGGTCTTCAACTGATTCTTCAGTTATCACATTCAGCTGTATGTCATCGGCAACTGACTGTATCACTTCATTGATATTTGCTAGTGACAACTCAGCATCGGTGTAGAGTTGAAGATCTGCTGGAGGAGATTGAAGTGTAGAAGGTGACGATTGAGCATCCTTTGGAGAAAGAATAGTTACTTGCTCAGTTTGTTCAGCAACTGCTTCCTGGGATGGCTTTGGCTGATGAGTTGATGGTTCAGCATGCTCTTCTAAGGTAGAACTTTGGGAGTTTGTTGGAATAATCAACTCTTGACCAATTTCCCAATCTTTGATCTTCATCTGCAATGATATGAGATCCATGTCCAACTGGTCATAAACTGCTTTGTGATTGAAGGTAGTTGGACTAGTAGGATCATAGTTCTTGTGTAGCTAAGCTATGACTTGAGCCAGCTTCTTTGTAATATCCCAACCTTTTATCATGTTATTGTTTATGATGTTATTATTTGGTTTGGGTGTTTAAGAAATATGGTTATTAGATATTCTTGGTTATTATTGTGTGGTATGGTAATAGATATTTCTATGGTATTGGTGATTGAGTTTATGAGAAATGGTTATTGTTTGTGGTTATGTTTATTGAAATGGCAAAAAAATTGGCTATTGTTTTGGAGTTATGTTTTATAATTAGTTATGGTTATGGTGGGGGATGAGTTCTTGTTGTAATGGTTTTGTGGATGATTTGAGAATGTATTGGGATTTTCAATTTCATTGGTATTGTATGACATTGGTAAAGGTTGGATTTTAGGTGAGTTGGTGGTCATTTTGAGGTGCAGGGACAGCACCGCAGCGCTGCTGCAGCCCTTAGGCGTGTAGAGGCAGCGCTGCCAGCGCCAAAGCGCGGGCGCCGCAGCGCCAAGGAAGTTGCGCCGCGGCGCTAGGAGGGCAAAGTTACTACTCTAAAATGCGATTTTTGGGTGTGAGAAGGTAGTATAAATGCCTTCTAGATGCTTCCACACACTTCATTCTCCTCTTTTCTCATTTTGATCGGTTCATGCCCTTTCTCCCTCAAGTTTCTCTCCTTCGTTTCTCAACTTCAAGGTCAAGAATTTTAGTGAATTGCTTAGCTTATCTTACTAAGCTTCCAAGTGCTGGAGCGGTTAAAATTGAAAAGTGCTGGAGCGGTTAAAAACCGATCTTAAAATTGAAAAAAACCGCTTCTGTAAGAGTATTTTTTTTTAGTGCTTCCTCCACGGATTGGTTTAGCCACCGGACTTTGACCAACTTGGTCACTTTGTTCAGGAGTCTGCGCTCCTGCCTGTCTAGGATTTGGACGGGTCTTTCCTCATACGACAGGTCTGGAGTAAGCTGTAGCGGCTCATAGCTCAGAATATGCGAAGGATTAGCTACTTCCTCAGCATCGAGACGTGGAACACATTGTGTACGCCGGCCAAATTCGGCGGAAGGGCAATACGATACGCTAGCGTCCCAATTCTGTCAAGAATCTCGAACGGTCCAATAAACCTCGGACTCAGCTTGCCTCTTTTCCCAAATCTCATAACACCTTTCATTGGTGCTATCTTTATAAAAATGTGATCACCCACGGCAAACTCGAGATCTCTCCTCCTTTTGTCAGCATAGCTCTTTTGGCGACTTTGGGCGGTCTTCATCCTATCTCGGATCTTGACCACCACATCTGCAGTTTGCTGAACTATCTCTGGCCCAAGTTCTGCTCTCTCTCTGACTTCATCCCAATAAATCGGTGATCTACACTTTCGTCCATACAATGCCTCATAGGGAGCCATACCAATGGATGCTTGAAAACTGTTGTTGTATGTAAACTCCACTAGAGGTAGCTTCGATTCCCACGTCCCTTGGAAATCGATCATACATGCTCGCAATAGATCCTCAAAAATCTGAATCACTCGCTCGGACTGGCCATCTGTCTGCGGTTGGAAAGCTGTACTGAATTGCAGCTTCGTCCCCATGGCCGCGTGCAAACTCTTCCAGAAGGACGAAGTAAATCTTGGGTCCCTGTCGGACACAATGGAAACTGGGATCCCATGCAATCGAACGATCTCCCTAATATAAAGCTCCGCATACTGCGTCATGGAGAAAGTCGTCTTCACTGGAAAGAAGTGCGCTGACTTAGTGAGTCGATCCACTATGATCCAAATGGCATTAAAACCCCTGACTGACTTCGGCAAACCGACAATGAAGTCCATGGTAATATTCTCCCATTTCCACTCGGGGATAGGGAGTGGCTTAAGCATTTCTGCTGGCCTCTGGTGCTCTGCCTTCACCTGCTGACAAGTGAGGCATTCAGACACGAATCTGCGAATGTCGCTCTTCATCCCTGGCCACCAATACAAAATCTGCAGGTCTTTGTACATCTTGGTACCGCTTGGGTGGATTGAATACGGAGATGCATGTGCCTCTGATAAGATATCTTCTCTTATCGAATCTACGTTAGGCACCTACATTCTTCCCCTGTATCTCACAATACCGTCTGACACTGAGTAGAGCACACTGCCCTTGGCTTCATCTTTCAGTTTTCACTTCTGTAACTGTTCATCTGAAGACTGTCCTTGACGGATATGGTCTAGAAAATCAGACTTGACTGTCAGATTAGATAGTCTGGAAGCTCTACCCTTACGATAAATCTCTAGACCAAATTTCTGAATCTCGGACTGAAGAGGTCTCTACACTGACAACTGTGCTATGACTGCGACTTTTCTGCTCAGGGCGTCTGCCACAACGTTAGCCTCTCCCGGATGGTAGCTAATTTCGCAGTCGTAGTCTTTCACTAACTCCAACCATCACCTCTGCCTCATATTCAGTTCTTTCTATGTGAAGAAGTATTTGAGACTCTTGTGATCTATGAATATCTGGCTTTTCTCGCCATACAAGTAGTGTCTCCAAATCTTCAACGCAAAGACTACTGCGGCTAATTCAAGATCGTGAGTCGGGAAGTTCTTCTCGTGCACTTTCAACTGCCTGGAAGCATAAGCTATAACCCGACCATGCTGCATCAATACTGCGCCTAAACCGAGCTTATATGCATCGGTGTACAATACAAAGTCGCCTTGCCCTGCTGGCATGACTAATACCGGCGCTGAAATAAGAGCTTGCTTCAATGTATCAAAGCTCTTCTGACATTCATCACTCCACACGAATTTTGCATTCTTCTGTGTCAGTGAAGTGAGTGGCACTGCTATCGAAGAAAATCCCTGAATAAATTTCCTGTAGTAGCCTGCTAGGCCTAGGAAACTACGGATATCTGAAGCATTCTTCGGCTCGACCCATTCCTTAATGGCTGCTACCTTAGCTGGATCTACCTCAGTACCACTGCTAGACACTATATGCCCCAAAAACGCTACCTTCTCCAACCAAAACTCACACTTACTGAACTTCGCAAATAACTTGCGACTCTGCAAAGTCTGTAAAACCGTCCTCAAATGTTGACTGTGCTCCTCATGGCTCTTCGAGTAAATAAGGATATCGTCAATAAACACTATGACGAATTTATCAAGATAAGGTTGGAATACTCGGTTTATGAGGTCCATGAAAATTGCTGGGGCATTCGTCAGTCCAAATGGCATCACTAAGAATTCGTAATGCCCATATCTGGTTCTGAAGGCTGTCTTGTGAACATCTGCATCTTTCACCTTCAGCTGATGATACCCCGATCGAAGATCTATCTTAGAGAACACTGAAGCTCCCTGCAACTGATCGAACAAGTCCTCGATCCCTGGAAGTGGGTATTTGTTCTTGATCGTTATCTTGTTCAGCTCTCGGTAATCGATACACAGCCTCATGCTCTCATCTTTCTTCTTTACGAACAGCACTGGTGCGCCCCATGGAGAGAAACTAAGGCGAATAAAATCCTTGTCAAGAAGCTCCTGTATCTCCTGTTTAAGTTCTAGCATCTCAACTGGAGCTAATCGGTACGGTGCCTTGGAGATTGGCATTGTGCCTGGCATAACATCAATAGAAAACTCCACCTCTCTATCTGGTGGAAGACCTGTGACGTCGTCGGGAAAGACGTCTGGGAAGTCTCTGACTACCGGCACATCTGATATGGATGGAGTGGGCGCATCAGGTGCCGAAACAATGCTGGCCAAGAAATCCTGACACCCCTTAGAAATAAGTCTTCGTGCCTGCATGCAGGAGATCAAACGAGGGAAGCTTCTCCATCTGTCTTGCTCAAATAGAAACTGCTCCATTCCCATCGGTCTGACCAACACTGATCTCTTCTGAAAGTCAATCAGGACTCGGTTCTTCATCAGCCAGTCCATTCCCAAGATAATGTCGAATTCTGGCATCGGCAATACTATCAGGTCGGCATACACCAGGTGGCCCTGCAGTTCTAGATCAATATCTCTGACCACACTGGTAGCTAACAGTTGTACCCCTGATGGGACTGTCACTGAATAGTTCACATCAAGGCCGATAGACTTGATGTCTAAATGATTAGCGAATGCCTCCGAGATGAAAGAGTGAGTGGCTCCCGAATCTATCAGGGCCTTCGTGGCTAATCTCTTAATGAAGATATTTACCGAGAGACGTTAGCACGACACGAAACTTATATCCCAAAAGCTCTATCCTAAATCTTATGCAACAAAATATACCAAAATTCCAACTAGCAACTTAATAAACCCAAAAAAAAACGAGCATGCGAGGTAAAAATCTAATACTGTACTGAATTAAATAAATTACCCGTCAACAGGTAGTGTCTGGGTTCGCCTCCTGAGCATGCATGGCGAATACCATGCCCTGGGTTGGCTGCTTCCATTGTGGGCACTCCTTCAACATGTGGTCACTTGCTCCACATTTAAAGCACTTGCCTGATCCGTATAAACACTCTCCCGGATGCTGGCGATTGCATTTAGGACACACTGGAAAATTCCCAGGTCTCTGAGGCGCCTTCTGCTGCTGAATAGGACCCTTGCCTTTTCGGTGGTCCTTGATAAGGCATCTTCCCCTGCTGTCCCTGGTAAGGTTTCTTGAACTAGGGCCTCTGATGCTGCTGCTGCTGATGCGGTGGTGCCTGGTGAGGCCTCTTGCCCTGCCTGTCAGCCTCAATATCCCTCTGATCTTGCTCTACCGCCAAAGCTCTCGATACGGCAACTGAGTAAGTAGCAGGACCAGCAACTCGAACGTCACGGCGCAAGACCGGCCGCAATCCATCCATAAAATGCCTCAACTTCTTCCGGGCATCATTAGCTATCAGGGGCACAAAGTAACACCCCCTCTCAAACTTCTGGACGAAGTCTGCCACGCTGTTGTCTCCTTGTCGCAGCGACATGACCTTTCTGGTAAGTCTGGATCGTACTTCCTCATGAAGTACTTGGCGAAGAATATTTCCTTAAACCCATTCCAAGACAAAGTCGGCAAATTAACTGCCACCGACGCACTATCCCACCAACGCCTGGCATCCCCTGCTAGAAGAAATATGGCACAACGGACTCGGTCTGCATCCTGAAGCTCCATGAAATCAAAGATCACTTCGATGGACTTAATCCATCCCTCTGCCACCATCGGGTCCGTAGTTCCCGAAAACTCCTTAGGATTCATCTTCTGAAACCTCTCACACACCGCTTCAGGTCTGGACCTTGCCCCTGCATTCACTGCAGCCTGGTTCCCCGTAAACTGCGTGAAGAACTGCGTCATACCTGCAAGCATCTGCGCCTGCATATCTGGAGATGGACGAGGAGGAGTGACCCTCTCCTCATCTCGAACCTCTCGGTTCTCCTCTCTAGCTTCGCGGTTAATCACATGTCTGGGAGGCATACTGTTCCAACAATTTACCCACCACGTAAACCTAATATGCATGAACATGATACTAATAGCATAAGATGCACGTAATTTGAATTAAAAACATGGACATGCTGAAATCATGATTCAATGCTTACTACATACATAATGCAAAACTTTAAAACTTACAGACTTAAGGTGTGACTTCGTGAGCTTCTTGCGACTGGCAGTAGGCGTAACCCTTTACAAGAACACCGCTCTGATACCAACTGTAACGTACCGTACTTTTACTACTTAAAATTTGCGGAAAAATTTAAAATTTTCTTAAATAAAAAGTGAACATTCAAAATTCGATAAAAGAAGTAAAATTGTACGTCTCTCAAGTTGTTGCAACAAAAGATTTGAAATTTAAAGTTTGACATAAGAAATCAATGTTTTCATAAAACTTAAAACATGGCGGTCCTCGGGTTTAGCCTCCCGCTCAGTCCAAGCCTGCTCCTTGGTCCCCACCTCCAGCCTCCTCATAAACATCCTCGCCTGCATCGATCAATACGTAATAAAATCACATGCAACTTTAAAATAGAGCTTACATAATTGAAACTTGAACTTGCATATCAAAAGCTTGAACATATGTACATACATACATAGACGTGCCATCAACATAAAACTTTTCTTAAACATGCTTGCATACTTGAACATACATAACTTCATCATTTTCGCATAGAGGCATGTTTCAAAGCAAGTGACCCATACATAATAAATGCCTAATCAGACAAACCACAATACTGGGCAGATAGGGACGTATCCACTGCCACATACATGAGATCCTCGTTCATGCTTTAAAGGGTGGATTGGCCCCCGTTCATGCTTTAACGCTTTCCAATCCTGATCTAAACCCGTTCATAATTTAACGGGGTGGATTGGTCCCCGTTCATGATTTAACGATTTCCAACCCCATACATAATTTGGTCACAAGACAATTAGCATACCTCAAAAACTTGAAAATATTTTCTTTGCACGTCGAACATACTTACTTGGCGTTGAGGGATTCGTTGGAGCTTGCTTTGGGGCCGCTGCTGCACAGACTAACATGATTTTACGATACTTAACTTGCATAACTTAGACTTAGGTACTCAAGCTCACCACCAAAGTGACTAAGTAGCTAATGACATTCTAGATCACTCGGGACTTGACCTGGTTTAATCGTACTAACCATGGCATCAAACCTCGAGACACACTCTAAGATGAAGTGTGAACATTTCCCAACAATAAAAGACTTGAACTCACTATTTGAACTTGAACATGAGTGGAAACCAAACATTCTCACAGATGGGGTGGCGCTCGGGCGGTAATATGTTACCGCTCGAGCGCCAGGTCTTCTGGAGACCTGCACTCGAATAGAAAGAGTGGCACTTGGGCGGTAAAACATTACCGCTCGGGCGCCGAGCTTACAAAAATGAAACTCTCAACAGTGAAGGTGGCGATCGGGCGGTAAGAAATTACCGCTCGGGCGCCAAGTGTACTGGACTCTGCGACTTGCATCTTAATAGTCCTAACTAAAATAATACGATTATTTAACCAATCCATCGAGACTCATCCTAGGACACTATGACACTGACTCGACTCCATAAAAACGTCCCAAACGTTCCCAAAGAAACGACACACCTCACGCAATACAATAAAACCCATAATCTCAAATTTTGACACCAAAATAGTTTTTACGACTATTCGTTCTCCCAAGTGCCTAACGACACAAAACGAAACGTCAATGACCATCCCAACATCATTAACAATATACCTATACGCAGCAGTGATCACCCGTTGATCCCCAACGAAGCCTGCAATAATAAAACTTCAAGAATTCATCAATAACATATTTTTCGAAAAAACGCAGTTTGAACAAGCCCACTAAAACGGTCATAACTCATTCATTTTCATCCAAAATTTTCGAATTTTATATCAAATCGAAGGTATCAAAAAGTTCTACGATTTTTGTGTTGAAAGTTTTCTCTAAATCATGACCGAAAATTCGCAGTATTTAAAAAGACAGCAAAAAACGTGATTTTAGATCCAAAAACGGTTTCAAAAGTGATCTAAACATAATTGCTCAAACTTCTACACAACATCCACATGATTTTCATACAAAATACATTGCAACGCATACTATGACATGATCGACGCAGAAAGAAACAGTATATACGTGCCTTTTGATGATTAAAATACTAAAACGACGATACCGACGCGGGAACGATGCGAGGCTTGATCCAGGACGATGGTGGCTCGATTTTCTTTGAAGAAAATCAACGACATTTGCTGAGAAATATAGGAGAGGGGCGGCTGCTGCTCTTGGAAAGGAGAACTCTAGGTTTTCTTTCTTTTTAAAAAAAAAAAGAATCTGAAAATAAGATGTGTAGAGTGTGTTGTGTGTTTTAGTGTGTGTAAAAACGTGTAAGTGTGTGTGAGTGTGTGTAACGTGTGTGTGGGTTTTTAATTAGGAGAGATTTTAGCTAAAACAACTAATTAAAATGCTAATAAAAAGTTCAACCCACATAAATTTTAAACAAACTCCTAAATCAAAATAACACACCCAAAAATGCTAATTTTAAAAGCTTTAAACTCTTAAATCACTAAATACATAAATAAGGCTTTTAAAAAAATGCTAAACTGAATAAATTAGTTAAAATGCCCCATCCTTAACTTAAAAATAAAATACTCCATTAAAATTGCCCAAAATCGTCACCGGGTCTTTTCCTCAATCCCACCTTGAATAATCGCCTGAAACATGAAATTTGAAAAACATTTTAACGTGCATCATATAACATAAGTAATTTAAAATAATGCATTTAAATAAATCATGCATGGTAAAAAATCAATTAATCAAATGATTTAATAATTAAATAAATGAATGGGTTATACGTGTACAGAATTTGTGCACTACAAAAAATATTCAAAAGACATAATTTTCAAACCAATCGTAAAAGAATAGAGCAATAACAACGGTTCATAGGACCAATTTTGTGCAAATCGATGTTAAAAATATTCAGTATGAGTAGTTTTTCAGAATGCTGCTAATAATTATATAAACAAAAGAAATTTGTAGCAGCAATTTATACAAAAAATTCTAAAAGTATTCAATACATATAATTTCAAATTAATCCTAAAATAGAGCCACAAAAGCGGTTCATAGCACCACTTTTGAGAAAATCGCTGCTAAAAATATATAATATGAGCAATTTACGAAATTCTTGTGATAGTTATATCAGCAAAAGCAGTTTTCACTAGCGGTATATAAAACAAAAGCTAAAAAATATTCAATAGATATATTTTAAAAACAATCCTAAAAACTAGAGCGATAAAAGCGGTCCACGACAAAGTTTTTGTGAAAACCATTGTTACATGTCTTCAATATGAGCAGTTCCAGAATGCTCCTAATAGTTATATCAATAAGAGCAATTTATAAAAGCGTTTTATATGACCAATACTATAAGTATTTAATAGGTACAATTTCTAAACCTATCCTAAAAAATAGAGCAATAAAAGCGAGCAACGACACCGATTCTGTGAAAATCGTTGTTACATGTCTTCAATATAAGCAGTTTCTGGAATGCTCCTAATAGCAATATCAATAAGAACAATTTACAGACGTGGTTTACACGACCCATACTAAAAGTATTCAATAGGTACAATTTTTAAACCTATCCTAAAAACATAGAGCAATAAAAGCGGTCCATGACACAGATTCTGTGAAAAACGCTGTTACATGTCTTCAATATGAGCAATTTCCAGAACACTCCTAATAGTTATATCAATAAGAGCAATTTATAGAAACGATTTATACGACCAATACTAAATGTATTCAATAGGTATAATTTTCAAATCAGTCCTAAAAAACAGAGCCATAAGAGCGATCCACAACACCGATTTTGTGAAACTGCTATTAAAAATATTCAATTAGAGTAGTTTCCAGAATAGTCCTAGTAGATAAATCAATAGGAGCAATTTATAGCAGCGGTTGTCACAAATCGATACTAAAAATGACGCAACTAAAGCGGTTATGAAACCATTTCTAAAAGTAAGGAAATAGAAACGGTTTAAGTAAAATCGATTTTGTTGTTCAATTTGCATGAGCGGTTTTAAAAGTTCTCCTAAAAAATTGCTTCTAGAAACACTTTTTTTGTAGTGTTTTCAATCGAGTTGGCATGCCATTTTTTTTTCCTTTTTCGTAACTAAAATAACTACCAAATCCATGAGTCAAAAATTTATTGTCCTTAATTTAGTCGCCACATGTTGCATGTCTTTTCTACTTGAACTTTTATAGGAATGGGCATTCACTAATTCCAAGTACTCAAACTAATATTTATAACTTAGTTTTCCTATTGAACTAAGGTCTTGGGATCTCCAATTTACAAAGTTGGGTTAATGCTATAAATATATTTTTGTGGGTTTTAAGCTCATTCATCTTTACAATTTGTATATTTAATCTCTATTTATTCATTTAGTCAATGAATCCGCTAGGTTTTCCTTTGATTTCACATATTCAATAGAAATAACCTTGTTCGAGATCAATTGTCTTATGGTATTATGTCTCTGTCAAATGTGTCGAGACTTACCATTGTATATACTACTCTGTACTCTTCCTATTGCCGATTGACTATCATAGTGAATAATAATAGAAGGCACTGACTTATTCCAACAAGGAATATCTTCTAGAAAATTTCTTAGCCATTCGGCTTCTTCCCCAACTTTATCTAAAGCAATGAACTCTAATTCCATAGTAGATCGAGCTATACATGTTTGCTTAGAAAATTTCCATGACACCGCTCCTCCACCGATTGTGAATACATATCCGCTAGTGGACTTGGAGTCTTTTGTGTCAGATATCTAATTGAAATCACAGTATCATTCTAAAACTGAAGGATATATCAAACCATAGTTCAATATATATTTTAAATATCCAAGCACCCTCGTTAAAGCTTTCCAATGATCCTTACTTTGATTACCCGTGAACCTGCTTAACTTATTCATTGTATATGCAAACAGTTAATCAAGAACAGTAGACTACGTATTATCCTTGCACAGTCAAGTTTTATCCTCGATTCTTTGCTAAATGAAGGCCTAAATCTATAGGTGTTCTAGAAGGACGTCTGTTTAAAAAAACTAAATCTTTCAAGTACCTTTTCAATATAGTGAGTTTGTGATAAAATAGTTCCATCAGGTGTCTCAGAGATTTTAATCCTTAATATAGTATCACATAATCCCAAGTCCTTCATATCAAAATATTTTTTCAACATTTTCTGGGTATTCATAATCAACTTATGATTACTTCCTATAATCAACATGTCGTCAACATAAAGGTAGACAATCAAATAAAGAATTTCAATACCTTTAATATAGACACATTTGTCACATTTGTTGATATTGAAACCATTTGACTTCATTGTATTGTCAAAATTTTCATGTCATTGCTTAGGTGCTTGTTTGATTCCGTATAGTGACTTGAAAAGTTTACACACCTTCTTTTCTTGTCAGGGTACGACATACCCCTCAGGTTTTTTCATGTATATTTCTTCTTCTAATTCTTCATTCAAGAAGGATGTCTTTACATCAATTTGGCGAATCTCGAGATTATGCAATGCATCCATAGCTATGAGAACACGAATTGATATAATCCTAGTAACCGGAGAGTATGTGTCAAAAATTCATATTCTTACTTTTGTTTGAACCCTTTAGCTAACTACCAATCGAGCTTTGTATTTATCTATAGATCAATCTTCTTTGTATTTTCTTTTAAGTATCAACTTCCATCCTAAAGGCTTACAACTCGGAGGAAGATCAGTCAACTTTTAAGTATTATTATGCATGATGGAATCTATTTCATCTTTTATTGCTTCTTTTCAGAAAAGAGCTTCTGGATTGGATAGAGCATCTTGAATAGTTTTTGGTTCATCATCTAACATGTAAGTCAGAAAATCAGGACCAAAAGACTTTTCAACTCTTGCTCTCTTACTACGTCTTGGTTCATCATTGATTTCAATGGAATCAATTGTGGATTCATAGGATTGTTTGTTAGAACCTTCTTTCCTTTCATTACAAGGAAAGTCGCTTTCAAATAATATTGCATTCCTTGATTCCATGGTTGTTCCTTCATTAACATCAGAAATAACTGACTTGTACACTAAGAAGCGATAGCACTACTATTATGCGCATTCCAATAAAAATGCAGTCAACTGTTTTGGATCAAATTTTAACTTGTTTAGGCTTATGTATTTCTACTTTAGCCAAATACCCTCACACTTTTAGTATTTGTAAGATGGTTTGCGACCATTTCATAATTCATATAGAGTTTCACTTTCTCTTTGTGTGGTATTTTATTAAGAATGTGGTTTGCAGATAAGATTGCTTCTTCCCACAGGTTTTGAGGTAAGCCAAAATTTTTCAATAATGCGTTCATCATCTCCTTCGGAGTACGATTTTTATGTTCTGCAACTCCATTTGATTGAGGTGATTATGGTACTATAGTTTTATGAGTTATGCCAGAGTTAGTGCAGAATTCTTCAAATGGAACGACATACTCGTCACCTTGATCACTTCGAATCATTTTGATTTCTAAACTTAGTTGATTCTCGACCTCATTCTTATAATTTTTGAAAGCTTCTAAAGCTTCATCCTTAATTTTCAATATATAGACGTAAGAAAACCTTGTGCAATCATCAATGAATGTTATGAAGTACTTTTTCCCACCTCGAGTTTGCACAAGTTTTAAATCACTTACGCCAATGTGAATCAATTCAAGTGGTTTAGTACTTCTTGTCACATATGGAATGGAGTTATGGCCATCTTTGCTTCAACAAAAATCTCACACGTATCTCATGTATTTCTTTTAAATGCAGGTAGTACATTTAAATTTGCAAGTCTGTATAAGGTGTTGAAGTTAACATGTCCTAATCTTTCATGCAATAAATTAAAACTTTCAAACAAGTAAACAAAATCATTAACTTTATTATTCGCCTCATGGCGGATAACACTCATTACATTCATCTTAAAGAGACCATCATCTTTGTACCTTTTGCCTACGAATACACTATTTTTAGTTAGGACAAACTTGTCTGATTCAAACACAAACCTAAAGTCAGCCTTACTCAACAAGGATCCGGAAACTAAGTTATTTTGAATGTCTGGCACATGCAATACATTCCTCAATGATATCTCTATCTTGAAAGTCATCTTCAGTACCATTTCGCCAATTCCTACGACTTCTGTTTCCCATAAACAGTTTCCTCTCACTTACGAAAGTGTAGGATGAGAATATATCTTTTTCAGTACAGATGTGGCTATTGGAGCTTGTATCTACCCATCATTACCTTGGATTATCCACCAAATTGAATTCAAACACAACTGCGGATAGATCAAGTTCAAACAGGTCTATTGGTACATGCATTTCCTCGATGACATTGGCTTGCTTTAGTTTCTGATTTTTTTTTCTTTCTTCTGAAGACGTTCCTTTAAAGTTCTTGGCCTGCCGTCGTTTTTTATCATTTTGAGGGCGCTTTCTCTTGTGACTAGTGCTTGATTCTGACGGATTAGCCTTGGCCTCGACCTCCATTGTCTTTTTGTATGTTTTGGCTTCAGATTTTTGGCTATCTTCCTCAATTCGAAGCCTCACAATCATATCTTAAAGTTTTAACTCCTCGTGTTTGTGGTGAAGGTAATTCTTGAAGTATTTCCACATTGATGACAATTGACAGTTTCTCGATAATAACCGCCAATTGGAATGGTTCATTGATTTCCATCTCCTCTGCCAATAAGTCATGAATAATAAATTGAATTTCTCGTACCTGGCTTATATGGTGTCCACCATTTTGAAGTCCAAAAATCTATCAACAACGAACTTCTGGACTTCTGCATCTTCTGTCTTGTACTTTTTCTCCAATGAGTCCCACAACTCGTTGGTTGTATTGACAGAGCAGTGGACACTGTAAAACATGTAGTCAAGTCTGTTCAGAATATAGTTGCGGCAGAGGAAATCACTTTGGTTCCATGCATCAACAACAGTCTTTCGTTGCGGGTTTGTGTCGCCTTCGAAGATGACAGGAGAGGCCTCTGTCAGGAACCGGGACAGGCTCAGCGTGTTCAGATAGAATATCATTTTCAACTGCCAACTTTTGAAGTCGGCACCAAAAAACTTTGGAGGCTTTTCGCCGTGAGCGGGAGCAGCAGGGACAGTAGACACGGGAGTGAATGAAACAGTCGACATATTGGTAGAATGAAGATCAGTAAGAAAGAAAAAAATTCATCTCTCAATTATTATATGTCTTTCTGTTTTGATCTTGGATACACAGCGAGTATGAGTTGAGGCAAGGAATTTGCACGTATGTAAGTGCTATACGGAATGATAATCGTTCCTAAGATACAACAACTCCGATTCAAAAATTGCAGCACCTCAAGTGCTGTATGTCAGGGAACAATGTATATGCCTGAACTTTCAAGGTTCAGGAAGAAAATGTATGTGATAGTATATGATGAATGCTTGCGGAGAAATTATTTAAAGAGTGAGTCACCGATTGTGATAAGCTAGGGGACGCACCCTTCTGTGATAAGACATAGGACGCACGGTTCTATGCTAAAGGACAGTCATACGAGACACACTGGTTCGTACTGAAGGGTGAACACTTTTGGACGCACTGGTTCGGAAGTGACACAAAGTTTCTGAATGCAAATCCTTGTTTCAAAAATAAAAATTATTTTTCAAATAAATTTTGTCCAAAAGACTTCCTTGCACCGGGCCAAGCCGGTCGGCTGCACATATGTGTTTCACCGAGACCCAGCCTACCAGCGTCTTCTCCCTTCCAAAAACTTCTATTTCCCTTGAGGTCCAAACCCTTAGCTCAAACTTAAAGCTAATAAGGAAGATTATAATTGGCTCATTTCTCAATGTGGGACAGCTCCCACTTCTTTTCATTCACTACTAACCACTTATCCAACAAGTGCGACTATGGATTGAGATGGCCGTAACTCACATTAGCTCGTGTGGCATGAAAATGACTCGATAAATATGTGATATCTTATAAGTTGAAAATATGGATAAAGAGACTTGTTGGTTTCTAAAATTTATATGACTAAGTTATAATTTAAAATTTGATTCATATTTTATGAGTAAAAAATTCATGTGCTTATATTGTTTTTTGTTTGTTGTGGCATCATTTTATAGTATGCATTATTAGTCAGATGATTTCTTGTATGACGGTCTCATGGATTTATATTTATGAGATCGGTCGACCGGTCTATTTCTATGATGAGAAATAATACTTTTTGGATTAAAAATAATATTTTTCATGTGTCTGATCGGATAAGAGATTTATCTCACAAAATTGACTTTTAAGATAGTTTCATAAATAAAAAAATTTGTTAGTGGATATAAAACTTTAAAGTTATAACCATGGTTTAGAAAATTATATCTATAATCACAATAAATATTGAGATTAAAAATATATATCCTTTTGCTTTCAAAAGATATATATATATATACATATCAACATCAAATTTAATCTTCTAAACCGGAAGGAAACTATCAATGAATCATTAGAATTGTGTGGTGCCTATTATTAAGCCTTTGAATTATTCCAAAAAATATATAATCCAAAATACACCAAAAGTCCATCCCACCATTAATTATTTATTCGATATATATATTTCTAAATGTCAACACTGAGTGTGATCACTTCATCAAATTTGTCAAACTTTGCCCAAACTTTAATATTCAGTGTCAGATCGGAGTTAAAGTATCATACAAGGATAAGCAATTGACCACAAATTTTTGTTCTGATATTGAATGACCATATATATTTTTTACAAATCAAAATCTTAGAAGAAATCCACTTTAGTTTGAATTCAAACCTAATATGAAAAATTATTCATGAAACTTGTGTGTGTGTAAGTTTATTTTGAGCTGTAAGTGAGGATCGTTACAATTGGATCTCGATTTCCAAACTCGAGACCTCGCTCTAAAAATATATTTTTTATGTTACGAGTCAGAAGTTAGTCATGTTCAGTTCATTCTGATCATATGATTTGTAGAAACTTTCTCTAGATCTTACTTCTTTAATAGAGAATTTATTTAATTTGTCGAGCAGCTTATGAATGGAAAATTCAACAGTTGACCCACCCCTCCCTTGATAATTCGAACTATTAAAATCCACTTGCTAGAAGTTTTATATTGGCCAAATGCCACTTGCAAAAATGACTTTTTGTATGTCGAAGGGACCAGCGCTGAACGAAAAGACATATTTCATTTCCTCAATCATACATAAACATATATACCGAGCAATGGGCTAATCAGACAAACTTGATAATTAACCGGAGTATATTCAGCGAAAATTTTTTGACGTTTAAGTCAGTTAAGTGTCTGAAAACAAAAATATTTGAATGAAAAATAAAAATTATCGACTTATTTATAGATTTTTGAAAGGTTTTATGTGCTCTAGCCTTGACGTGGACCTAGTTTAATTTTAGTGGCATTATAAAGAAAGCCTCATTAATAATTAAACAAAGAACAAGCTCGATCTAATTTATCTATTAACTATTATTTGTGTTAAAATGACAAGTATTCTATCCACGATTTAAATGAACACAAAAATTCTTGTGAGATGGTCTGACAGATCAATTTCATGGGTCGAATATCTAATTTGGGTATTAATTTTTATTGTGAATATCGATAAGGTTGACCAATATCACAGATAAAAATTCGTGAGACCGTTTCACAAAAGTCTTATTCTTAAATGAAATAGGCAGACATATTTTCATTTATGAAATTGTATAATTAATTATTTAACTTTTCAATGGAGTTGGCATGCATATTTTTTTTTTTCATTTTTCGTAACTGAAATAACTACCAAATCCACGAGTCAAAAATTGCTTGTCCTTAATTTAGTCGGTGATTTTATATTTATTTTAAGCTAAGTGGGAGAGGTATGAGATTCCATGTCCCCCCAACTTTGTAATAAAAAAAAACATATAAAATACTAACCGACCATGTCAGAAATTAAGCTGCATTAATCTTAATTCCTTTAAGAATTTAATTTAAAAGTTTATATATTTTATAATTTCCTTTGATATAAAAAATTTTGGCGACCTAAATGAAACATGCATGACTTAGGTCAGTTTAAACCCCAAAACATCGTTTGACATCTTTAAATTCAATAAAATACTTTGATCTCCACAAGTTGTTTTGGGCAGTCAACAAAGACAATCTAATGGCGCAAATATGTTCGAGTTATTAGATAGTTTGATCTAAGAAACGATCTATGAATCGGATTTGGAATTGTCTACTTAAAATCGAGACCAAATCGTTTTTATGTTTTTGTTCGAGAATACTAATGAAAATCGAGAACTTATATGATTCCTACAATTAAACATTCAGAACCAAAATCGAATCAAAACCTTGTAAAATCTTAAATTATATCTTATGTTGTAATTAGATTGATAAATTTCAAATTCATGGATTTTTTTGTAGTTCTAAATAATAAAAAACATAAATTTAAAATCGACATCTTGTATATTTATATAGTGTTTAATATTAATTAGATATATGTAGAGGCCTAAAAATCCTTACTTGAAAATTTGCGGAAAATTTANCATCATCAGTACCTACAACAATCAAGTCTAGTGAGCCTAAAGACTCAGCATGCATATATCGTAAATAACAAGTAAATAAATAATAAAGTCGAATGCAAGTGAAAATTTCCTGTAATGAGGTGTAACGTAAAATATCATTTCAATGGTAATTATAGTACGTGCATAACTGAACTGAAAATATCATAGTGAAAATGTTTGCTCCTTGGAGCCCTGTAATGAAATAACTTGTAATAATTTTCTGGTGAGATTATGGTCTACGCAAGTGGTCCCTGAACTGAACTGAACTGACCGGTAACTGGCGACCGGGCCGGTAACTGGCGACCGGACTTAATAATGTATGTCTGATCAGACTACTGCCACAGTATACTGGGTGAAACAACTGAACTGACCGGTAACTGACGACCGGACCGGTAACTGGCGACCGGATTTAATCATGAGAGTAGAGTGACCACAAGCAATATCGCATAAATCTCAAAACTAATATTTTTGCACGTAATATAAATAAATAACATCATTAAATATGAACAATTTCGATCTTCTTGCATTAAAATCATGTACTTGCGATATTTAAAAATACCTATATGGCTTGATTGAAGAGTGAAAGAAGATATAAACATGCCTTGGTTTGTTTTGACAGAAAACAAACGAAATAACGACGCGGCGCGGCGGAGACGGAGTGCTCTTCACGTTCTTACTTTTCTCTCTTAATTCCTTTAAACCAAGCATGCACCTTAATTATTATAATGGCATAAAAATCGTAAATGTGATGCATGAACATTTAAAAATATCATGATTTGTGCTCAGGGCGCTGCTAGGACCAAAATCTCACCCCGGGTGCAAAATGACCATTTTGCCCCTGGAAACCCAAATATTAACGTTTAAACCCTGGACCTCTAAAATTGACCCGAAACTTACCAAACTCCTTAAAATGTCCCAAAACATTTTTAAAAGTATTCCTAGACGTAAACTCGAGCCAAAATCACAACTTAACCGATTCGTTTTAAAACTTGGACCGGGTTCCGGTTTTAACCCGAATCGACTCGAAATTAAACCAAATTTCTCCCAACTTTTTACCATACTTAATACACCCTCTAACAGCCTCTAAACTTTTCAAAATTAGTCCCCTAACTCACGGCTAAACCTATTGCCTTATTGCAAATCCTCGGCCACTCACCTATCCAACCAACAAACCAACACATGTCCCCACCTGCCTCTACCTTCGGTTCACTCTCCTACCCCCACATGTCCAACCTTATGACTCACCAAGGGACTAAATGAACTCCCTAAACCAAGCTAATCCTATAAACTTGCTGCCGCACACGCCATTTCCCGAAGGATACTCGGTTCTCGCCTCAACCGCCTTTCACGAGCTACCCTTCACAAGATCGAGCTTCACTCTCAACCACACATCCATGGCTCCCTCTTAGCATATTACTAGACCCTACTGGACCCATAAGACTCACATCTATACTCCCATGCACACCACATCTCAACCCCATTCGCAAATGCTCAGGAGGAGCCAATCCCAAAGGCACACTACTCTCGGCCCTTCTCCTGCACAAACCAGCAACCAACGAAACCCCCAAGACCTCCCCTTGACACCATGTACAGCCCTTAATCAACCAAAACCGCAGGCCCTTGCGCACCATAAATAAAACGTGAGTAGTGAGTCAAAAGTGCAAGGATTTATGTAAATCTTTCCACTAAAACGTGCACACATGATAGATCGAAGGGTTTCCATGCATTTACACAAACTTTGACATAATATTGGCATGAATGATGCAAGGAACAAAGATGCAAGCGTGCCTTGGTGATTTGAAGACAAGAATGATGCAAATGGAGACCCGGATGAAGTTTTTCCTTGCAAATCAAGAGAGAGCCGAAGCCTTCAGCTGTTGAGTTCTGAAACCGAGGGTGGGGAATGCTGAAAGGGGTTGTCGGCTGTGTAACGTAATTAGGTTTAGGGTAATGGTGCGTTTAAGGGTTAATTATATAGATAAAATATTAGTTAATGGGCCTAAATTGTTTAATCAAAGATTAAAAAGATGATTAAGCCCTATAAACTCAAAAGTAGGCTCATTAAGCTCAAACCAACTCTCGAAAAATATTTCGAGTTGGAAAAATTTTGAAAATAATAGCCGAACCATTAAAAAGTCCCCCGATTCAATAAAATTTGCGTACCGTTAAAAATAAAATCCTGCGGGTAAAAATACCCAAATAAAATCCTATTTTTGATACATACACTTAAAAATGCTTTAAATTAATTTATAAAAATAAATCGTGTAATAAAATAATTTTCCTTAAATTCTCCGATCTCCGTTCCTCGATCGAACGAGAAATGCACCTAGAAACCCTAATGCGTGAACTTTTAAAATTTCATGAATTAAATCCTATCATGCATGAATTATGCAATAAAATGAATAAAAATAATTAAACACAATTTAAAGAAATAAACATGAATTTAATGCTTTAAAACAATTTAATAAAATACCAAAAAATTTAATAACTCGCATGTATGTGGTTCATGTGGACCTTCAGATTTTCGGGACGTTACAATATATTTCAACCAATGACAATAATGAAGGTATTTGAATCAATTCTACTAGAGCCGGACCTCTTGGCCATGTAAGCCACCATCTCGGGCTCGGATTTGGAAGGGGCCCAAAAAAATAATGGAGGGGCCCAAGAAAATAATGGGTTTATAGGTGGTAGTTATGCAAATAGGAGATTTAACATAATTGGATATAGTACAAACAACAAAACTACAAGGTCTAGTAATTAAATTTTTTAAAATTTAAATGCATTAAATGGTAATGTTGAAATTTGAACAAATTGAATTTATTACTAAACAAATCGTACGGATTGAATTTATTACAAAGATATGTAAAATATATATATGTTACAAAGAAAGATAAGTAAAAAAAAATGTTACAAAGAACTTTGACATCTGTCGATGATGATTTTATAGTTTACACACTTAATATAATTGACCTAATCGAATTGGATATTATTTAAACAAATTAAAACCAGTTTCTCAATTAGTTTTGGTTCAGTTTATTTGATTCAATTAAATTAATAGTTGTGGCGGCTCAAACCTCGCCACGTAATCATACAATACGTGACGTAATATGCTTAAAAAAAATTTCGTTGACGTAATAATATAATGCATATATGATAAAAAATAGTGCAGTCAACATACTATTTACAGCAATGTATCATAGACAATATAATAGTTACACAACTCACAACTCGAATACGAAATAAGCTATATTGTCTCTATCCATTATCAACTACAGGACTTCGTTGACTTGACACACCTAGTCCTTCACCTCTATCCTGGCTTAGCACTAGTCTTGTAATATGTCCAACACAAACAGCCCCCGAAGAATGATAATACACAACACACATCATCGAAATACATAATAGTTATATTAACAAGAACATAAGATACATCAATTGTGATTTTCTTCACAAATTGAGAGACCTACTTTATAACATTTTCTCTCTACTCAATTGCGATTTTCTTCACAAATTGAGAAACTTATTTATAGAATTTCTTTGAAAATAATCCAAAAATAAATACATCATTACATACATCATTGCAGACTAATTTTCAATATGTACAACTCTTATTTTCAACATTCAGATATATTAATTCTTATTTTTCAACATTCAAATATATCAACTATTATTTTTCAACACAACTATTATTTTTCAACACTCCCCCTTGTGATGATGATCATGATGCAATGATTGTCTTCATTACATGTTTTATACTGCCTCGTTAAAACCTTACTAGGAAAAACAACCATAGTAATGGAAAAAGAGTGCAGTCACGTAAACTCCCCTTCATGTTAACACGAACAATTCTTCACAAATTTCATAGATTACGCATCCCAATGTTATATATATGATTTCTGAATATTGTCGTAGGAAGTGCCTTTGTGAAGAGATCTGATGAGTTTTTACTTGATTGAATGTAACGAATATCAATATCTTTATTCTTCTCAAGCTCTTGGGTGAATGCGAAGTACTTAGGGGGAATATATTTAGTTCTGTCACTTTTTATGTATCCTACTTTCATTTGAGCAACACATGTAGCATTATCTTCATATAGTATCACAGGTTTCTTGTCGAATGATAATCCGCATGAGATTTGGATATATTCGGTCATTGATTTTAGCCACACACATTCACGGCTTGCTTCATGTAGTGCAATAATCTCGGCGTGATTTGATGAAGTTGTTACAAGTGTTTGTTTCTGTGAACGCCAAGCAATTGCAGTGCCTCCACGAGTAAATACATATCCTGTTTGGGAACGTGTCTTGTGTGGATCAGATAAATATCCAACATCAGCATAACCAATTATGCTTTGATTGGTATCTTTTGAATACAAAAGTCCCAAGTCTATCGATCCTCGTAGATAACGGAATATATGTTTAATTCCGTTCTAGTGTATTTTTGTTGGATATGAGCTAAATCTTGCCAATAAATTTACAGCAAAAGATATATCAGGTCTTGTGCAATTTGCAAGATACATAAGGGCATCAATAGCACTTAGATATGATACTTCTGGATCAAGAATAACTTTATCATCTTCACATGGACGGAATGGATCATTTTCTATGTTTAATTATCTAACAACCATTGGAGTACTTAAAGGATTTGATTTATCCATATTAAAACGTTTAAGGACCTTTTCTGTATAATTTGATTGGTGAACAAATATTCCACATTCTCTATGTTTAATTTGCAAACCCAGAAATTATTTTATTTTTCCAAGGACTTTTATTTCAAATTCTTCCTTCAAGTACGACACAACTTCTTGAATTTCCTTATTCGTTTCAATGATGTTTAAATCATCAACATATACAACAATAATTACGTATCCGGATGTTGTTTTCTTAATGAAAACACAAGGGCATATTGAATTGTTTACATATCCCTTTTTCATTAAGTGTTCACTTAGCCGATTATACCACATTCGGCCGGATTACTTTAACCCATATAATGATCTTTAAAATTTCACAGAATAACATTATCTGGGTTTTGAACTTTGTGCTTCAGACATCTTAAATCCTTCAGAGATTTTCATATATATATTATTATCAAGTGATCCATATAAGTAACTGTTACAACATCCATAAGACACATTTATAAATTTTCAGATATCATCAAACTAATCAAATAACGAAACGTAATTGCTTCCATAATAGGAGAATACGTTTCTTCATAATCAATTCCAGGCCTTTGAGAAAAACCTTATGCAACAAGTCGAGCTTTATATCTTACTATTTCATTTTTCTCATTTCGTTTTCGAATAAAAACCTATTTGTATCCAACAGGTTTTACACCTTCACGTGTAAAGACTATAGGCCCAAAAAAGTTACGCTTATTTAGCGAATACAATTCAACCTGGATAGCGTCTTTCCATTTTATCCAGTCGTTTCGATTTTTACTTTCACCAAATGATTTTGATTCATAATTTTCATTGTCATTTATGATGTCAAATGCCACATTGTAAGAAAATATCTAATCAATTGTTTTGTATCTTTTCGGTTCCATATTTTTCCAGTATTAATATAATTGATAGAAATTTCACGATTCTCATCAGTTTATGGTTCTGACGGAACATTTTCATCATCATGTATTTCTGTCGGAATATCATTCTCTATTTTGTGATCATCGTGTTTCTCTATGATTTTTCTTTTTCGAGGATTTTTATCCTTGGAACCGATTGGCTTTCCACGCTTCAGGCATTTAATGACATAATAAGTGTCTTTAATTTGTTTCTTTGAAATTTCAATTCGAGTAGGGGCATTTACATAATGTATATATGATTTAGTTACCCTTTTTGTGTCTGCAAATGCATCTGGTATCTGATTTGCTATTCTTTGCAAGTGCACAATTTGTTATACATCTTTTTCACATTGTTTATGTAGAACCTGTAACTTAGACTACGTATAAGTCATGCATAATTCTAGAAATTAAATTAAAATGATTTTTATTGCATGAGTTTCTAAATTTGATTATTTTACGGAGTAGTTTAAATTTTTATCATTTCAGTTATTTCAGTGAGGCCGGACTGGAGTTGGAGTGTGGAGATAAAATTTTAGATTCAAGAAACTTTTCCAGAATTTAATTTAGCTAGCAAGTAAGTTAATTTAAGTTATTAAGGAGGTTTGAGGATTTATTTAAGCAACTTGAGGTGAGTAGAAAATAAATTGGTTTAAGTTCCATAATTAAGGAATTAGTTCACTAAATTATGTAAAGAATAAGTAAGGCTTTTAAGGGTTATAAATTTAGTAAATAATCAACAATTTCCCTTCATTTTTACACCAAATTTCGGCCACCCTTATGTCTAGACAACATCTCTTTGCCACCTTACCTTTGACCCTTTCTTTGTATTTAATTAGTAGGATAATTCTTTTATTTTTGGGAGCACCATTTAATTAATGATCAACCTTATCCTCACCTAGTCTAGATGGTATTATGATCGGCCACCTCACCCCAACAAGCACCAACAAATCATTTGATATCAAACAAGAATTCAAATTTCAAAAAAGAGTAGACTTGGTCTTGATATTTTCTCCCTATATTTTGCACCCATTCTCCTCACCCTCTTAACCACCATTCCCCCTCCATAAGTCTCGAAATTCAGAGTGTTTGTGGAGAGAAAAATCGTGGCTAGAACTTGAGAAAACTAGAGAGAAAATTTAGTAGAAGAAAAGGAAAGAAGATCCCTCCACCTCCTCCGCGCCGGATCGTCTCGTTCTTTTCGTTTTTCTTTCAAACGAAACCAGGCATGCATTTATTTTTCCTTGACTCTTCAATCAAGTCATACTATCATTATTTTTCTGTTTCAGGATCATCCTTTCATGTAAAAACCGAAACACATCAAGAATTTTCAGAAAAATAAACATGCAGATTTCGGCCCCTCCATTTCAAGCTTCACGGTTTCTCTTGTTTTGTTGTTTCAGGTGGATGGTTCGACTCCAGGCTCACTAGTCGACATTTAGACATGTATTAAGATGCATTAAGACGATGTTGGTCCATTCAAACAAGCCCCATGCATGATAGAATACGAAATTGACAGCAACTCCCCATGTGTGTCCATATGAGTTTCGAAAATTCAGTTTGCTGCCAAAGGGAAAGGTTTTTGATCATGGCTGCCCTAGGGGCCTATAGCCATGGTTAGAACACTTCCCTAGTATGTCTAAGACGTGACTAAGTCGCCCTTTTGGTGGCTTGATCCATGGTGCATCAGTTTTTAAATAAAATGCAAGAACAGTCCCTCCCCTCTCGGCCCCTTCGTTTTTGACAACATGTGTTGTTTCAATTTTGTGGAATGGTGTGGATCTTGGTTGGCCTAGGGCCCTTAGCCATGGTTCAAATCATTCCTTGGGATGTTGGTAAGAGTCTCTGGTCGGTGGTTCAAGCCCCAATGGCCATTAGCCTCGCAAACGACACAGGAAACCAAAGCACAGCTGCTGTATTTCTGGACAGCAACTTGCTGTGACGGTTCAGTGGCTCGTTCGAGTTCTCGGTTGGCTTTTAGCCCATGGCCTTGGACTGGACAGTGCCTCATCGAGTTAGGAAGGTCATGTTTCTGACCGTTTGTGATTCGGATCATTTTTGAGGTCGTACGAGAATTTACGGTGCGATGTGCCAAATTGACTCTCGAAAGAGCGTTTCATGTTTTGGCCTCCATTCACCTAGATTTCGGCCCTCACCATTTTAGGAGCATTATTTGATCATTTTAGACGTATTTTAGTCATGACTACATGATGGTTCAGTGTTGGTTCGGGTTGGCTCGGAGTCACGAATTAATACGAAGTCGGTAGGCGTAATTGTCACATTTTTTTTAAGGTTATTTGTATAGTTTGGTCCCATAAATCTATTGCATATTTTTCATGGCATATTTAGGTTGCAGCGAGCCTGGGCGCGATCCAATCCAAGCAGTAAAATGGGTACAGGATATTTAATTCAGTTATTTAATTATATTACGTGCAAAATACAAATTTGGAGATTTATGCGATATTGCTTGTGGTCACTTTACTATCATGCTTAAGTCCGGTCCCCAGTATCGGCCCGGTCACCAGTTACCGGTCAGTTCAGTTGTTTCACCCAGTACTGTGGCAGTAGTCTGATCAGACGTAAATCCGATCCCCAGTATCGGTCCGGTCACCAGTATCGGTCAGCTCAGTTCAGTTAGTTCAGGGACCACTTGCGTAGACCATAATCTCACAGAAAATTATTATATGCTATTTCAGTACAGGGCTCCAAGGAGCAAACAGTTTCACTATGATTTTCAGTTCAGCTATGCACGTATTATAATTAATCATGACACGACATTTTACGATATGCCTCATGATATGAAATTTTACTCCCAGGCAAATTTTACTATATTTACTCGTTATTTACGATATATGCATGTTGAGTCTTTAGACTCACTAGACTTGATTGTTGTAGGTACTGATGATGTCGGGATCGAGGGCGGGGACCAGTGAGCTAGCTCGAGTCGGCAGAAGTGGCACCCGAGGACCTCAGTTTCAGCACGTGCCATTTTGATGCTCAAATATTTAGTTATTGAATACTTTAACTTGTTATTTTGGCAAGTAATAATTTCTTCCGCTGCTGTTTTGATCGTTAAATATTTTATCAGTATTTGGTATGAATGAGGCACTCCATTTATTTTAATAGAAAAATTTTAAATTTTCCGCAAATTTTCAAGTAAGGATTTTTAGGCCCCTACAGTTTAGTTCTTGGATCCAGATGTAACAATGATGATGTATACCATGTAATTTCTTTTTCGATATTTTTCTTTTCTCCCCCTAACAATGGGAAGATTTTCTCATTAAAACGACAATCAGCAAAACGTGTTGTAAACATGTCGCCTGTCTGAGGCTCAAGATATCGAATGATTGATGGGCTATCATAACCAACATAAATTTCGATTTTTCTTTGAGGTCCCATTTTTGTTCGTTGAGACGGTAGAATAGGCACATATACCATGTCCAAAAATTCTCATATTAGAAATATCTGGTTCTTTACCAAATGCAACTTGCAATGGAGAGTATTTATGATATGCACTTAGTATGATGCGAATTAATGCAGCACCATGTAAAATTGCATGACCCTATAAAGAAACAGGGAGTTTTGTTTTCATAATCATGGGTCTAAGCAATCAGTTGTAAACATTTAATCAATAATTCAGCTAATCCATTTTGTGTATGTACATGAGCCACTGGATGCTCAACAGTTATTCTCGTTGACATAAAATAATCATTGAAATTTTGGGAAGTAAATTCACCAGCATTATCAAGTCTAATTTTCTTGATTGTATGATCTGGAAATTTGATTCCCCATTTTATTATTTGAGCAAGTAATCTTGCAAATGCCACATTGCTGGTTGATAATAAACATATATGTGGCCATCTGCTGGAGGCATCGATCATTACCATAAAATATCTAAATGGTCCACATGGTAGATGAATTGGCCCACAAATATCACCTTGAATACGTTCAAGAGACATGGGTGATTCAGTTTGGATTTTAGCTGGTGATGATCTTATAATAAGTTTTCCAAGAGAACAAGCTTTGCATTGAAACTTATTATTTTGAAAGATCTTCTGGTCTTTTAGCCGATGATCATGTGTATTTTCTATAGTTCTTCGCATCATTGTTGAACCATGATGTCCTAATCGATCATGCAAATTGATCAATATTGAATAATTATCAACTAACATGTTTGATTCAATTGGACTTATATAAGTATAATGCAATTCAGTAGGGAGCATTGGTAGTTTTTCAACTACATAT
This sequence comes from Primulina huaijiensis, assembly GCF_012295235.1. NCBI lineage: Eukaryota > Viridiplantae > Streptophyta > Magnoliopsida > Lamiales > Gesneriaceae > Primulina > Primulina huaijiensis. The sequence goes on along the minus strand of NC_133320.1, from coordinate 17,742,891 downwards.
TTCTTTGTTGATTTATATGTGGTAAGACACATATATTTTTCATTTCCTTCATTTATTGTCTGAGTATCATACCCATCTAAATATATGTCATTAAAACTCAACAAATTTCTTTTCGATTGTAGTGCATACAAAGCATCATTTATCAAAACTTTTGTACCATTAGGTAACAAAAAATGTGTTTTACCACAACCTTTTATCAAGTCTACATGACCTGATATTGTATTCACCATTGTTTTTGTTGGTTTTAGTTCCAAGAAATATCTTTTATCTCGGAGAATAGTGTGCGTTCTACCACTATCAGGTATGCAAACTTCCATGGGATTAGTTCCTTGTTTAGCTTTGTTCATAGTATTTTTATATTTGAAATTCAAAAAAAATATGCAATGAAAAAATTACTGACACATATGTAATTTATTGAAAAATACAACACATATCATAATTGTACAATAAAACATTATCATATGAGTACATGAAAAATAACTTATTTTACATTTATATTCCACCAATATATTGTTCATTTTCAGAGAAATCATTGAGAAAATCTGTAGCATCAATATTTTTCATTTCTATTCCACCAGCATATTGATCATTTCCAGAGAAATCATTCAGAAAATTTGCAGTATCAAAATGAGTTGAAGCACTCAAACAACCACTGTGTTCAGTGAAGTTGGTCTCTTTTTCTTCCCCTTTATCGATTCTTTATAGATCTTACAAAGGTGCTCGGGGGCTCAACAATTACTAGACCAATGTCCTGGAGTTTCGCATCTAAAACAAGAACTTTCAAATCGTTTAGAAAGATTTTCATTAACACTCATGTTCTCATGATGCCTTTTCAGTGGGTGGTTCATGACGCCCTTATGAGATGAGTTATAAAAATAAATATCTCGACTGTTTTCAAAACCAGGGCAGCAACCACGACCAATTCCACGTCCACGACCACGACCTCGACCAAAACCTTGTCTCTGAATTTGATTTTGGTTTTCAGGTTTAAATTCATTTTTACTTACAGCATTTACTTCTGGAAATGTTGTTGATCCAATGGGTCGGGACTGATGATTTCTCATTAGCAGCTCGTTGTTCTTTAACGCCACAAGAAGACAGGCGATAAGTTCAGAATATCTCGCAAATCCACGCACTCTATTTTGTTGCTGTAGAGTTATATTTAATACGTGAAACGTTGAAAATGTTTTTTCAAGCATTTTCGATTCCGTAACCTCATGTCCACAAAATTTTAATTGCGAGATTATTCGATACATCGCCGAATTGTAATCACTGACTTTCTTAAAATCTTGGAATCTCAACATATTTCATTCATCACGGGCGGTCAGAAAGTATAACTTCCCTTATATGTTCGAATCTTTCTTTTAATCCTTTCCACATAGCCATGTGATCTTTTTCGATAAGATATTCACATTTTAAACTTTCATCAAGATGTCGACGCAAAAATATTATAGCTTTTGCTTTTTCTTGTGATGAAGATATATCATTTTCTTTAATAATCTTGCTTAGACCCAATGACTCAAGATGCATTTCTACATCGAGAGTCCATGGCATATAATTTTTTCCTGTAATGTCGAACGTAACAAATTCGAGTTTTCCCAAATTTGACATAGTTGTACTAGAAAAACAACAATGCATTTTATTAGTTAAGTTCTATTAATATGACAATAAAAAGTAACGGATAAATTACAAGTACAAGTATTCTTAAGAATAAAGAAAAAATGTGAGACGGATATTCTCCGATAAATACAAGACTAATGAGTATAATAACTAAAATAATTATATAAAATAACCTTGTAAGAGCCATCTTCTTCTTCTTCGAAAATTTTGATGAAGAAAATTTTTAGGGGAGAAATAATAAGTTTGGAGTGATTGAATGTGTTTGTGAAGTCATATTTATAGGGTAAAAACTAGTCGTTTATGACCGTTACAAATTCTTAAAAAATAAATGTATGTATATGAAAATTTTATAGTAATAATATGATTTATATAATGTTAATCGTTTTTAAATAATTATGTATATCATATCACATCACGTTATTATAATGAGGTGTCATAGACTCTTTTTATATAATAACATGATATTATACATTAAATATATATACAATAAAAATAAATAAACAGTAAAGTAAATACTCTTACTTTTGAATATTTTTACATTTTTCTTGCGTTTTGGAGCTTGAAAAAATATGGAGAACCGAACCTTCGAGTATCGTGCTGATAAAGTATTAAAAGTAAAAATTTACGGTAAAAAGTAAAAATTTTAAACTCACAAAATTTATCAAACTACACACTTTATAAAATTTTCTCTCTTCTCAATTGTGATTTTCTTCACAAATTGAGAGATCTATTTATAGAATTTTTTTTGGAAATAATCCAAAAATAAATACATCATTACATACATCATCACACACTAATTTTCAATATTTACAACTCTTATTTTCAGCATTCAAATATATTAACTCTTATTTTTCAACATTCAAATATATCAACTTTTATTTTTCAACACAACTATTATTTTTCAACAAAAACAACCATAAAAATATGCTGGAAAATTTGCTAGGGAAATACCCGAAAGTGAAGAAAATATCTGAAAAATAGAAAAACCTTTTCAAAAATTCCTAAAAAATTCACAAACCTTCCTATACTAAACTAGAAAACATTTGGTATTGGAGGTGTATCAAAACAGACAGCTGAAATAGTGCAAAAAAATCAAAACCATGAAGAGTGTTTCTGGAAAATATGTTTTACGGTAGTTATTTCTAACTTGATTTACCCTTTCTTTTTGAATGATTTTCACTTTAGTTTAAAAATAAAAAGTATTTAAAATGTTTCTAGTTTGAATATATGCTAACCGAGCATCTTAACCGTTGTCAGAAGCACAGTTTTTGCCCATCCGAAACATCTTGACAGTCATTCTAATTTTTTAAAATTTGTTATTGATCCAGTTTGAATTTGAAAAAGTGTAAACATAAAATTTGTAGGTCGTCCTAAACTACATCAGACTGGAAAAGTTCGGCCGTGCGTGGTCGTCGAAGCAACCACACACGCTGCCCCATTGGCGCGTGTAGTAGACGAGACAACCAGAAGTCGGGTTTTACATTTTCCAATACATTTCTGACATAATTGCGAACATCTGGTGAAGTTTCGTAATTTTCGGACATGTTTTTGTTTTAATACGATTTATCAAATTTTAACCAAAATTTTTCGGTACAAGTTTTGTATAAGAATAAATTTCAAAGTGTTTCAACATCTACTACTAATCTTACACGGTTTACCATTATTCAAATTATTTATAGTAAATTATTTTGGCTTGAGCTCATCAACGGAGACGAAAAGTAAGCTATCTAGAAAGGGTTTGCTGCCGCTTTCTTCAATCATATAATAGTCTTTGGCATTTGGCCTATATAAAATTTCATAACTAACGATGTATTCATATCTATTGAATTATATTGTGCATTTCTTATTTTATTGGTCATATTATATTCCATATTAAATTTTTGGATTTATTGATTCTTGAATGATTATCGATTGACTACTACTGATTGAATGATTAGAACCTTGGATAGAAATCTACGTACAAGATTTATAGTTCAATGGACAACGCAACTTAAACCCGGAAATGTGAGATGTTTAAAACTCGATATATGGTTCATCTAAACAACATGACTTTGGTATGAAATTATGAGTTCACAATGACTCATAAATGATTGATTGTACGGATCTCACTCGAGTACATGGAGAAAGTGCTACACCAAATGTTGGTAGAAGCCACCTCTTTACCCCATGATATTCACTTCAAAGTCTTAAACACTCATTGTATTTCACATGATAAGATATTTTGTGACGATCAGTTAAAACTGATACATGTTATTTCATATTGAATTACGACATTGATATATTATTATTTGATTTGTTAACTATATATGCCTAGTTTATTTCTCCACTAAATCCTCAAATACTTAACTTATATTTTCTTTCTATTTGTTGTAAATTCCAGTTACATGATTTCAAGACTTCGAAAAGGATGAAAATTGAGAATGAAAATGTTGGTTTACAAGTCCGTAACTGTAGTGTTAAATTTGTATTTTTGTTATTTTTTATAAATTAAAGGATTGTATACGCTTCCACTACTGTAAGTTAAAGTGATAAATATTATATTATGATTCGAGGGCCCACACAAATTGTAAGATAATAATTAAAGCTTAATTATTATACTTTGTAAAATTACAATTTTGGTCCAATAATTTTTTTGTTGTTGCTATATTAATAACTTATATTGACAATTTTCAATTTTAACAATGTATCTTAGAATTTTTAGCATGTTAAGTCTTTATTCCAATATAAGTGCTCATATGACACTGAAATTTGATTACACAGAGAAAAAAGTCAAAAGCAAAGATAGCATAATAAAAATCAAAGATAGTATAATAAAACTTAAATTTGACAACGCATACAAAAAAGTCGTAAAGAGATAAATATGTAAGACATAAATTATATTTTTTCTTATATATATTGAATTTAGTTTTGAGATTTCATCAATTATTTCATCGTTAACAATAAAAATATAATCAAAATCAACCGATTTCAAATTTATCTATTAAGAACCTTAAGTTTTCATGGGCTGTGTGTATATATGTACAGAGGAAACATGTAATATATTCAATTTATATAAATTGCTTTCAAGCTCTATATATGCTTCTTGTTTTTGTTTAATAGAAAACGAAATGGTAGCTATTTATATTATATAATTATTGCATGATCAAACTTAAAATTAATTTGACATTTGGATGACCTAGTAAGTCGATAATTATTAGAATCAATTTGAAGATGAAATGGGCTGAACCTTTTATTTTGAAGATGAAATGGGCTGACCTAGCTAACTCTGTTGATTTCATAACAATTTCCAAGCTCAATTTTTTTTTTTTTAAAAAAAAGGGCTTCATTACGAAATAAGAGGGCAGGCCAAGCCCAGTGCATTGTTATTGATCGTGACTAAATTTTTTTAAATAAGAACATGGATATCATTTAGGTTTTAAAAATTCGATATTTCATCTGGGCTCTGTTCTTTAATCACTGATCATATTGATTTTTCAGGTAATATATTGATTTGGTACGACTGATCAGCTAAATAGACTAACAGTTGGGCTTCATCAGTCGACCAAAAATCGATTTAGCTATCAGTATCTTTCTAATGTTTTATCAATATAACTTTGTAATTAGTTAGGTTTCTTAGTTCAGCTTTCGTCCTTGAATTCAGTTCGATTAGGTTATTTAATCATCATTCGGATCAGCAATCTTATTTAATCACCAAAACTTAAAATGTTCCAACATAATTATATGTGTATATATATTTTTCGATTGTCTCGAATATATAATCCAGTCTGTACAAATAGTTTGTTATATTGATATATCATTATTAACCAAGAGAGTGTTTGATAGAGCTTCTAAAAAGCACATTCATGAATTCTAGATGAGTGGAAGTGTTTTAGGGTGTTTGTGAAAATCAGCTTCTGCTTCAACTTTTATAACTTTTAACCAAAAGCTCGAAGCAAAATTGAGAAGCTTTTTTATGTTTCTGTTTTTTTTTTTTTAATAAAGATTTAAAGTTACAATTTAACATTTGAATCCTTAAAAATATATCATATTCCACAATTACACTAAATTTTTATAAATATTTTTTGAGATTTAATAAAATATTAATTTATATATATATATATATATATAATTTTTAAAAGTTTCGAATGAAATTTATAAAATTTAAATTCATATTTTATCAAAAGAATTTCATATTTTAAAAATAAATTTTTTTATAATTTACATTTTCCATATTTATTTTTTATATATTTGTTCATTTATTTTTTTATTTTTAATAATCTTATATAAATTTTCAAGCTTTCATGTTATACAAAATATTAAAAATGTAATAATGATTATATAAATATATTGTTGATTGTGTGAGTATCAAAATTTAGATAATTAAACAAGATACATGTTATGTAGGTTAAGGATATTGTTGTAATTAAAATATATATAATTGGAAGCAATTTTTTTCCAAACCCTCAAACTTGTTGGGTTCAACAATTATCCATTTTGGTAGATTAATCAAAATGTGGTGCTTGTGCTGCTGTGCATTTTAAAAGATTTGAGTTGCGCAATTACCACAAGCTATATCATTTGGTAAAACGTCAAGCGTTCGGTCCTACCATTGGTATCAAAGCCAATATAACGGGTTCAATTCTAATTGATTGAAAAGAATGCAATTATCGAGAGGGAGATTGTTGAGTATAATAATTGTCTTTGTTGATAGAGTAATCGAAACATGATGTTTGTTGAAACGTCTGCTATTCGTTTCTTTAAAACGTGCTAGAAATTATTTTTCTCTCTCTTTAATCTCTATAATTCAAAATATACATATATATACTTTGAAAATACATTGCACCATTTTAAAAATAAACAATCAACTAACATTTGAAATTTCAAAGAAAAATAGTTGAAGGATAAAACCATCCAACATTTTACCAAACATAAAGCATTATTTGAAAAGTATAGCCCATACTATAACCTCTCAAAAACCACTCGTAAACATAAATAAATAGTCGTAAAAATATCTTTTAACATAAATCATAATCATAAACTACTACGGAAAGTTAGCGTCGGTCCTCGGGTTATGTGCACCTTTAGTCCAGCAAAGTCAACCACCAAGACTTCCCTTAACATTATTAACATAATTATCTGCATCAATCACACCTAGTGAGTCTAAAGACTCAACACATCATAATCTTGATAACAAGTAATACATATACAGATCACATGCAACAGTGAAAAATACTTGTACTTCAAATATCGTTTTCATGAAGATGCATAAACTTTAATCATAACCATTTCCATAAACATTTTCATGATGTATAAACTTTAAATAAAAACATTTTCATAATAATGCATCAACTTTAAACATAAACAATTTCATAAACTTTTCATAAACATATTCATATCCATATCCATATCCATATTCGTATCCATATCCATGTTCGTATCAACATAATCATATTCATATTCTTTTCGTTGAATTCAGATCGATAATTGTGACTCGTATTCGTATTGGACGATGGATCCATCTATATAAAACAACAGTACTAGGCGGCGGGGACATCAAAACACTCTCACCGGTCAATTGAGCCTTGGCCAACGTATTAACATATTGACGTATTCATATCCGTATCAATGGAAACACGATCGTCGGGCTTCCACTAGGACCTTAACCCTCACGATATCTTCAACATATATAGTAACAATTACTTCACTTTCTTCAACGTTTCGTATTCTCATCACTTAATAAAAATTAAACATGCATATAACGTTTTTCTTTTAAACCAAGCATGCAACATATCTTTTAAATGTAAATATTAAATCATAAAAATCCGTAAACATTTAAAATAAACGTTTTAACATATAAAAATCATAAAAAGCCATAAACGAATTAAAATAAACATTTTGACATCATAAACATTTAAAATAAACATTTAAATCATAAACATTAAAAATAAACGTTTTGACATATTAAATCATAAATATTTCAAATAAACGTTTTGGCATATTAAATCATAAAAACACTCATAAACATTTAGAACCAAAATTTTAATATATTAAATCATAACACTTAAAATAACATTTTATCATATTAAAAATTCATAAACATTAAAAATAAACATATTAACATCCTAAAAATTCATAAACATTTAAAATTGACATATTAACATATAAAAATTCATAAACATCCATAATCATTGAAAATTTTCATATTAGCATATAAAACAGTATTTAGGACACTGCCATGACGTTTACTAATTTTCGGGTGTAAAATTACCGTTTTACCCCTAGCAGCATAATTTTTCGTATTTATCCTTAGAACTCGGAACGACTTCTCAAATCATTCAAAGCTTAACATATAACCTTAAAACACTCCATAAATATTCCTTAGGCTTAAAACTTAGCTTTTTGATAGATTCCCCGATTTGTTTTTAAACTTAGGCGTACCTCCCGGTTTTGACTCGTATGGACTCGCAACTTAACCAAATTTTACCAAACTTGAACCAAAGCTTAACAACACCTAATTAAACCATTTTCTACCCAAATCAAGCCCATTAAGTCCCTTGAACACGTCTAAGAAGCTACTGAATTTTTCTGCATCAAGAGTTCTAGTCCTAATATTATTCGAACCTAGGCTAATTTCGACTCCAACCCTTAACCACCATGTCCAGCCTCTACCCAACCATCCTAGGACCTAGAACAAACCAATGACATGCTGCTGGACTGAACCTACCAGCCCCAAACACGCGTAGCCCTTCAACCGTACCCTAGGACTCTAAAACATACAATTTTCGTTCATAATGGTGTCCTATATTTTCCAGCCTTTAAACATACACCTAGGGACCCTTAAACATGTGGAAAAACATCCCTTCAAGTACCCCTACCATGCCAGTCCCTTTGTGCATCATTATGAAGAGTTTTAAAAAAAGAAAATTCTAGTTTTGTGCATAATAAGCCATAAAAACGAAAATACAAGGTAGTGTTTCATATTTTTTATGCAAACATGCATCATACATATAATATGGTGTGATAGATGAGAAAAAGGAAGATTAAGGCGTGCCTTTGCGTTTAAAACGCTCGAAATACGAATACCGTAGCGGTGAAAGTCGGCGACGAACTGATGCCAATTTCTTTTTTTTTCTTCCCTTTTTTCTTGTCAAAACCCCACCAAAAATCCACCTTGAGATGCACGGGATTCGGATGATCATTGTAAGCAGGAAGAACGAGAAAGAAAATCGAAGAACGAATGAGAAAAAAATCGAAAACTTCCTTGCCTTCCTTCCCTACTTTGGCTGCTAGTTTCTTCCCAATTTTTCTTTTACGTAACTAGTGTGTGTTTCGGTGTGTTTGTGTGTGTAGGTGTTTAGGGGTGTGTGTGGGTTTAGTTTTAAATAAAAAAAACAAAAAAGTTTTTTAACTTTTTAATTAATGGACTTAATCAAACTAATATTTTTTTAATTAATAAATTAAGTCCATTAAAATTAATAAAATCATTAAGATTAAATTATAAAATTTAAAATATATATTTTCAAAAATCCCCTTATAAAATACATAAAATCCCTAATTTTAACTTTACCTTAAAAATGCAATAATTCTTAAAATATTTAAAATAAATATTTTCTTAACTAAAATAAAAATTTAGCTTTTAAATCTTTAACACCTTAATCGTCTTCGGTCTTCCGTCCCCGGCCAACCACCGATATTCGTCTGAAAATCTTTAAATCATGAAATCAAACAAAATTACACAATTAATCATTTAACCACTCAAAATAAATCATTCAAGCATCAACCTTATTTTAAATAATTAAAAATAATTATTTAATAAAAACATTTTTCATTTTTCAGCCATTGGTCTCCGTTCCTCGATCGCAACTCAAATAACCTTTAAAAATACATTTTAATGCAACCATGCAGAAAAGTATATTTTAAACATGTCAATATGCATAACACAATTAATCCAAGCAATTAAAACAATTAATTGAAATACACAAGAAATTTAATAACTTGCGTGCATGTGGTTCGCGTGGACCTTTAAATTTTCGGGATGTTACATTTGTGTTGCTATATAGTTTAAAATATTGGAGTTGCACAATTACCACAAGCTATATCTTTTAGTAGAGTGAAAAACGCTCAGTCCTACATATTTTATTTCTAAATACTCCCTACTTTTTCTTCTCACCTACTTTCAAAAATATCTAGAAGAATTATTTTAAAATAAAAAAAAATTCTCTCAAACACTCTCTAAATTTTATAATGTAACAAATTTTTGAATCAACTCAATAGGAATAAAATAGAATGTTGTTTGTAATCTTTGTTTTTCAATGACTTTCTTAATTTGTGTGAGAAAAATAACAAATCTATATATATTTGCGACGGATGGAGTGTTTTTTAAGGATTAATTTATTGTGGTTTTCTCTATTAATGACTTAATCATCTTGAATTTAATCATTTTTAATTTATCAAAAAATAATCAAGTTTGGAATTGATATTGTTGTTCTAAACCAAAAATTTTTGAACAGGCGTCCGCTGTATCCTGGGAAATACACGTACGTTGCAACCTCGAAGCACATACAGGAGGGGACGAATCTGTTTTAAGGAAACTGTACATGCTACAGGCATCGGTTTGGATGTTTTTTTCCTTACGATACTCATATTGTAAACAGTACACTTGTTTCGGTTACTGCTTCGTCTTTACGAGTTTATTTCTACGCTATTGTTATTATCATTTTCGCTAACACATAGTTTAGCTTTCCTTTTTCCATCGGGACCGCTTCATAGTCCTTGAAGGAATGACCGATACAGCCACAATTATTACAAAAGTCCGGGAGTCTTTCATAAGATAATAGAACAATAATCGCCTTGTTTTCTTGACTAATATTCAACCAAATATGTTTCTTCAAAGATTTTTTAATATCAATACGAACCCTTATTCTTGCATAACATCCCATCGCAAGGCCATTATCACGTTTATCAACCACCTCCGCAAACCTTATTTTGCTGCTTATTTTCTCCAAAAAATCTTCATGCATGAACACTAATGATAGATTGTAAAACTAAACCCAAATAGAGATTTCATCAAAATTCATCATGCTCGGTGTTTGCAAGCCACACGGTTTCCGGAATATGATTAAATCTAAAAAAAAGTACCATGGCCCTCATTTATGGCTCGTTTTCTATCGTCTAGAGATTTAAATTCCAGCAAGAAATTATTGTCTCCCATGGAAGTATGGTGTAAGGTCCAAAAATACGATAACATAACCTAACTGCATGCGAATCTAAGGAAAATAGAAAATGACTAATTAAATTATTTTAATTGCATGAATTAAATATGATATGCATGATTACATGTTTAAATTAGGGTTTTCTATTAGAATGCGTAAAACTGTGTTTTAAAGGTTATTCGAGATGCAATCGAGGAACGGAAACCAGAGACCACATGAGGGAAAATATTTTTATTAAATAATTATTTTTAATTATTTAATATATGGTATATAATATGTGGTATTTTCGAAAATGAGGCGTTTTGAGGTGATTTTATACGTCGAGATGTATTTTAAACCAGTATTCGATTTTCGATAAAAATATGAACTTTTCGAGAACTCGGCTATTTTTTTCACAAACTTTCCTAAACAAAATATTTTAATTATTAACTAATGTGCTTAATGGGCCTATTATACTAGATTAATGGGCCTAATCTTCCACTATGAGTTTTAATTAAAATAAAATGCCCTAAACCCTACCCCCAAACCCTCACAACTCACGCACACCACACACGCAAGCACAAGGACTCTTCCTAGCAGCCAAGACACACGCACACACGAGAAATGTTGAAGGAGAAGTCACGTTTTCTTGAAGAAAATTCAGCAAGTCCCCCTATACGTCGATGTTCTCGCATCGCAAAATGTTTTCGTGCGTAATAAATGCAAGGCACACCTTAATCTCTTTTTTCTCATCTATCACACTATATTATGTATATTTGATTAACCTTGCATGAACACTATGATGCACACGTTTTATTTTCGTTTTTACGGGCATACATGCATACAACTCATGGTTTTGTGATTCAAAACTTAAGTTAATGATGCACAAAGAGGCTGCCATGGTAGGGTAACTTGGAGGGTCGCTTTTCTAACGTGTTTAGGGTCCATGGAAGGTTAGACGAGGGTTGAAACCACATGGGGCGAAGGCGTACATGGAAAGAAAAAAAAAAGAGCCCTAGCGGCTAAGGGTCCTCGGCTAGGAGTCCTTGTTGGTTACGGTTTCTAGCTACTATTAGAGCATGACTAGGATACCTAAGAGGGCTGCATGATAGTCCTAAGATGGCTGCATGAGGGTTGGCTCGAAGGGCAAAGGTGATCGCATGGCATGTGGGAGCCGTGCGCATGCCATGCGACTGGGTTGAGGGGCTGGGGCTTCTAGGTCCTTTAGGCTCAGTCCAGTAGGGTCCTTAGGGCTTGGTCATGGTCCTAGGAAGGTTAGCTAAGGGCCGGACAGGCTGGTTAGTGGTTAGGGCCGAGGGTTGAATGGGAATACACACTAGGGTTTTTCGAAAAATAGGGGCTGCAATTCAGTAGGTGTCCTAGGCTTGTTCATGGGTCTTGATTGGCTTGATTTGGGTCGTATATGGTTTATTTAAGTTTCATTAAGCTATGGTTCAAATTTGATAAGTTTTGGTTAAGTTTCGGATAAATACGAGTCAAAATCGGGATGTACGTCTAAGTTTAAAAACGAATCGAGGAAATTATTGAAAAGATAAATTTTAAGCCTAAGGAATATTTAAGGGAGTGTTTTAAGGTAATAGGTTAAGTTTAGAATAATTTGGGACGTCGTTCGAGGTCTAGTGATAATTATGTAAAATTATGCGTCTATGGGTAAAATGATTATTTTACACCTAAAAATGGTTTTATATGTTTATGAAATTTTTTTATGATGAAATGTTAATGCTAAAAGACATGTTGCGTGCTTGGTTTAAAAGATAATGATTTATATATGCATGAATTTTTATAAGTGATGAAAATATGAAAAGTTGAAGGAGGTGAATTGATTGTGAATAATATGATGACACAATGATATGATAATATGTAAGGCCAAGGCTCAGTTGACGGGTGAGAGTGTCGCAGATGTCCCCACCGCTGGTACCATAGTTATACGTAGATGTATCCATCGACTAACAGCTGATACGAAAATCACAATTAAGGATCTGAATTCAATGAAAGGGACACATATACGTATATAATGAAAGGAAATATGATATGATATGTTGAAAGAAAAATGTTTAAGTTTATGTATATTCATGAAACTCTATTTTATTAAAAATATTTTCACTGTTACATGTGAATGTATATGTATTACTTGTTATCATGGTTAAGGTTTGCTGAGTCAATAGACTCCTTAGGTGTGATCGATGCAGGTGAACATGATGTTGATGTTAATAGAGGACTTGATGGTTGAATCAGATGGACTGAAGATGCACACAACCCGAGGACCGTCGCTAGTTTTTCGCAAATAAATTAAGTTTATGATTTATGATTACTTAAAGATTTTATGACTTATGATGCTTTTGAGAGGNTGTTCGGACGAGAGATGGAATTTTTTTTTTACTATATTATAAAGAAAAAAGAGTAGTGGACGTTTCGTATGGAACCGACTTCAGTATGTTTGGTGGTTTGCAGAATACGAGGTATGTGAGTCACTAAAGTCTCACGGTTAATTGCCTTGGGGGATAAGATTTTAGCCACCAGAATATTCCCAATACGCTCTTCACCGATTTTCAAAGATTCTTTCCCGATCGTTAATATTGGTTCATCACTGGGTTGTCATGATAATTTGAGTGCTTCCACCAGTTAGAAAATAGAAAAGAAAGAAAGAACAATTTGCGAATCGAATTTCATAACTACTCGTATATTGATTTCCAAAGCAGATGCTGAAAAAATATACACAACTGTAGCAAATCAGGTTTTGACACATATCTAACAATTATGTTTCAACGTTACAACGATTTCATCAGTGTAAATCTTATCAATAGATATTGGGTTTAGTTTAATGGGCCAATGTATTGGACTGAACTCAGTCATGGGCTTCCAATTCTTTAGTTTACTTAACTTGGCCCCTCAAGCTGAGCAGGAGTGAGCAGACTACTCGAAGCTTGGATCTTAAACGAGCAAAAGCAGCTGCTGTTAAAGGCTTAGTGAGAATGTCCGCAGTTTGATCAATCGAAGGGACATGTCGAACATTTAGAGATTTTGGCAAAATTTTTTCCCTCACAAAATGGAGATCCAATTCAACGTGTTTGGTACGAGAATGAAAAACCGGATTAGCATTTAATGCGATAATGCTTAGATTATCACATCGAAGAATAGGTTGTTGTGAGGAGGTGACATGTAATTCTGAAAGAAAAGAACAGATCCATAACAATTCATATGTAGCATTTTCCAAGCTACGATATTTGGCTTTCGCACTTGAACGAGAAACAATCGTTTGCTTCTTAGAACTCCAAGAGATAGGGGAATTCCCAAGAAACCAGCAGAATCCAGAAACAGATCTTCTTTCATCAGGATCACTTGCCCAATCAACATCACAATAACCTCTTAAATTAAAGGAAGAGGAATAATCCAAACTAATACCAAAACCAAGAGCACCGTTGATATACCGAAGTATGCGTTTGACATCTTTCCAGTGTGTATGGAGAGGAGCTTGGATAAATTGACAGACTTTGTTGATGGTATAGGCAATGTATGGTCTAGTGATTGTTAAATACTGGAGTGCCCCAACTGTGCTGCGATATAGTGTGACATCTTCAAAAACATCACCATCTCTGGAGGACAATTTAACACCACAGGACAACAGAGCAAGTAAGGCTTTCGCATTACACATCTTTGTTTTGGCAAGTAATTCTCGAGCATACTTTGTCTGATGAAGAAACATAGAGTTATCAGCTGGATGAAGAACTTCAATGCCTAAAAAATATGAAAGATCACCAAGATCTTTAAGAGAAAATTGAGTGTCCAACTGACGAATTAACTCGTTGATGTGACCATGATGACTTCCTGGTAATTAATATGTCGTCGACATACACAAGAACATAATAATAGAATTAGAACCAATTTTGATAAACAGGGAAGCATCAGCTTTGGACGCAACAAAACCCATGGTTAATAATGCACTCCAGAGACGTTCAAACCACGCCCGAGGAGTTTATTTCAACCCATAAATTGCTTTATGTAATTTTCAAACCAATCTGGTATTAGAATTCTTGACTTCAAACCCTGGTGATTGGTGCATATACACCACTTCATTGAGATTGCCATTTAGAAAAGCATTGTTGACATCCACTTGTTTAATTTTCCATCGTTCAGCAACATCAATGCTAAGAACTGTACATATGGTTGTGTGTTTCACAACTGGGCTGAAGGTTTCACGATAATCGAGCCCCGTAGTTTCAGAATATCCTTTGGTTACAAGACGAGCCTTGTAACGAGCAATAGAACCATCCGGATGTGTCTTAGTTTTAAAGACCCAACGACAACCAATGATAGGTGTATCATTAGGAACATCAACCAAGGACCATGTTTGATTAGCCAATAAGGCACGAAACTCATTGTCCGTAGCTTGACACCATTGTGGATTCATGGCAGCCTCTTGAAAGGTTAAGGGTTCTGAGATTGGAGTGCTGGCAGCAAGAAAAGCTTTTGGCTTTAAAATAACATCCTTGACACGAGTAGTCATTCGGTGATAGTTCACTTTGGGCAGAGAAACAACAGCTGGAGAGAGCATGGTGGACGAAGACACGGAAGAAAAGGACATGAGCGTAGAAGCTGGAGAATTAGAAGAGACAAGGGATAAATCATCATTGGTAATTGGACATGATGAGGATTTGGAGGTGAAAATGGAAGGTGATGGAGGATGAAAAGTAAATGGGGACAAAGTTGACAAATAAAAGAGATCTGAGGACTTATGATGGTCGGTCGTGATAGAGGCTTGAGATTCACGACTGAAAGGAAAGGTATTTTCATCAAACCTGACACTCCTAGATATATAAAAACTTCCATTAGCACTCAAGCATTTATATCCTTTGTGTTTGTCACTATATCCCAAGAAGGTGCAAGGAGTGGATCGAAAATCAACTTTATGATTGTTATACGGACATAAGCATGGAAAACATAGACAACCAAAAATTTTGAGAAGAGAATAATCAAGATTATGCTTATATAAACAGATAAGAGGAATGCTACCATATAACCCCGTGGTGGGAAGACGATTAATTAAGTAGACAGCTGTAGAGAAGGCATCTTCCCAATAACTAAAGGGCAACGAAGCATGAGCAAGAAGAGAAAGTCCCATTTCTACAATATGACGATGTTTACGCTCCATTTTGCTGAGATGTGTAAGGACATGATAATCGATGTATGATTCCATTATCTTGTCAAAAAGAAGACAGTGACCGAAACTCTCCACCCCAATCTGTTTGGAGAATTTTATCTGTTTATTGAATTGAACTTCAACAAGTTTTTTGAATTTTAGAAGAGCATTACTGGCATCAGATTTTAGCTTAAGGAAATATATCCATGTGAAGCGACTGAAGGCATCAACAAAACTAATATATTAACGAAAACCAGTACATGAAGTCGTATTTTCTGGTCCCCAAACATCATAATATACAAGGGCAAAAGGCTCAGAAATAACAGTGCTCGAAGTAGGAAAAGGAAGAGAGTGATTTTTACCAAGTTCACAATATGAACAGAATTTGATAACATCATTTTTAGGAACAGAAACATTACAACGAAAAATAATATGTTTGACAGCAGCTATGGAAGTATGACCTAATCGTAAATGCCATTCATCTAAGACATGAGAAGGCCTTTTAATTGAAAGTAAGCGCGGAGGATGCTGAGAGGAAATCGGATTAGAAGGCGAGGGGAGCCCAGATTTTGAAGCAGAAAGTGGTGAACCAAGATCAAACTTGTAGAGTCCTTCATGCAAGATCCCTTTGAGAAGAACTACTCAAGTTGTGAGGTCCTTCACAAGACAAAAAGAACGGGTGAAATTCAAAGAAAACCCTATTATCTTGAGCAAACTTACTAACACTAAGTAAGTTATTAGTAATAAGAGGAACATGAAGAATATTTTTTAGCAGAAAGGTACGACGAGAAGAGGGTGATTGAAACTTTGAGTGACCAATATGAGATATATCCAAACCCGCACCATTGCTCTAGTGAACTTTACAATTAACAGAATACTCGGAACCAATGGACAAATTTTCGAACTTATTAGTCACATGATGTGAAGCACCGGAGTCATAAAACCACCAATCTTCATTCACAGATTCAGAGGTAGTTGTGGTGAAGGCAGTAGCTGGATGTTGATGAGGAGGACGATGATGCTGTGGTGGTGGTGGGAATCGAAGG
Source organism: Primulina huaijiensis (assembly GCF_012295235.1). Lineage (NCBI taxonomy): Eukaryota > Viridiplantae > Streptophyta > Magnoliopsida > Lamiales > Gesneriaceae > Primulina > Primulina huaijiensis. Next base: position 17,725,897 of record NC_133320.1, on the reverse strand, counting down.
CCACCAGGATATGAGGAAGGATTGAATTTCTTCTCGACATAGTCTTTGTCAAACCTATAGTAGAAAATTTTTGCTACATGACTATAAATTCCACAAATCTGACAAATGGGTCGACCATTGTTATGTTGCCAAGGTTTACGTCCACCACGGCTAGACCGTCCCCGACCCCAACCTCTTGGAGAAAATGGGAATGACTGATAAGGAATGGTGGTCTTTTTGAATGAGGTCCCAGTGACAATATTGACAGTAGGAGTGGAACTATCACTGGAAACATTAAAGGAATCCAAACGTCCTTCATGCGCTACAGCAGGGCACCAACCTCTGGGAAGGATATGAAATCAACTCTGGGGGTAACATGCACAACCACTGAATCATTTTCTAGACCAACATCACCTAGTAAGTAAAGAATTTGATCCTCTTCAGACTTAGCATGTCCACATGCTGCGAGAACATTCATGTATCCTTTCATCTTGGCTACATAATCCTTCATAATTAAGCCCCCTTTCTTAATGGTTTGAAGCTAAAGTTTATAGTGCATTGGAACAAGAAGCAAAAATCCGTGACACTCTCGTCCAAAGTTGCGTGGATATGTCGTAGCCAATCATCTGGCTTTGCATGCTCTCAGTCATAGAGGCGAGAATAAAAGAGAATAGAAGTTGATCTTATCGACACCAAGTAACAAACTGAGGATTATAGATTCAGAATCACCTTCTGTTGAAATCACTGGTGATGGTACATGAAGATTTTCCATAATGAAAATTTCGAGACCAAGACCCTAATGGAATATTCCATAGAAGGTTATTATCATCACTGGGTTTTACAGAATTGATTTGGTTGGCTGGATTGATGAGAACAATATTGGAATTAGTGTTTTGGACAATAGCGTCCACTGAAAAAAAGGTGGTAGCCATGGATGGCTCTGATACCAAGTTAGAAAACAGAAAAGAGAGAAGGAACAATTTGTGAATCGAATTTCATAACCACTCGTATGTTGATTTCCAAAGCAGATGCTAAACATATATACACAACTGCAGCAAATCAGGTCTTGACACATATCTAACAATTCTGTTTCACCGTTACAATGATTTCATCCGTATAAATCTTATCAATAGATATCGAGTTTAGCTTAATGGGGAAATGTATTGGACTGGACTCAATCGTGGGCTTTCAATTCTTTAGTTTACTTGACTCCACCTGTCATATCACTTCATCTGGATACATAGATATCAGAGGCCACGGGTTTGAGATCTCCTCACGTCGATCCTAAACCAAGGTAGAATGAAGAATGCCACTAGAGCCGCCTGAGGAAACCCTGGGAGAGAGGAAGAAAGTTTTGATAAATCAGAGTACTTTAATAAAAATTTAATATTATTAATTTGTAAAAGTTTATTTTTTCTGAAATTGTCATCATTACACACAAATATTTACACAATATATTCTTCATTCTCTCATTCTTCATTCGGTGAGAGTGTCGTGTGATGGAGAGAAGATAGCTACCAAACTTTAACCAATCTGTATATGAAAACATTGTTTGCTTTTGACTCTATCAAAATTTTATTTTCAAATTGTATAATTTTTTTTTTGGACAACATGGTTTGTCTTTTAAAAGGGATTTTTTTATTGTTTAAATTTTGGTAAAATTTATTAGCAAATGGCTGACTTATAGCCAAGGATACAACTACTTTGGGACAAAGCTGGGATATTGGTCAGCAGAGTTTTGCCCAAACTTTTTATTATTTAGCCCAATTTAAATTGAGAAAAAATAAAAATATAAATATAAAATTGAGTATAAAAGTGAGATTAAAATAATAAATTAAAAACATCAACAAGTAAAAGTTATATCCATTCAATTTAATAAAATTTGAATGTAGAAGAAAGGTAATTATCCACTCTTACAATTTTTTATTTTTACGATCTTTCAATTTTTCGGTAAAACTCGATTATTTTCATATTGAATATATAGAATTCTTGTAATGATATTCATAAAGAATGAAAATATGATTGGCTTTTGTATAGTTTTTAGATTGATTAGGAAGTATTTTGTAGGTACTCAAATGTATAGACAAGATTATTTTTCAGTAATGATGAATAAATTTTATTAAATATATTTTGAAAATATTGATTTTAATTGTAGAAGTTCAACTTTTCTGAAATTATTTTTATGGGTAGAAAAAAAAATTTATACTACTATTTTTTTTCTCCTTACTATTCACAATTTCCAAACGGGCCCCAGAGATTATTATTATTATTTTTTTTTTTAGTACAATTTTTGGGTGGGACTTCTATGTAATTGTATTTACATGGGATAGAAGCCATGCCATGCCATTTAGGGGAGAGAGGCTCCCCAGAGATTTCTTGGTTTAGTTGTTGGATCTCATTTTCTACACGTTCAAATGCATTAGAAGTTTTAAAATTTTATTTTATTTTGACAATCAAAATATATTTGATTGGACGTTCGTATGGTTTTCAAAATCAAAACATACATAGCTTGTTAGAACTTTTATACTTTTAGTGAATTAATTCACTTGGCTCCAACTACTCCGGTATTAGCGGACCTAGCTCTTGTTGTAAATCCCTACGAACTTTCTTCGATCTCCGAATCAGGTCCACGACCGGATTATTTGTTCCTCTTCTAATTTGCACTAGAAAAATTAGAAAATATTTTTCGTTGTAAATAAACACTAAAAACCGGCACAACTCTCAAACTTAGAGTGACCAAATTTTTCTTGGTTTTGATAAGAGATTTTCGAGAGCTCAAAATTTTTTTTTCTCAATTCAAAAGAAAAAAGTTTCGAATGAATTCTTCCTTTTTATTCTCGAAAATTGCATGCCATTAGAATAAAATATTCTAAATATCTTTCTAATCCATTATTTATTTAATTAATCCAATTAATTAAATAAATTTAAGATTCTAAATGCATGCCTTATCAAATGCAATCTCGATGCACATATATATTTTGAGAATTTCAAGGATGGGGAGTCTATGGAGGCTAGATTATTTTAAGGTCTCTCATTTAAATAAAACATCTATGGTCTAATTACCATAATAAAATAATTGGACCCATTTAATTAACTTTAATGAGTTTGGTTAATTAATTGGACTAGTCCAACTAGTTTAATTAATTAATCAAAGTCCATTAAACTTTAATTATTTAGTATGTTGGACTTGTACTCCTACAAACCCATTTAAACATACTTCCCACCAATTTTGATTTAATATTTAATAAACTCAACTTTTGAGTTTAATAAATTAAATCCATTATAAATTCAACATTTTAATTTAATATATAAATTGTAAATTCAACTCCTTGAATTTTATCACCTCCAAAATGTAATATTTAATAAACTCAACTTTTGAGTTTAATAAATTAAATTCTTAAATTTTATAAATTCAACTTTTTGAATTTATTATCTCAAATTTTAATTATCATAAATTCAACTCCTTGAATTTACTATAATATAAATTCAACTACTTGAATTTATTCTCTCAACGGGAACAAATGATCCAGTACTTGTGTGACCCTCAATGGTTCAGGGATACAGCTAGCCGTGGGTTCACAACTCCTTGTGATTCAGAATAACATTTATTCTTATTCGGGCTTACCCTAGTTAGCCCCATTCTTTTCATCAACACCTTGATCAAGAATGCCAGAACTCATTTCTGATTGCACCCAGCGGATCATGGTAAGAGCGTCTAGTAGCATCGCCCCATGATCCCTAGGTATAACTGATAGTGCTTGTAAGAACCAGTCGATTATGATTAACGTCCAGTACGTTCCCTTCATCTCATATATCCCGATCGAATCTGCAACCATTGGTTCATCTAGGGTTGCATATTAATTCGATAACTATGTGACACATATAATAGTGGCATCGCGTGTACTATTTGGAAAACTCTTTCTCCAACGTACATCTCATACTCTGGCTAGAGATTCCATGCACTATTATTACTTCATATCACATAGGATATCCACACCCGTAGGTGAGCGGTGAATCCCCGACTACAATGCAATGACTCCTATATGTGTCGCAATTGTACCCAACCTCGCCACTTGATAACTCTCCTGGAGCCGGTAAACGAGTCAAAGCACAGCCCTAGCATATGGAGCCTTAGTGTTGTCCTGGGTCGTAAGGACTAATGGTATATAATCATAACCACGGACATATCCTTTCGATGAATGATAACCACTTGGAAAGTCCAAGGGAGGGTTGTTCGGTATAATCATCATATGACTACCCATCTGCATGTTTGGATATCTCTATGTCCTTACCAAGAAACGCAGTACACAACATCACAGATGCTAGTCTCGGGCTCAAGCGACCTTTATCCCTGTTTTAGGCGGCTGAATCGACTAGGAACGAATTTAGAATATGCAGTGTTTACAAATGAGTTTCAACATCGAATTACGATTCATTTGTATTAAAACATAATCAAGGACTTTATCTATGCTGCTTGCATGGGTATACAGATAAAGTTTAAGAAACCATTAAAAAAAATTATATTAAAATAAAGATTGTTTATTACAATAAATTCTCAAGCTAACAGTTGGCTTACAGAACATCTACACTAACATCAATATGCTTGTACCAAAGATTGGCCCACATATCTGCGGTAGTCTGATTCATCTTTTAAAGGACCTTACCAATCTCTCATGCTTTATGTTGGAAGCATTTTGCATAAGTTAAATTTTACTTTTGTTTTCTAGTTTTTTTGTTTCAAAATGGTTGAATTATTGTTGACGAGGGGGAAGGATTTGTTATCGAATACATTAAAGGTGAAGATTCCCTTCCATTCTGTCACAGATTGTGTGTGATTTGTTGGCTAATACAAACATTTCAATCCGACATATTTTGTGAAAATATTTTCGAAAATTTATGAGATTAATTTTTTGGTGCATGATTGTTGAACTCTCTAAAGTTGGATCCTTTTTGGTCCTCATTTTCTCGAAATCCACTTGCTTCTAAAGGCCTCTTTGGTTGTTTCTTGACATTTCAAAGGGAAGAGCAAGATTCTTTGGGTTCGATTTTTTTAAAGGGGTTTTGTACAGGAACTGTAAATTTGCTCAAACTGAAGTGGCTGCTGGTCAAGTTGAGATCTTCGATAGAAATTCTTGAAAAAGAACGGGTTAATTGTTCCATGTTTTGGAAAGGATGAAGTCTTGGGCGGCGCTGGGAAACTGATTCAGTTGAAGCAAATGTCTGCATGGAAGCTGATTTTGCATCATCTGTTCTTCAGGCTCCCAATTTTAGTGGGTATTTTCTTTTACCAGCGTCAAGATTTGTGCTTGAACATCTGAGATCTTTATGATTAAGATTATTGATTGAATTTTGAATTAGTTGTGAACTTTATTCAAGAATGTCATTGTGTTTCCCATCATTATTCAATTATATAACAAATGGGAGTATAAGATTTTGTGTGAGTAAACATACGAAAGAGAAGAAAAACCCATCCCCTGTGAAGCTTCCAGTTGACAGTAACACAAGTTTTCTGTTGAATAAATCTTCAAAAGACAGGAATTTCAATGGTCCCGTAAAAAGTCAAGGCAGTGGGATTGGGATACTTGGAGGTGTTTTATTGGACTCCACACTTAGTTTTGCTAAAAAGTTGGTCAACTTTAAGTTGGATGATGAAGAAAACGGCCTCCCTTTTGTCCTATGTTCGGATCCCGCTCTAAGCAAGGATCTTTTATCCCCTGAAAGAGGTTCTTTTCCTAATGTTAATCCTGCAAAACCCACAAGTACACGTGTTGTTCAAAGTTCAGTGGTTGAGAAGTTAAGGTGTAAGAGGAATTTTCTTGAGAAATCAGGAGTTTCTTGTGTCGTAATGCCTTGTCATGTATTGCATTCTTGGTATGACGAAATTGCCGAGGGATGTTCTGTTCCTGTCCTGAATATGGGTGTGTGTGTGGCTAATGAACTCAAGGAGGCTAAGTTGAGGCCACTTGAAGCTGGAAGCCCTTTGCGTATAGGTGTTCTCGCTACCCATGTTGATATTGTGACTAGATTTTATCAAGAAAATCTTGAAAATGAGGTATTCTGAGTTTGCCCCTTTCAACTGATTCATGTGCTTGGAGTAGTTTTATTCCTTATGATGATTGACAAATTATAAGTTTGTTATGTTCTATATATTGTGATTGTCCCTTTATTTTTGTGCTGCATGCATTTTTATCTTGGAATATAATACCAAATTCTCGATGCACAACACCAGATAAAATGGGTGTCCTTCAACTAGTTAAGAGGGTAGATCTAGGATTTTCGATTAGTATGACGAGAGAGGACAAGACATTTGCTAGAATTTGGAAGGCAAAACTTGAATGTTTACAGATATTACACAGTTTTAAATTTTTTTGTTTGTAGGGAGGGGGGTTGGGGGCTATCCTCTCTCCTGGGGTTTGCCCTTGTTCCAGTTACTACTTCTGCCTTTTTCTTCCTCTTTACTCTCAAGGTAACCACTAATGGGCATGGTCAGTTAGTCTGCGGTGTGTACAAGACCTATTAACGGATGAACCATGGTATGGTTGATCAATGATTCCAGCTTCTATCGGCGAGTCTTAACCAATTTCAGCGATTTACTTTTTGCTTACGACTTGAGATTTCTGATTCTTTCTTACAAGTACCAGGTTGTATGAAACGGATATTTTGAACTGCAACATTGCTAGCATTTACGATTCTCAGTAGAATGGCATATGCTCTGTCCAATATTAATATGTGATATTAATGTTGAGGGATTTGAGGTTATACGGCCGGACAAAGCAACCATGGAACATGCAGTGATCCCAGCAGTTGAAGCATTAAAAAGAAAAGATACAGAAGGAGCACAAAATTTGTTCAGAATTGCCTTGCAAGTTCTATTAGTGAGAGCTGTCAACAGAGTCATTCTTGCCTCCGATGAATTTCGGGAGGTTTTACCCCCAGAAGATCCTCTGTGGCAAAAATGCATTGACCCGATTGATGTTTTAGCTCGATCAACCGCCAAGTATGTGCATTCAGTGGGGAGGAGCAAGTAAACTAAAAGTGGTAATTGGTGATTGAATGTTCTTCTTCAGTATGCATTTTTATCACTCATCTCCATCTTATAATTTTTTTTAGAACATTGCATAGACACCATTACTATTAATTTAGTTTAACACTCACCCATACCGTTCATCCGGTTTACAATATTTTTGTTTCATTTTCTTGTTTTCGGTTTTACGAATGCCTCATTCGATATATGAACCGTTCTGTTTCGGTTCGGTTTTTACGGTCCAAGATATAAATTGGATAAAAAAAATATTGTTGTTGTTTCAAAATACCAAGTGATATTGAATTGCTTCTAAAAGTTTTAAAAATCATTTAGAACCTTTAGGATAGTCAAAATTTGGAAGAAGCAGGATAAAAAAGAGAGTATCACGTTTCGTTTTTTTTGCAAGTGGCACGTTGCATTCGTTCCTCATTGAGAAAAAGGAAAGAAAGTGAGAAAAATGAAGATAAAAAGAGAAGGCAAGTGAGTGAAAGAAGACATATTTTCAAAATCCTATTTTATATTGTGTATTATTTAAACTCTAGGCCTTATGAAATGTTTGGGCATAATACAACAAAAATAAAGAATTTTAAAATTTCATTTTCTCGGTTGCTTCGGCCTTTTTTTTACCCTTAAAACTGAAAACCAAATAAAAAAACTGAACTTTTATAAACTCAAAACCGAAACTGATTAAAAAAAAACTAAAATATTGGGAAAACTGTAATTTTTGGATGGGCCAGTTTTAACAGAGATTTGAACGTCGCTATTCTCCTTGAGCTGAGTCAAACGATTATCGAATTTGAAAAGGTCGTAGGTGGGGATGAAAATTAGTCGGGTTTGAGTAGAGTTTTAAATCTTGTGTCTTTATTTTTATTTATTATATTCATCTTCATCTTAATCGAGTATTCAATTTCATCTTCATCCATATACCCATCGGGAGATTAGATATTCATATCCTACCTAAATATTCTATTGCAATCTATAATTGCATTTTCTCAAATTTGAATTATTTCGAATAAACTATGTATATTTATTAAATTTTTTAGAACAATAAATGAAAAACTTAAATATAAAAATTATAAAATTAAACATTATAGAAGAAATAACAAAATATTATAAATAATTTATCCTAATATCATTATCATATAAAGATAACATCAACTCTATAGTAATAATTTTCTTTATTACATCTAACTAATATCATTTAACAAAAATGTAGTAGAATTAACATTATAGCCAAAAAATCATATGTAAATATACATTAATATCTATGTGTGTGTGAATATTTTAGTTTTGATGATTTAACAAGACTGCTGATCTAATATATAATTACAAAACTTTAATAAACTGAATTCAAAAAAAAAAACTGAATATTCACGAGCAAAAATTTTCTAAGTCAATCAGAGTTCAATTGACAACCGAGCCTAACTGATATTGCGTTATTCAAAGGAAAAAAAAGATATTGATAGGCAAACTGAACAAAAGACAACTGATGAAGCTCAACTGATAGCAAGTTAATTCAGTCGATCAGTCAGCTCATATCCAAAAATTATATAAAGATTATTAATATACTCAGTGATTAAGAATCAGAGCCTAACTGAAATATCGAATAAAGTTTTCCGTAATAACAGTCACTGATTCCCAACAAAATGATAGAATTCATGTTCACTACCTAAATCTGTCAGAAAGAACGATGATATGACAACAACGAAATCTTTAAAGATGGTCGTTGCATATGAAATCTATACATAGATCAGTTAGACAAGCTTTTAAACTCTACTTGACTCTCTGATTTTCTGAATTCTCCTATACTCAGATTTTTTGAAAAAGCTTTCTGCAATCCAAACTGATCAAAGCAAACATACACTGATAAATTATTATATGATCTATTAAAGATCAATTTGTTCTTAGAGATTTCCTGTGAAATCTTTGTAATTGAGAGTAAGAGTCTTATTACTTATTTTGATTAATATTTAAGCATACTAAGAATTTTTGTTGGCAGTGAGAAATCCTATTTAAGTGGGTGTTTTCAAATTATTTATAATTATCAAAGTATTTTTGAAACGTCACTTATTTTTTAACTTTAAAATTTAAATAAATACTAGGAAATTGTTTTTATAATCGTAAACCATGAAATTCGAACTCTCATTTAAATAACTCAACATTTAAAAATCTTAAATGCATAAAAATTCATAAATTGTCAACCACAAAACCATATGTCAATTTAAAATAATCCTCTAAATCTTTACGTTAAAACTTTAAATCGTAATCTAATGCGGAAAATAAATGCCCCTCGGGAGTGTACTGTCGGGCACGATCCACTCAAGCATCAGCGCCTCCCTCAAAATCATCCTCGCCTGCAACCATCCAAACCTAGTGAGTCTAATGACTCGGCACATTCTAACCATAAATAACAAATAATACATATACATCTACAGCAACCATGAAAAATACTTTTAATAAAATAGCTTTAACATGAACATGCATAACTTAAATCTTTTTTCATCATATAATTTTCCTCTTATCATATACATATATGTTTCTCTTTATTGAATTCAGATCATTAATTGTGACTTTTGTATCAGTTGTAGATCGATGGATTCATCTACGTATAACCACGGTACCAGGCGGTGAGGACATCAGCGACACTCTCACCCGTCAACTGAGTCTTGGCCTTACATAACATCATATCCTTTTGTATTAGTCACAATTAAGTCACCTCCTTCAACCTTTCATTATATTCATCACTTATAAAAATACATGCATGAATATAATTTTTTTGTAAACCAGACATGCAACACGTTTTTTAGCTTTTGTCAATTTTCATCATAAAATTTCATAGCCTTTCAAAATAAATATTTAAAATATCATTTATCATGTATTATGATTCTCCGAGACACTGCCAGACCTTTCGAACTACCCGAGACGTAAAATGATCATTTTACCCCTGGACTCCAAACTTCTCGATTTTGATTTTTTCTTACTTTTCTTGACTCGAGCCTAACCCATAACATCATATAAGCTTGAATTTGGCTTCTAATATTTTTCTTAGAATTAAACCCGAGCATCTCGATTTATTCAACTTAATAACAAAATCGTGAGACGTTTTAAACCCGATTTAATTCCACACTTAAAATTTTCTTCCCAAATTTTAAACATAGATTTTTCATCCTTAAAATACCCCCGTGAACCATGAATCAACCCCCGTGGACCATGGTTCGAGCCCATATTTTTTTCCAAGTCATTTTTGAATCCTAAGCCATGTTTATACACTCACCCAAGCCATCTTGGACCACGGCTGCACCAGACCACGTCCCGACCCTTAGCCATCCTCCCTAGACCCTACTGGACCAGCCAAGCCAACCGAATCCAGCCGTGCGCACCCTACAACCTAGCCGTGACCAAAACCGATCACTACAACCCATAACATGCAAGGAAAACCTTAACTTTCAAGCCCCCACATACCCTTCCTTCCCTGCTGTCCAGCCCTCGTTTACTACTCAAACGACACTTTTTACAACCCATAAACGTCTCGTATTGGTAACGATCCCCTTAGAATTCATAACACGTCTTATAAATGTGTATAAACGTCAAAAAAATTGAAAATTTATGTCAAAACGTTAAATAATTCGATCTAAAAATTTTTCATGCTTAAAAACAATAAATACATATAATATGGTTTGAATGATGCAAAAAAAAAGGTTTAAAAACTTGCTTTTTCGTTTCATTCTATTGGACTGTTGGCGGTTAAGAAAGAAATTAGAGAAGAAATGATGTTGTGAAGAAGACTGTGGAGAATAAAGTCAATAAGGCTTTTGTTCCTAAGCTAAAGAGGAAACTGGTTCTTCAATCCAGTTATTTTGAGGTAGCAATCATTTCTCCTCCTCCAAAGAAGCCAAAGACAACCAAAACCAGACCAGTGCCTACACTATCAATAATGTACCTATCTCTCAGGTACAAAAAATCAGGGCTACTAAGGACAAGGCTACTTAAGAGCCAACTGAGAAGCTGAACTGATAGTTGTGGCAGCTCAGGCAAGAAAAATCACCACATCAACTATTATGCTTCCTCGTAGACCAACAAAGAGAGTCATAATCAGAGATCTTATTCAATCAACAAGGTCAGGACTAGACTCTACATTCTCAACAACTTCAGTGAAAGGGAAAGAAAATATTGTTGAACTTGTGGAAACTGAGTCTGTATCTACAGTTTAGACTCATATTGATCCGTTGATGGACGAGGTGAATGAATTTGCAAAAGACAAAATCAAATTCTTTGATGAGTGGGTGGAATTCCAGACAATCACCTTTGCCAAGAAATTGATAAAGAAGACCGTGCTGGAAAGGTTCATCGAACTAGATAAAACAATACTAAATCAAGTGAAGACCATTGTTATTTATTAAGCTTTCAACGCCGAGATTATCAGGTTTATCTTTTGAAGATTCAGAAATTAAATTACCGTTTTTGCTGAGCAAAGGTCCAACTATGATCTCACCTTCCCAACCGCATTCGACGACATTATTGTGATCAACAAACTTGACATGGATCATGTGTCACTAAAATTGAAGGTAAAGTTATGGGAAAGTGATCACAATTTGTTCGAGTAAGTAGAGGCCAAGGACAAAAAAGCTGCTGGATCATCATCCCAGTCTGCCTCTGAGAACCAGACCGAACCTGTTCCTCAAGAAGCCAAAATGTCAATACAATCAAAGATTGCTACATCTCTTCCTCTGAGACAGATCACCTTGGAAAACGTAGATGAAGTTGTACAATAAATTGTACAACAACAACAAGAAGAGGCTGATAATGATGATGACATTACTTTGAGAAAACTTTTTTCTGCATCTTCAGGAAGTCAGAAGACTAATGCAGTGGTTACTGAAGAAGAAGAAGAAGTCATCCTATCTTAGGATGTACTCATAGTAGAGTCTAATGAAGATGTATTCATTCAAGACATGGTGCAAGAAATAGTTGAAATAGCTATGGTTGGCCAAGATCATACTAAAACTGATGCACATCCAATCAATGAAGTTGAAGAAGCCCAGATCGAAGCATTTTTCAATCAGCCTAACTCAGGTTTTCTGATTATTGAACATGCAGGTCCTTCAAGTAGTCAGGCTCCTGATTCGACATTTGTTGTATCTAAGTAAACTCCAAAAATAGAGCCATCTTCTCCTGATTTGGATCTCTTAGATGAAAACACCTTGGACAGAATCCATTCTAGACTCACAGCTATTTTTGCTTCTATCACTATTCTCAAAAAGAGTAACTTAAATACTGAGGAAGTTCTGGAATCCTTCAAGGACAAGATTCTAAAGGAGGTATCAGACCTATAAAAAATAATTATTGATGTATTTACTCGACTAGAGCAGATTAAGTTGGATCGGGCGGATATTGCTTCTCATCTCAGTGGACAAATTCAATCTAACAATTTCAAATTTGCACCAAGATTGAGAAAGTTCGGGCTAACTTTAATGAGAATATTGATGGAGTTAGCTCTCAGTTAGCAACTGTTCTTGCCTACTTGAAGGCATCATTTGGTGTTGACAAAAAAAGAGAAGAAAAGAAGTCAAATGAATCCTCCAGTCAGGCTCATAAGAAAGAAATCCGAAGCCAAATGATCAGTCTAAGAAGTCAACTAAAAAGTACTCTGGATCTCAAAAATATTATCATAGAAGATAAAGCTTAGAGGACATGCTTTGTAGTTTTGGCAAGTCAATCTTGTTGTATTTTTTTTTTATTAATGAATTCAGTATTTTTATCCGATGGAACAATTTTTTCAAACACCAAAAAGGGAGAAATTATTAGAACATTTCAGTTTTGGTGATTTGACACTGTTGATCCAATGGAGAATTAAAAAGTCTAACTAAACTGAATTCAAGAAAAAAAAACTGAATATTCACGAGCAGAATATTTCTAAGTCAATCAAAGTTCAATTGATTACTCAGCCTGACTGATATTGTGTTATTCAAAGGCCAAAAAGATACAATAAGTTGATCAAAGGACAACTGATGGAGCTCAACTGATAGCAGGTTATTTCAGTTGATCAATCGGCCCAAATCTGAAAATTCTGTGAAGATTATCAATATACTCGATGATTAAGAATCAGGCCTCAGCTGAAATATCGGATAAAATTTTTTATACCAACAGAATGTCAGCATCCTGTGCACCACCTGAATCTGTTAGAAATGACGATAACATGATAACAATGAAATTTGTATTTGGAAACTAATATATGATTTAAAAAGATGACCGTTGCAGATGAAGTTTATATACAGATCAGTTAGACAAGCTTTTAAACTCTCTTCGACTCTCAGATTTTCTGAATTCTCCGATACTCTAAATTTTCTGAAAAGCTTTCTGCAAGCCAAAATGATCAAAGCAAGCATATGCTGCTAAATTATTATCTGATTAATTAAGGATCAATTTGTGCATAGAAATTTTCTTATGAAATCTTTGTAATTGAGAATGAGAAATCTTACTACTCATTTTGATTAGGATCGAAGTATACTAAAAGTTTCAATTAGGCAGTGATAAGTGATATTGAAGTTGGTGATTTCAAATTGTTTGTAATTACTAAACTCTTTTAGTGCAATCATTCAGCAACGAAGAAGTTGTGACGTAGGATTATTGAAGTCTCCGAATATCTAGAAACATGTGCATATTTACATTTCAATATACATGCATTTAATTTTCATTTGAGAGCGCAACTGAGTTTTTGATAAGTCATTTTGTTCAAACAACTCCAGTCAGTCTATTTCCGCACAGTAGATTGGGTATGTGTAGGATTCTTTAATATCCACCTTCATCCCTTACCCGACTACCTATTTATTTAATCGGGTAAAAAACTCGCTCCTTACTCTGTTCCATTCGAGTCAGATATCAGATTCTCCGTCGAGTTCAGAGAAAATTGTTATCCTTAGNAATTTTGATATTAAAAGTAATATTTTTCATGGTTCGGAGTGGATACGAGATTTGTATGACAAAATTACGCTGTCAGATGGTTTCATAAGAGTTTTTTTTATTAAAAATAATATATACAAAAGCTTATTTAACAAAGCACAAATTTCAAAAAAATAATAAATAAAGGTATTATCTAAAATATTTCATTCCACTTAATTTATTTTTTTTACTAAATATTCCTTTAATTTGGTTAAAATAACTTTCCGCTTATTATCAATATAATTATTAAAAATTCAAAATCTAAAATTTAATACAATAATAGTTAAATTTAATTTAATTAAAACAAACTTTTTGAAAATAAAGAATATTTAACATAAAAAAAATTTGTATAAAAATTTTCAAGTTTGAAAAAATATTTAATCAAAAATATGTAAAAATGAACGTTTGCTATTTAAAAATAATAATTGTTGAAATTTAATATTTTAATATTGAATATTTGAATATTGAATGTTGAATATTTGAATGTTGAAAATTAGGTAAAATTAGGTGTTGAATAATGAAATTTGTGTGTGATGATGAAGGTAATGATGTAATTTATTTTTGGATTATTTGTAAAGATTTTCTATAAATAGATCTCTCATTTGTGAAGAAAATCACAATTGATTTGAGAGAAAAATATTATAAAGTGTGTAGTATGATAATTTTGAGAGTTTGAGATTTTTATTTTTTACCGTAAATTTTTACTTTTTCACAATAATAATAATAATAATAACTAATGTTAATAATGCAACTCAATTTGCTTTAAAAAAATTTAAACTGCCAGCAACTCAGACGCTATTTTTAAATTACTATACTAATAAAAACAACTGTTGCTCGACAATGAACCCCCAACAACGAACACCAAGCTCGCTATACAATTGTTCGAGAAGCCATTTAAATAAATGTTTTGAAATACAATCCCAACAATTATGTTCATTAATCTTGGCGACAATGAAAATTGTACTTGTTCAGTGTTTAACACTTTTCATAGATCGATTATTCCGTCTCAAAAAATTGATTCGTAAGACTCCTAAGACATTAGTAGGGATGATATTATTTTATAATATTTTAAGATTGAAATAAATATATTTAATGTACAAATATATAATTATATATTTTTATTAATTATTTATTTAATAAGAACATATAACTAATTTTGAATTAAATATTTTAACTTTGTGATAATATTTTTTTGTTATTAAATATTATTAACATAAATTTTGAAAATAANTATATATATATATACACACACACATATAAATTTGACCGGTCTATTGATTCAACCTGGATTGGACCTATCGGGTTCAAGGGGCAGGATAAGTCTAATGGTAGGTGGATCGAGTCTCGAGTTTAGCAAAACTTGTTCTGAACCCGACCTATTGACATCCTCAGATACTAGATTGTCAAAAATCTATAAATAAGAAACAATCTCACGTTATCGAGGTAGACTCATTTATTATCATTCCAGCGCTCTAGTTTCTCATGGAATGTTATGAGACAACTACAAAGTTGAGTAATTGGGTGTTTTCGTCTAATACCTCTCTGACTTGGCTTTTTGATGGAGGTAAAAATCCATGAAATTTGTTCTCTAGATCATTATAAGATTATTTGCTACTACTCAGATTCTCCGATTGACTGTTTAGATCTTAAGGTGATACCATTTTTTTACCGCATCAAATATGATATTTTTGAAAATATAAACAATTACTGAAACAAAACATACATTTTTTTTATGCTCAGACATATAACCATCTATTTAATTATATACAATTTTTTGTTCCAAATAAAAATTTTCAACAAATTTATGGAAATTTTGAAATTTCAGTGGAATCGAACCAAATCCAATTCGGATTGGTTCCAGCTCGAAAAAAATCTACAATATAATTGAATCGGAGCTCGCTTGAAATAATTAGAAACCGGTTTGAATCCGCTATGTGCTAAATGGGTAGGTCTCTTTTGAAACAGTCTCACGAATCTTTATCTGTGAGACGGATCAACCCTATTGATATTCACAATAAAAAGTAATACTCTTAGCATAAAAAGTAATACTTTTTCATGAACGACCCAAATAAGAGACCGGTCTCACAAATACAACCCGTGAGATCGTCTCACACAAATTTTTGCCGTGCTAAGTTACGTTACCTACAAAATATAAATCTATTATTTCCCCAATATTAGTCAATTCAGTTCCAATCTGGATCCGAAATATCACAGGGTTGGTCCAATTTTGCAACTCACAATTCAGAACCAGTTTAATCCAATCCATGACCAATCTGGATCCGATTTGATATATTATTTTCTTTTCTTTTCTAGAATGTACCACTAGCTTTAGCTAGGTAACAATATGCTAAATTACCTCAACTACAAAATATAAATCTTATATTTTCCCAATATTAGTTAATTCAATTCCAATCTGGATCCGATCCAATCCGATATAATACAAGATTGGTTCAATTTTGCTACTCACAATTCAGAACCATTAATCCAATCCCAGAGCGTCCTAGACCGATCTAATATTACCGGTAACGTGCCTAGTCATAATGTAGCAATATTGAGGTTTTGGAAAATGATTTTCGATCAATCAAGATGACTTAATAAGATGGAGAAGTTATGAATTCATCCCTAGGGGTTAGTTTTCTTTACATTGCCAATGAAATATAACTCCTACTTCGCATGCAATAACAATAACAGGAGTCTTAATGAATATCCATCGTAATTGTATCTTCGTACGCATTACAGCAGCAAATTACCACTTCCATATAAAATAACCAGGAAATTGTCACACAAGCAGCTAGCAGGATTACATGGTTGTATATATATTGGAATGAAACTTTGAGCAGATTCTCATATCGAGTTTTCGGTACTATGCGGCTGGTAAGTGCGGCGCCTCAGCTGATTCTCAGAATTAGGCTGCTGTAAGAAAATTCTTGTAGGGTCATTAGGATCAACGTAACTGTAAAAAAAGATATGAAAGTATCAGATCATATACATCCTTCCATTGACCTTCCACCGAAAAAAAGAGAGATTTTAAGAAATCGTATGAGTGGCTTGATAAACATAAACACATACGCATGTCTCATCATCTCATCAACAGGTGTTTGAGCTGCTTGGAGAGGATCCAAACGAACTTGCGGCGCACTGGCAGGCTGATTGTATCGTCTAACAGAAGCGATTAAATTGAAAAACAGAGGTATAAAAGTCCCACAACCACCTTCCTTGAACAGAATTTTGAAAGAATGGGTCGAATAAAGAGCTCCGTGCTCGTTTTCAGGTACAACCTAAAAATGTGGGATATTTTCAGATTGTGCTAGTGAAAGAGCAAATATAAGTAATATAAATTCATGTACATACAGGATCCACAGCACCAGAAATATTGTTGCAATGGAATATTGGCTGGTTAAACTTTTCACCACGAACATAAAGCTGCATTAAGTAATTCCAATAGAAACAACGGTTAGTTGACAGACATTGATGTCAAATACAAGACCATCGAGAGTAAAACAAAATTACGAGAGGGAAGGTCAAACGAAAGACAGTACCACCATCTTCTCATACTGGTATTACAATGACATCGTTTGGATCAAAGAATTCAATACGATCATTTGATAAAATTTTAATTCCCGAGGATCCTATCTTCTAGTAGTCAATTAGTAGCCCACAGTCAGAAATTCGACATGAAATTAAAAACTTCAAACTTTTTAGGGGACACCGAAAAAAACCATAGTTTTTGGAACATACAGCATAAAAATATAGGTGCCTATTGTAAAATTTTAGCAGCACATAAGAACATACACACATCCATAGTGAAATTTTAAAGCCACCATCATACTCTCCAAAATGCCTTCGGGCAAATCCCTTATACTTTTCAGTTAGATTCGAAGTTTCTAACTAGCATGTTCATGAGGAAACTTCGCAGATTATACTACATTCTTAGCGAATATAAAATTACGTTCGGACCAAAAAGAAACACCAAAAGAGATGCAACTCCAATTAAAAGAGCAAACATATCCATTTACCCATCCTTGAATTAAGAGTAAAAACGATGTTGGTGGCCTCAACTATAATTTATTTTCCATTTAAACCCTACCATTTATTTATTTTTTTTAAAAAAAAAACAACCATTCCTGCACACTCAGAAAAAAGCATCCAAACCAAGACAAGCTATACATACCAGGGGCAAATCAAAGGCAAAAAAGTTCCCAATTGGTTTGTTTGCCACAAAGACCATGCGGATGTTTGACAAATAAACAGTTCCTTTTGTTTTAACATTTCCACCTTGAGCACTGCAAATGAACATCGCAACTATCATCCCTTTAGGAACATAAACACCATCATTCTAGCTATAAAAACCAAATCGGTGATAACATGCAAATTTATAGTGTGATAATAGTTTCACATTTTCTAGTGAAGAAGCAATTCATAAACAAGAACAATAATGCCACCGAACTACGCCATTTACAATCAATCCACCGGGATGAAAACAATTTGATTTCAAATTTCTGATAAGATCACAATCTAATTCGATTCTTCCATAGCCGACACAAGAAAAATAGGCCGCGTGGGCATCCGCCGGGGGGGGGGGGGGGGGGGGGGGGGGGGTGGTTTGTAATTGAAAAGCTTACCCTGTGATCTTGTCAATCTCGAATTCGACACCATCTCTGGCCAACACGAACATTTCGTGGACAAACGGCACCGGAATACCATTCGGAAAAAGTTGAGGGTTCAAAGCCATCGGTGTCTCTGTGATTCGGCTTCCCCTTAATCGGAAGAATGAAAAAATACACCCAAACACAAAGATCTTTCGAAGAGAACAATTCCACAATCAATCGAAGATAAAGATTGAAGGAAGACAAAAATTCTAGAATCAATCAATTGCAGAGAAACTTACCTTCCTTCTCGCGAAGTTTCCGCAAGCTTCTCAAATCTTCAACGCCATAAAAATATGTTTTAGATAATTATTGTTGATATGTTATTTAAATTTTTAAAATTTTTTTATTTATAATAATAAAATTGCAAAGATATTCGATAATATATTTTTATTTAATTATTTTTCAACCAATAACTATAAAGAAATAATTTTTAATAGAAGTAAACAAGTTTGGCTTCGGTTTTATTTAAATATATGATTTGGAAATTTAGATAACTGAATTGATATCACCTCTATAATTTTATTTTTTTGGTATAATATTAGTTTGATTTTTTTTAATATAATATTGTGATTGAAAGTAGTGTTTATTTTAATTAATTTATAGTTATTGTACAATAATATATTTAAAAATATTATAAAAAATAAATTTTATATCGTGAATTTCTGATCAGATATCGAGTAAAAAAATCTTACCCAACACCACATATATATAAGTCGGGGTATGATATTACCTAAAGTCGATATTTTTTAAAATAATCCGATCCCATTCGATCAAGTCGGGTACCGAAATGTCCACCTCTACAAATTACTCCCCAAAAACTTATAAATAGGCTCTACTCTAGATGAAGGGATACCCTCATTTCAATTATAAAAATTAAACATTTTTTGGGTATATTTCTTGATGTGATAACTGAATTGAGTGTCAAATGATTTTTGTCGAGTCTCTCTTGACGTCCATTATGTTTCTCGTTACATAAGAGACCTCAAAAATTACTTGTTAGGAGCACAGAAGGATCAAATAACTAATTACCTTGAATGACTGATAATATAAATGTATTTATTACGGGTGATATTACTTGTTTATAGCATCATACATCATGTTTTACCGAGAAAAATTATAACTCTAAAAAACGTGATTGTCATGACGCAAAATGGAGTTTGATAAAAAAAATTAAAAACGATAGAGGTGAAAATTTTTTTTTAGTTGAAAAAAGAATTATTATAATCAGATATCGAAATTGAGATTTCATCATAAATTTCAATATTAGTATAAGATGAATTACTACTAGTCCATGTTTTTCTATATGAGGGGAAATGACGGCCCAATTCTAATGACAAGATAATATAGGTTCGAAACCAAAAATACAAGCCTGTTGTGAAAAAGTAAAAATTTACGGTAAAAAGTAAAAATCTCAAACTCTTAAAATTATCACACTACACACTTTATAATATTTTTCTCTCAACTCAATTGTTATTTTATTCACAAATGAGAGATCTATTTATAGAAAATTTTTACAAATAATCCAAAAATAAAATACATCATTACCTACATCATCACACACTAATTTTCAATATTCAACACCTAATTTAACCTAATTTTCAACATTCACATTTTCAACACAAATATTTTTCACATTTTTAAATAATTTTTCAACACTCCCCCTTGTGATGATGATCATAATGATTGTATACATTACGTGTTTTTATACTGCCTCGTTAAAAACCTTACTAGGAAAAACCCATTGGGATAAAAACCATAGTAAGGGAAAAAGAGTGCAGTCACGTAAACTCCCCCTCATGTTGACACGAACAATTCTTCACAAATTTCGTAGATTGCGCATCCCAATATTATATATGTGCTTTCTGAATATTGTCGTAGGAAGTGCCTTTGTGAAGAGATCTGATGAGTTTTCACTTGATTGAATGTGACGAACATCAATACATTTATTCTTCTCAAGCTCCTTGGTGAATGCGAAGAACTTAGGAGGAATATGTTTAGTTCTGTCGCTTTTTATGTATCCTTCTTTCATTTGAGCAACACATGCAGCATTATCTTCATATAGTATCACAGGCTTCTCGTCGAATGATAATCCGCATGAGATTTGGATATGTTGAGTCATTGATTTTAACCACACACATTCACGGCTTGCTTCATGTAGTGCAATAATCTCGGCATGATTTGATGAAGTTGTTACAAGTGTTTGTTTCTGTGAACGCCAAGAAATTGCAGTGCCTCCACGAGTAAATACATATCCAGTTTGAGAACGTGCTTTGTGTGGATCAGATAAGTATCCAGCATCGGCATAACCAATTATACTTGGATTAGCATCTTTTGAATACAAAAGTCCCAAGTCTGTCGTTCCTCGTAGATAACGGAATATATGTTTAATTCCGTTCCAATGTCTCTTTGTTGGATATGTGCTAAATCTTGCCAATAAATTTACGGCAAAAGATATATCAGGCCTTGTACAATTTGTAAGATACATAAGGGCACCGATAGCACTTAGATATGGTACTTCTGGACCAAGAATATCTTCATCATCTTCACATGGACGGAATGGATCCTTTTCTATGTTTAATGATCTAACAACCATTGGAGTACTTAAAGGATTTGATTTGTCCATATTAAAACGTTTAAGGATCTTTTCTGTATAATTTGTCTGGTGAACAAATATTCCACATTCTTTTTGTTCAATTTGTAAACCCAGACAATACTTGGTTTTTCCAAGATCCTTCATTTCAAATTCTTCTTTCAAGTATGACACAACTTCTTGAATTTCCTTATTTGTTCCAATGATGTTTAAATCATCAACATATACAGCAATAATTACGCATCCGGATGTTGTTTTCTTAATGAAAACACAAGGGCATATTGAATTATTTACATATCCCTTTTTCATCAAGTGATCACTTAGCCTATTATACCACATTCTGCCGGATTGCTTCAACCCATATAATGATCTTAGTAATTTCACAGAATAACATTCTCTGGGTTTTGAACTTTGTGCTTCAGGCATCTTAAATCCTTCAGGGATTTTCATATATATATTACTATCAAGTGATCCATATAAGTAGGCTGTAACAACATCCATAAGACGCATTTCTAAATTTTCAGATACTGCCAAGCTAATCAAATACCGAAACGTAATTGCATCCATCACAGGAGAATACGTTTCTTCATAATCAATTCCAGGCCTTTGAGAAAAACCTTGTGCAACAAGTCGAGCTTTATATCTTACTATTTCATTTTTCTCATTTCGCTTTCGAATAAAAACCCATTTGTATCCAACAGGTTTTACACCTTCAGGTGTAAGGACTATAGGTCCAAAAACATTACGTTTATTTAGCGAATCCAATTCAACCTGGATGGCATCTTTCCATTTTATCCAATCCTGCCGATTTTTACATTCACCAAAAGATTTTGGTTCATGATCTTCATTATCATTTATGATGTCGATTGCCACATTATAAGAAAATATATCATCAATTTCTTCTATATCTTTTCGGTTCCATATTTTTCCAGTATTAATATAATTGATAGAGATTTCATGATTCTCGTCAGTTTGTGGTTCTGACAAAACATTTTCATCATCATGTGTTTCTTCAGGAACATCATTCTCTATTTTGTGATCATTATGTGTTTCTTCAGGAACATCATTCTCTATTTTGTGATCATTGTGTTTCTCTATGAATTTTCTTTTTCGAGGATTTTTATCCTTGGAACCAACTGGCCTTCCACGCTTCAGGCGTTTAATGACATCATGACTATCTTCAATTTGTTTCTTCGGAATTTCAATTCGAGCAGGGGCATTTGCAGCATGTATATATGATTTAGTTACCCCTTTTGTGTCTGCAAATGCATCTGGTATTTGATTTGCTATTCTTTGCAAGTGCACAATTTGCTGTACATCTTTTTCACATTGTTTTGTTCTTGGATCCAGATGTAACAATGATGATACATACCATGTAATTTCTTTTTCGGTATGTTTCTGTTCTCCCCCTAACATTGGGAAGATTTCCTCATTAAAATGACAATCAGCAAAACGTGCTGTGAACACGTCGCCTGTCTGTGGTTCAAGATATCGAATGATCGATGGACTATCATAACCAATATAAATTCCAATCTTTCTTTGAGGTCCCATTTTCTTTCGTTGAGGTGGTGCAATAGGCACATACACCATACATCCAAAAATTCTCAGATGAGAAATGTCTGGTTCTTTACCAAATGCAAGCTGCAATGGGGAGTATTTATGATATGCACTTGGTCTGATGCGAATTAATGAAGCAGCATGTAAAATTGCATGTCCCCATATAGAAATAGGGAGCTTTGTTTTCATAATCATTGGTCTAGCAATCATTTGCAGACGTTTAATCAATGATTCAGCCAATCCATTTTGAGTATGTACATGAGCAACAGGATGCTCAACAATGATTCCCATAGACATACAATAATCATTGAAAGTCTGGGAAGTAAATTCACCAGCATTATCAAGTCTAATTTTCTTGATTGTATAATCGGGAAATTGATTCCTCAATTTTATTATTTGAGCAAGTAATCTTGCAAATGCAACATTTCGAGTTGACAATAAACATACATGTGACCATCTGCTGGAGGCATCAATCAATACCATAAAGTATCTGAATGGTCCACATGGTGGATGGATTGGTCCACAAATATCACCCTGAATACGTTCAAGAAACATTGGTGATTCAGTTTGGATTTTGGCTGGTGATGGTCTTATAATAAGTTTTCCAAGAGAACATGCTTTACATTGAAACTTATTATTCTGAAAGATCTTCTGGTCTTTCAATGGATGACCATGTGTATTTTCTATAATTCTTCGCATCATTGTTGAACCAGGATGTCCTAATCGATCATGCCAATTGGTTAATATTGAAGAATTATCAATTACCATGTTTGATTCAATGGGACGTATATGTGTATAATGCAATCCAGTAGGGAGCATTGGTAGTTTTTCAATCACATATTTCTTTCCTGATTTATATGTGGTAAGACACATATATTTCTCATTCCCTTCATTCATTGTTTGAGTATCATACCCATGGGAATATATATCATTAAAACTCAACAAATTTCTTTTCGATTGTGGTGAATATAAAGCATCATTGATCAAAAATTTTGTACCATTAGGTAACAAAAATTGTGCTTTACCACATCCTTTAATCAAGTCTACAGGACCTGATATTGTATTCACCGTTGTTTTTGTTGGTTTTAGTTCCAAGAAATATCTTTTATCTCGGAGGATAGTGTGCGTTGTACCACTATCGGGTATGCAAACTTCAGCTTTGCTCATAGCATTTTCCATATTTGAACTTCAAAAAAATATGCAATGAAAAAAATTAATGACAAAATATAACACATATCATAATTGTACAATAAAACATTATCCTATAAATACATGAAAAATAAATTATTGTACATTTATATTCTACCACTATATTTTTCATTTTCAGAGAAATCATTGAGAAAATCTGCAGCATCAATATTGTTCATTTCTATCCCACCAACATATTGATCATTTCCAGAGAAATCATTCATAAAATCAGCAGCATCAAAATGAGTTGAATCACTCAAACGGTCACTTCGCTCAGTGAAGTTGGTCTCCTTTTCTTTCCCTTTTATTGATTCTTTCTAAAGTTTGCAAAGATGCTCAGGGGCTCGACAAATACGAGACCAATGTCCTGGAGTGCCGCATCTGAAACAAGAACTTTCAAATCTTTTCGAGTGATTTTCACNCTCGACCAAAATCTTGTCTGTAACTTTGATTTTGGTTTCCAGGTTTAAATTCATTTTTGCTTACAGCATTTACTTCTGGAAATGCTGTTGATCCAGTGGGTCGGGACTGATGATTTCTCATTAATAGCTCGTTGTTCTTTTCCGCCACAAGAAGACAGGCGATGAGTTCAGAATATCTCGCAAATCCACGCACTCTATATTGTTGCTGTAGTGTTATATTTGATGCGTGAAACGTGGAAAATGTTTTTTCAAGCATTTCCGATTCTGTAACCTCATGTCCACAAAATTTTAACTGCGAGATTATTCTATACATCGCTGAATTGTAATCACTGACTTTTTTAAAGTCTTGGAATCTTAACATATTCCATTCATCACGGGCGGTCGGAAGTATAACTTCCCTTATATGTTCAAATCTCTCTTTTAATCCTTTCCACAGAGCCATGGGATCTTTTTCGATGAGATATTCACATTTTAAACCTTCATCAAGGTGTCGTCGTAAAAATATTATAGCTTTTGCTTTTTCTTGTGATGAAGATATACCATTTTCTTTAATGGTCTCGCTTAGACCCAATGACTCAAGATGCATTTCTACATCAAGAGTCCATGGCATATAGTTTTTCCCAGTAATATCAAGAGCGATGAATTCGAGCTTTGCCAAGTTTGCCATGGTGGTACTAAAAATTACGATGCATTTTATTAGTTAATGAATATTGCAATACAAAGTAATGGATAAACAACAAGTACAAGTATTCGTAAAAATAAAGAAAACACACGAGGAGGATATTCTCCGATAAATACAAGACTGGTGAGTATGATAACCAAAATAATTAAAAATAACCTCGTGAAAGCCATCTTCTTTTTTTCTTCGAAAATTTGATGAAGAATAATTTTTAGAGAAGAAGAGAAAGTTGGAGTGATTGAATGTATTTGTGAGATTGTATTTATAGAGCAAAAACTAGCCGTTTTGTTACCGTTTATTACCGTTGGTGTATAAGAAAATAAATGTATGTATTTGTATAATTTTATGGTAATAATATGGTGTATATAATATTAGTCATATTTAAATAATTATGTATATCATATCACATTATTATAATTAGGTGTCATAAGTTATTTTGTTTAAAAACCTTATAGGCTTTTATACTTGTCGTATCCCTTACCGGGAGTGTGGGATGTCGTCTTAACATCCTTCCAAGATTTATAACAAGTANAAGTAAAAATTTACGGTAAAAAGTAAAAATCTCAAATTCTTAAAATTATCACACTACACACTTTATAATATTTTTCTCTCAACTCAATTGTGATTTTATTCACAAATGAGAGATCTATTTATAGAAAATTTTTACAAATAATCCAAAAATAAAATACATCATTACCTACATCATCACACACTAATTTTCAATATTCAACACCTAATTTTACCTAATTTTCAACATTCAATATTCACATTTTCAACACAAATATTTTTCACATTTTTAAATAATTTTTCAACAAAGCCTTTATAAGAAAAAACTCAAAAAATACAAAATAAAGGTAAGGGTGAAGCTATCCTCACAGGCTTTGACGCAACATCGCGCGACACTCCTTCACAGCATGGCGGACGACGCCGTTTTCTCACCAGCCGACGCTGCCATCCCTCCGAATCCGGATCCCGGCATCGAACTCAAC
Source organism: Primulina huaijiensis (assembly GCF_012295235.1). Classification (NCBI taxonomy): domain Eukaryota; kingdom Viridiplantae; phylum Streptophyta; class Magnoliopsida; order Lamiales; family Gesneriaceae; genus Primulina; species Primulina huaijiensis. The sequence goes on along the minus strand of NC_133320.1, from coordinate 17,699,881 downwards.
GTAAGCGCCTCCCGAATTTCCATTCCCCGGCGCCTTTACGTAGTAATCAGTGCGCCTCCTTATTGTATTTAGCATCACTCGCGATCAATTCCTAATTTAGCCCCATTTTTATAATATTTTCCGCCAAATTTTCGGAAAAAATGGTTGCCGTTTTTCCATTTGAAATCTGTTAACTGAATTGCGACATTGAACGTCCAGCGAAAGCTGAAGTTGAGTGACTTAAAAACAGAGTCATGATTTCTCTGTAAATTTTTGCCATTGTATGTGCTTTTGTTATCATTATATAAATAGTTTATATTTTAAGGTATTTCGAATTTACCTTGTAATTTTGATGTTTACGATTACATGGGCTTCAAGGATGATCGATAAATCTTTACCAAACTAGAAATTGGCAGTATTTTTTGTTGCACGAAGAATTTTCATTTAATGAATTCTTTGCACTTTTTGGTGTATCTTCGTTCCTGTTTGTATGCTTTTGTGATTTTTTCTTGTATTTCGCTCTAGGTGGATGGAGATGAAGAGGGTGATGAACTGGTAGATGATGAAGGTGAAGCTGACTTCGAGTTTGAGACCAATGATCTTGAGCATGAGGACAACCAAATGCTTGGAGCTAGAAGCAATGATCTTAAAAATTCCATTCAGCGAGTGTTTGACATCGAAAGAAATGACCTTGGCGATGATGGAGGGAAAATTCTTAGTATTGACGGTGGACACATGCTTGAATTTGGAAAAAATGGTCATGAGAGCAACAGTGTGCAAATTATGGAGGTTCCGGGCAGTGACCACAATAGCAGGGGCAATCAATTTCCTGAGATTCACGGGAATGGTAATCCCGTTATAATAGATGATGGTACTGGGGGTAAGTCTTGTCTCCCTCCTGCCGTGGGGATGGAGTTTGAGTCGTATGATGATGCTTATAACTATTACAACTGCTATTCCAAGGAACTTGGATTTGGTATTAGAGTCAAATCTTCATGGACAAAGCGAAGCAGCAAAGAGAAGCGTGGGGCAGTTCTGTGTTGTAATTGCGAAGGTTTTAAGGCAATGAAAGAAGCAAGCACTCGAAGAAAGGAGACGAGGACTGGATGCCCAGCAATGATTAGGCTGAGATTACTGGAATCGAACAGATGGAGGTTTGATGAAGTTAAAACAGAACACAATCATTTGCTGGACCATGAAAGAGCTCAAAACTCCAGGTCACATAAGAAGATTGATGCAGGAGCCAAAAGGAAGTTGGAGTCCACTGTTAACATAGAAGTGCAAACAATCAAGGTATATCAAACTTTTTGCGCAGATGCAGTGAGTTATCAAAGCTCAAATGAAAAAGAAATTAGCAATCATGTACAGCAGGCAACACACTTAAAACTCAGAGGCGGCGACGTGCTTGCTCTTTATGAATATTTTCATCGGGCGCAACTTGTTGACCCAAACTTTTTCTATGTCATGGATTTAAGCGATGAAGGTTGTTTAAAGAACGTGTTTTGGATCAGTTCTAGGTCTAGGGCTGCCTATAGTTATTTTGGTGATGTCGTCGTAGTTGACACAACATATCTTTCGAGAACATATATCGTCCCGCTTTTGACGGTCACTGGATTAAATCACCACGGTCAGTCCGTATTGCTGGGTTGTGGTTTTGTTGTGAATGAAACTATGGAGACGTATATTTGGTTGATGCGAGCCTGGCTTACATGTGTTTTAGGACGACCTCCACAAACTATAATTACAGACAAGAGTAAGGCATTGTGTGGTGCAATCTCTGTAGTTTTTCCAAGGGCTAACCACCGTCTTTGTCTACATAATGTGATGCAGTACATTCTTGAAAAAGTAGGAGAAATGAGGGAGTCAGTTCTAATCCAGACATTACTAAACAGAGCAGTGTACAGCTCAATGAAAGTAGAAGATTTTGAAATGGCGTGGGAGGAGATGATCCAGCATTGTTCTATCAAGGATCGTGAATGGCTTCGAACTTTATACGAAGATCGAGAACGATGGGTTCCAGTTTATTTGAAAGATACTTTCTTTGCCGGAATATATACTTCACAACCAGGTGAATACATGTCTCCCTTTTTCCACGGTCATTTACATGAGCAAACCACTTGGACTGAATTCTTTAATTTTTACGAGTTAGTTCAACAAAATAAAATTCATCAGGAATCTCTGAACGATTTAGAGTCAAGAGACTTTAGACCAGTGTTGAGAACTAGTTACAGCTACGAATTGCAGCTTTCTGAAGTGTATACCAAAGATATATTCTTGAGATTCCAAGAAGAGGTGGTGTTGATGGCTAATTGTTGCATTGTAACTCAAATCCATGCTAACGGGGCAGTTATCACCTATATGGTTGAGGAACGGAATACCGAAGGAGATTCCCAAGAATCAAGAAATTTTGAGGTTATGTTCGATAAAGTAGGTCTAGAGGTTCGTTGTATCTGTAGTTGCTTCAACTTCCGAGGATACCTGTGCCGACATGCCTTAACTGTCCTCAACCACAACGGGGTTGAAGAAATCCCGAGCACGTACATTTTAACTCGGTGGAGAAAAGATTTGAAACGAATGTACGCTCGCGATCTCGGATCTAACACCATTGACATTACTAACCCTGTTCAGTGGTATGATCACCTTTCTAGACGAGCAATGCAAGTTGTTGCAGAAGGGATCACAACTCAAGAGCGTTACATGGTTGCTAGGCAAGCATTAAGGGATTCGTTGAATAAGGTTCGTCTGGCAGACAAGCATGTATGATGACGATGTAAGTAGATTCGAAGAATTCATTCATACTTCGCCTTTTAACCAATTCATACAACATTTCAGACATGTTACTGTGCAGTTGGAAAATTTGAAGAGAAGTGTAGTTATGTAAACTGTAGTGTATTTGTTGAATGAATTTGATATATAGTAATAATGATATCTGAAAATTGAGCCAATTACTAAAACCCATATTTTTTCGTAGATATTGAGCATCCAACTTTGGATTCTTGATAAAAAAAAAATAAAATAAAATAAAATTGTACACCAATAATATAATGCACTTGGTCAATGTGGATTAGTCTGGTTTGCTCGGCCGTATTGGAAAAGTGTAGTCTAGATCTGAAAAGAGGAAAACTAATTTAGTTATTTAGGAATTGATCCCGGGCTTATGCAAATCAAACTGACTCATTTCAAAATATATATGAGGCTGATGGAGTCACATTGGAGAACTTCTCCTTCTGTGGGAAAACCATGGGATCATCGTCCCAATTCAATGGTCAGCAATACATAGGAGAAGTTCTCACGGTGTATCACAAAATTTACCATCGCCCACATACAAAGCATCAATCATCCTAAAATAGTTGAGCATTTGCTGACAAACCCATTGCGCGGTGGCGTGATCAATCACAACTGCATGCATATTTCCTTACATGAGCCCCATGCATGAGCTATTTCGGACCTAATTTCTCAAAGAATCGCAAATAGCTGTGGAGAACGCTTACTTTTTGAAAAATTTCACATTATTTTCTAAAAATATTCAATACTAGCAACCAACCCTACTTGGTTAATTAATGCGGTATGACCGTAACTAGGAGTGTAAAATAACCGAATCGAAACGACTATCAGTAAAAATTTAAGTAATTCGAATTAAGTATATTCGAGTTCGATTCAAAACTTGAAAATTTTAAATTCTTTTCTCAAGTTTGGCTCGAAATGTTCGTACTTATTCGCGAGCTATTTAAACTATTGATGTGTATATATTGAATATAAAATTATATAATATTAGTAAAATTTCAAGGGTCGCGAACTATCGAACATAATAATTTTAGCTCGAGTTCGGGTCGGACAAATGTTCGAACATGTTCGAGTTCGGCCTATTCATCTGGTCAGCTCATGAATCGGCTCGATTTATTTACAGCATACGAATTATTCAAGAAATAATCAAATTATAGACAATATGAAAACCACAACAAATGTATCATAGCTAGATTTAGTCCCATGATAACATAATAACCCAGAGGGCACTCACTTTTTTGTATGTATTGCACCTATACATGAACGTGAAGAGGAACCCTACCTTTCTCCCCCACGCTCTGCTATAAAGCTGCATGATTTCTGCAGATTGTTTGCTGAATTATACAGAGTGGTCCTCATTTCCTTCAAAGGAAAATCCATCCCACAAATTTAATCATTGCTCAAATATATCAATATTCAATATCACCATATATTTTTTGCTATTTTAAGTCCCATTATCACCACTATATACTCTTCTCTTACCCATATTTTCTTGAAATTCTCTACATATTTCAATCGATTTCAAGAAATTAAGTTCGTGGACACGATTCGAGTTAAGGTTTTCCTCGTGGAACTATATTTTCTTGAATTTGTTTTAGCCATTTTCTTTGAATGGGGAGTATTGGGAATCCTGTCATGTTTTTCCACAGCTTTCTTGAACTTCTTGGGATGCCCCCCCCCCCTTTTTCAAGAATCACGTATAGATGTAGAAGTTCAAGAAACCTGTGGGAAGACATGGCGAAATAAGGATTTTCTCTGACTTTTTGTAAAGCTATTTATGCTTTTGTTGGTTCGTAAATTTGGTGGAATGGAGAACAAGAACACCTTCTTCCATGGCTTTCCAGTCATCTGCAGCTTATGGTAAGTTTCTTTACAATTCAATTTATGTCAGCTCATTCTATTAATTCCGTTGTGCATTAATTTGTTATATTATAAATTATAACAATATATTTGATTTTATGTAATTCAACTACATTTATGAAATGGAAAATTTGGAACAGAAAATTATATTTTGATTGGATTTGGTGATGAGATTTCCTTTCTTCCGCGAGATCTTAGAATTGAATAGGCAAAAACTTGAATGATAAATTTCTGGTAGGAAAATTTTAATATTTCTACTTTATAATACTTTCAAATATTTTTCGACGCACCTTCTCTAAGAGTTAATATTTATCTATATATATATATGCGATGAACTAAAAATTCAATGATTCAAATTTTTAGATAATAAATTTAGTTTAAATCAAGAAAAGGATATGATCAACAGCCCTTTCAGTATTTTTTTTATCTTTTATCGAAACTGTTTTTTCCTCCGGGAAATTGAAGTATTCCAACAATTCAAATGGATTTATAGGTTACACAAACTTGGTAGAAAGAACAAAATTCAAGAACCAATCATCTAAAAAGAGAAAACTATGAAAATCATTTTATTTATGTAGTAGTTCAAATTTTCTCACATATTCCACTTTCTCTAAAATTCTCCCTCTCTAATTTCTGACCTTTTCTTTATAAGTTTGCAATGGCACAATTTTCCTACATTTCCAAGAAACTTTTGAAGTATTAAATAATCTGCAAACATTATGAAGTTCATGGTGACAGGGTATTCATATTGAATCTATTTATATTTGCTCAATTTTTTTAATTAAAAAAAATACAAATTTATTTTTTTCAGGGATTTAATTCTTGTTGATAAGAGTTTGTGTTTGGGTAATAATTGATTTGTTTAATCAAATTTGATATCAAGTAAAAATATAATTTAAATGTCTGCACTGCGTGATATAGCCGTAAATCATTGGGAGGATAAAGTGAATGTCACAAGTTCAAATGTCAGTGGGAAGATGAAAACTAAACGAGAGTATATTCAAAATGTGTATAGAATATGATCGCATCCGAATTTACATGTGGGGATGAACTAAGATCAAGCAAAAACTCGAGTACACGATTTACCTAAAAACACACGTATAATTTAAATTTAACTGGAGATCAATAATTTAGGCCACTGATTCGGTAATACGTGCACTTTAGGCCTATCTTGTTAGGTCGATGCGAGATGGTGTGATGAATGCCAATTCAGGTTTGGTATGTTGTTGCTTTAACTGCTGTCAGTGAAGAGGAAGGAATTCGTACTATTCTTTCACATCCATTCCCTCTTTCCACGGATCTCTTGCACAAAAATTTCTTTATGATTCGTGTAACATGTCCCAATCCAACTTGTATCGTCGGGAGATTTCACATTTTAAATATATGGAATGACCAAATCGATAAAAAAAATAAACATCTAGGACTAAACTGAGAAGAACAAAACATTCAGAATTGTCAAAGCTTTCCCCACATTTTCTGTCATGAGATCATGTGTTACACGTAAATGTTTAAAGAATATTTGAGATTGAAACTGAAACGTCTACTGCTTAAAATAACTGTTTAAATATTTATTTTTAAAAGTTCTTTTCGGAAATACTCAAACACATGCATGAAATAAAAGGAATCAATCATGCATTTTAAAAAGTTGTCCAACCACTGAATATAAAGAATTGTAGTTAATTAAATCTTAAAATGAAATCAATATCCTAGTCTACTGTTTTAAAAGGACTCAACGTCTGTCTAAATCATCAACGTATAAGGAGGTGCAAAAGCATTTAAAATATTGTTTACACCCATGACTCGTGATCATAATATGCGGAAAAATATAAGGTCATCGGGTTAACGTGCCCACACCCAGCTCCGCCTACTCAGTCTTCAGCTCCTCCAGTCTCCACATCATAATGCTCACCTGTACCAATCACACCTAGTGATTCTAAAGACTCAACACACCTGAACCGCGGTAGCAAGTACATATACATAACATCCAACAGTGAAAAGTATTGTAGTCAAAATACCTTTCATGATCTTAAAAGCATGAACTTAAACATATCGTGTCAAAGCATAAACGTGTCCATAATATATCTCACCATGTCAACATATATGTGTTCATTTTCTTTATTTGAATTCAGATCATTAGTTGTGACTTTCGTATCAGCTCTAGTCGATGGATCCATCTACGTATAACCGTGGTACCCCGCGGCGAGGACATCAGCGACAGTTTTACCCATCCACTGAGCCTTGGCCTTACATGTTCGTGTTCGTATTAGTCACAACCAACTCTTATCTTTCAAAGCATATCATCATATTCATCACTTATAAAAATCATGCGTATACGTAAATTTCCTTAAAATCAAGCATGCAACGTATTTTTCATATTTTCATAAAAAGTCATATTCGTGATAACATATAAATTTAAAAAATGCAATTTTAGTATTCAGGGCGCTGCCAGGATTGCTAACTTGACTCGGGTGAAAAATGGTCATTTTGCCCCTAGAAACCCTAATTGACCATTTTACTCCTGGACCTCAAAATTTCGATCCGAAGCCAACCAAACTCCTTAAAACACCATAACACACATTTATAATCATTTCCTACACGTAACCTTGAGCCCGTTTTGTAACTTAAATGATTCGTTTTAAAACTTGGACCGGGGTCCCGATTTTAACCCGAATCAACCCGAAACTCAACCAATTCTTTCCCAACTTAAACCATGACTTGAACCTACATGACCAGCCCTTGAACCACTTATTTCAGACCAACTAAGATCCTCGAAAGTCCTCGAGTAGCTGCTGGAATTTTCTGCACGTATCGAGATTCAAACCCTAGTGCACCTGACCTTCGACCCTAGACCCGAAACCGACGTTTCTAGACCTTGGCTAACCCCTCTAGGACCATGAACAGACCCATGTGCACTTGAATGAACCAACCTAACCCACGTCTACAGCCTTTGCGATCGGGATCACTCGAACTCGGCCAAAACTCGACCTAACTTGTCACCAAGATTCGATCCAAGCCTATCCGTTTTACCAGCTGACCATGGACCCATTCCCAGCCCTGACACAGACCCCACATGGCCTGAACCAGTGCTTAGAATGAACCATGCACTTTTTCCCTCTCCCTTGCACCCAGTCCAAGCATTCGAACCCTAGAACCAAGAGATCACCACCGGTCCTTACTCCTTTCGATCCAGACTTGGTATCACCCTTAAACACCTTCGAAACCTGCTGTAAAATGCTCCCTAGACCTCAAAGATTCGGCAGCCCTTCAACCATATCAAGAATGTGAACAACATGGCATGTAATGTGCATATTTTCGTGTAAAAATCACGTAAATTCAATGCAAAATGATATAATTATGTACTATAATGCAAAAATCATTCAAAATACATATCATGATGTGATTGATGAGAAAAAAGAGGTATAAGGCGTTCCTTTGCGTATTTACACACTACAGAAAATACTGAATACACAACACTTAAAAGACAACGGTTTTACAAAAAAACCATTATCTTTTACTTTTTAACAACGGTTTTCACTAAAACCGTTGTTATTGAGAATTTTTTTAAGTAAAGACAACGGTTTTCTAAAACCTTGTTTTTTTGGACAAACAACAACGGTTTTGCTTATACCATTGCTATATTTAGCGACGGTTTTAAGTAAAATCGTTGCAAATTTTAAAATAGCGACGGTTTAAACAAAACCGTCGCTAAAAGCGACGGTGTCCGCTTAACTGTCGCTATTAATAAATTAGCGACGTCTATAAATGATCACGTTTTCTATCCATTTTCCTCCGCACCGTTTCACATCTACAATAAATGTTTGTCTCTTAGAAAATTTTAGTTTCGATTTAGGGTAAGTTTTTTCGCTTCAATTCTTGGTAAATTTTTAAGTGTTAGTTGTGAATATTATTAGCTTAGTCAGATTGTAAGTTTGTTTGGTAGATTTATTAAATTATAAAATTAATTTTTTTATTTTACTTAAAAATTTAGCGATGAATTATGTCTAAACCGTTGCTAATTAGCGACGGCTTAGTCAAAAACCATCGCTCATTAATGACGACTTAGTAAAAAACCGTCTCTAATTTTAGCGATAGTATATCTTAAACCGTCGCTAATGAACGACGGCTTATTCAAAACCTGTTGCTAAAATTAGCGACGGTATATCATAAACCGTCGCTAATTTGAAAAACCGTCTCAAATGATAGCTACGGCAACGGTTTAAAATCGTTGTCGTTGAACCCACTTTCAACAACACTGTAAGTTACAACGGTTTTCTGGCAGCTACAACATCGTTTTGCGTTTTTGTTGTAGTGACACTCGAAAACCTCGACACAATCGCATAGAACGGGTACCGGAGGGACTGGGATGAGTTCTTTTGAAAAAAACTTGTGAAAACCGAGCAAGATGGTTGCCGAAATGTCACGAGCTATTGCTGGAGGTGGAGAGGGTAGGGCAGCCGAAATATGTAGTGAGGAGGGGTTAGGGTTTTGGGTAAGGTTCGATATAATATTAGGTGTATATTGGGCCTTAATTAAAAATAATGAGGATGAGTAGGATTTTAGGCTCAATATATCTTAAACTAGGCCCATTAAGCCCAAAAACACTCTCGTAAAATATTTCGTTTAGGTACGTTTTTGAAAATATTATCCGAACCCTCAAAAATCCGTTTTGCCAAAAATTGCATACCGGTTTAAAATTTGACTGGATGAGTAAAAATACCTTAAAAAGCCCATTTTCGAAAATCTCATATATTTACATCATAAATTAAATAATTAAAAATAATCATTTAATAAAAACATTTTTTCTTAATTGTCCCCGGTCTCCGTTCCTTGTTCAAGCGTGAAATACTGCTAAAATCCTTAATACATGAAATATTAATAAACCGTGAAATAAAACACATAATTATTCAATAGTCATGCATTTAATGCATTAAAAATAATTAATTAAAATACCTAAGAAATTTAATAACTTGCATGCATGTGGTTCACGTGAACTCTCAAATTTTTGGGACGTTACAAAAACATTGGTGATGATCTCGTTTATAATTTTAGGATATGATACAAACTAGGCAATTTTAAAAATAAATAGCATCTCACTAGTGCGATGCACGATATGTTATTTAATGTAATTAACGATAAAGATTAGTATATATGAGCATTTGAACAAATAATTAAAATACAAATTAGCTAAATGGATTATGAAATGTACAATTAGAAAACAAACAAATTATCCAAAAAAAATTTGGAAACTTCCTTAAATTCGACGTTTGTTGTTGAATTTTCTAGTTATTGTCACTATCAAACCTCAAATTCTTACATGAGACAATTATTGACCTTGAATTTTGTTGATTGTCATTGCGTATGATACAATCAAATGATATTATCTTTGTTGGAATTTAAAAGGAAGTCTTGGATCAAAATGGGTTAATGACATTCTTGGAATAAAAACTTTATGACTTGAATTACTTCCAGTCAGAATTTGTCCTTACAAAACTTGGTTTATGAGCCTAGTCACTATCAATATAGTATCATTGCATAATACAAGAGAATGATTTATATTAGGCAGCAACATAACTGAAGTTCCAACCTTCAAGTTTAAATCATGAGTTGGTACTCCATAGCATCTTATTCCATTTAAGAATTCAGGGGTATGCACATCATACAGTAGATCAACATTTATCCGAGTGGCTCGTTGTATCAGAAATTAAATACAACCTTCGCTCATAATGGTTTAGAAATATCATATATTCATTCATGGACTGAATGACATCAAGAGTCGGCGCCAGAATAGCCCTACACTGAAAATATGCAGTATCACTGATAGTGATGTCTGAAAACAAATACGTACTCTCAGGTATTGCTCCAATATGATCATTACAATTTTTCAGCAAAGTTTCATTAGGAATATCGATTGTCGCTTAACCGTAATTTTGTTCTCCAATTTTTCCATCTCCTATATTAGCTGTCCAATCCGAAAATTCTTTTTTTTTAACACTTTCTTCATCAGAACCTAAATTTTGTAGTCGCATGTTTTTTTTCAATCTCAAACTTTTGCAATGTCTCCTGATATACAAAGAATTGAAGGTGGCAAGAACAATAACTTGCCTATTATATTTTGGGATAACATGCAATATTTGTCGAAAATCGTCACTGAAAACAACTGTTTTGCCTCCAAAAGGTAATGAAGGCTTGAAGGATTGAAAAATCTCATTATATCTTTCATGGTTTTATCCAAAGCTTCAAAACAAAACTTATGTGTCATTGGAGCTCCGTCCCAAATAATAAGTATAGATTTTTCAATAAGCTCCGCAAAAGAACTCCCTTATTTGATATTTCATGTTGATTCCTCATTAGGATTAAATGGAGTTGCAAAGCGGGAATAAGCATTTCTTCCACCATGTAATACAAGAAATGTTATACCACTGGATGTCACGTTCAACACAATTTCTCCTTTAGATCTCAAGAATGTAGAGAGAGTCTTTCAGACAAATGTTTTTCCAGTACCTCCATACTCATATACAAAAAAAAAAACCTCCCTTATTTGAATGAAGTGCATTCATTATCGTATCATATATATGATGTTGCTCAGAGTTCAAATTATTAAGGAGATTATCATGTTCCTCTTACAAAGATCTTATATCAAACCACAACTCATCATGAAGTGCATGCATACCTTGATGTTGCAGCAAGTTATGTGTCTGTATAAAATTTCATTTGATAAATATGTCCTACATGACTTCTAAACTACTTCAAGTTGGCCGATATAATTCGATGACAATATAGTAGCGAGTAAAACTATCACAGATTGTTCTGAAGCCCAATGACTTGCTTCAATAATATCGTCGCACTACAAGAACATCGCCTTTCAACAACGCACATACCACAACAGTTTTTCACTAAAACCGTTGTCGTATGTGTGTTTTTTTAAGCAAATGACAACGATTTTCTAAAAATCGTTGTCTTTTAGCCTTTTTTTAGGGTCAAAGACAACGGTTCATATCTATTACGTGTTTTTTTTTGGACAATCGACAACGTTTTTAGAAAACCGTTGTCGATTAGCGTGTTTTTTGGACAAACAACAACGGTTTTTTTAAAATGTTGCTCTATTTAGCGACGGTTTCGCTAAAAGCGACACTAAATTTAGCGACGGTTCTAACAAAACTGTCGCTATTTTAAAACTTGCGACGGTTTTGTTTAAAATCGTCGCTAAATTTAGTAACGGTTCTAAATCCGTAGCTATATATAGCGACAGTTTTAAGCAAAACCGTCGGAATTTTTAAATTAGCGACGGTTTTTGTTAAAAACATCGTTAAATTTAGCGACAGTTTTGCAACACCGTCGCTAAATATAGCGACGATTGTAAGCAAAACCGTCGTAATTTTTAAATTAGCGACGGTTTAATAAATAACCGTCGCTATTAGCGACAGTTTCATCCAAACACGTCGCATATTGTCTATAAATATCCCCGTTTTCTGTCCATTTTCCTCCACATCACTACACAACACTTGAAATTTTTCTCTCTTAGACGATTTTAGTTTCGATTTAGGATAAAAAATTTCGCTTCACTTTTTGGTAAATTTTTAAGTGTTAGTTAAGATCATGAATATTGTTAGCATAGTTAGATTGTAAGTTTTTTTTTATTAAATTATTAAAAGTAAATTTTTTTTATTTTACTGAAAAACTTAGCGACGGATATCATGAAACACCGTCGCTAAAATTCGCGACGGACGTATGGAAATTCGTCGGTAATATTAGCGACAGTATATAAAACCGTCGCTACTTAGCGATGGTTTTGTATGTTTTCCGTCACTAAATCATAAACCTTCGCCAAACTAAATCATAAACCGTCGCTAATTACCAACGGTTTGTGATAAACCGTCGCAAATAATAGCAACGACAACAGATAAAATCCGTTGTCGTTGAACGCACTTTCAATAACACCATCAATTACAACAGTTGTAAATTACCTAATGACAACGGATTTTATCCGTTGTCGTTTGCCGTTTTTGTTGTAGTGTCAATATACTCTTTTTTTGTCATTCGATAACCCCAATGCATAGAAAGCATCGTGAAATGAACGGTATTGAACACTGTTAACAAAATTTATATCATCATAGCAAGTGGCACCACAATTTACATTGAGGAGACATCTTAAATAATACATGTCCCGACAACCTGGAGGAATGTAAAAAAAGTGCGTCTAATTGAAAATCTCTGCATTCTTGGAACAAATTCTCGTGTATCCTGCTTCCAAAACATACTTCATTGGAATTCAACATATGTTAATTCTTTTGCCTCTGGATATTCCTTTTTAGCTTCCATCCATACTAGAAACATGCTATAGTTAACATTAGGTCGATCGAGAACATTATTGATTTCATTTGAATCTGAAAAAATAATATTTTGCTTTCAAAAGATGAAAGCTTAGACGATCAACAGGTGGATCTCTGTATTGAATGTCAAATAAAAAAATTCTCCATGAAACCTCACACGGGGAAATATATATGCAGTCGTAGTACATAATAACTCTATCAACACTTTTTCCCAAATCTCATCATCTGAGCTTCGATAGAATGGTGCAGTCACATGATCTTGTCCTTTGTTTATATATTTGAACAAATATTTTATAGCCCGAGATTGGTTGCACAATGCAACCAATTCAACATTCTTATAATTTTTGTACCAAATCAACAAATAACGATTATGGGGAATAAAAAATCTGTTATTCAAATTAACACAATTTTTTAGAAATGTTCGCTCATTATCTCTGCGTCGATAAATTGGGTATCCATCTTCATCAATTGATGTCACTTCAACAAATTTTATAGGAAAATGCTTTGTGCAGCGACCATCAGACATGCACCGAGAATTTTTTCTTACCTCACTGTATGGACCGTGCATCAATAGATCCCGTACTACAACGTAATAAGCATGATCATCTTTTTCATAGGAATTTCAGCATACATGATATGATCAATTGTCTCTGTTGCTGGATATTTTTTCTTTTACATAAGAAAAGAAAAATGTGGGCATACGATAATCTTCGCTTTTGGATTCCACATAAATAGTACTAAAAAATTTAAGAACAATAATTAATTATATTTATTAAAAGATATTAATTTTCTTAAATCCAAAATAGTAGTACCTAAGATATAATTGCAAAAACTTTTAATTTTTTTTACCTGCTTTAACATTTCAAAATATTTTATTCTATATGACATATTTAATGAATTATATTTATTAAAAGATATTAATTTGCTTAAATCCAAAAAAGTAGTACCTAAGATATAATTGCAAAAACTTTTAATTTTTTTTACCTGCTTTAACATTTCAAAATATTTTATTCTATATGACATCTTTAATCAAGGCATCCAAACTTACTTTAAAGATTCTTAAAATAATATTTGGATTGTCTTCGGCCCTCAACCACCATGCCTTGATAAATCTGACAATTTCGGGACATTTTGGGTTACATGTAAATGTAATTAAAAACATCTGGGTAACATACCTATTTACTTACAACTATCGCATGTTGGTAATTATGAATCATATATCTTGCTCATGCAGTAAAATTAGAAGGCGGTATAATAATTTTTCCTTGTGTACATGCATTTGTTTCACCACACAAAAAATGTATCATGAAGAACTTTGTACATTTCACATTTCAATGGTTTCTGATGCATCCGAATATATGTCAACTTTCCATATTCAATCATTGTGTATGCATCGACAATTAACAGTTGAAAAAGTCTTCTCGAAACAAATTACTCGAAAATTCGAAATACCTATCATGATAAGCAAAAAATTTTCTTATACTTATTTTTTTTCTACCTCCAACACTTGACATAGATTCTGACAATTGAAAATCTTCATTTTAACCATCCTCAGGAAAAGTACAAGATATCGGAGAGCAAAATATGCAAGATTCAATTCATTGATACATTTAAGTTGTCATGTTCGTGTTTCTACTAAAATATCTATATCGCCCAAAGACTCATCGAAATATCCCACAATTAATGCAGCAATCTCAGAAGAATAAGGAAGATTATATTGTCTTCCTACCTACATCTTATACCAATCAACTTTATTTTAATATATGGTACTCTTCCTTCTACCACCATTCTATCTTGGTCATCCTAAAAACTTGATCAAAACATTGTTTTCATCTAACATGACATTTAACTCAGAAACTATCTCCAAATACAGATTATTTATGTGGATATTTTTTCTGAAGAAATACATTGATTCAATATAAATTAATTTATACTAACCAAATAGAAAATATGGTCTATTAAATATAATATATACATTTTAAAATATACATGAAAATATAAATCCGATTAGTAATTTCGTTTTCTGGTTCGTAAATATATAACTGTGCAAAATTTAGGGATGCACCTTCACATAGAAGTAGGCTTCCAATTAAATGATAATTCTTATGAAGTTTAAAAACTAGAGGGGAGCCACCTTGATTTAGGGGTATGTATTCAATCTTGAAAATTTAATAACTTTTATTGATTTTTGTGGAGTTTAAAAGTTTAGAGATATTGAACATAGACTTTTATAAACTCTATAAAATTTTAGTGGTATTCAAATTAGATATTTCTTGAGTCTTAAAAAGTCTAGTGGTATTCAAACTTGACTTTTTAAAAATCTATAGATATCCAATATTTTCTTAGATTTACAATGATTCTAATATAATTCTTTACGTACAAACTTTTAAAACTCTAGGTACAACTTTAGAAATTCAAAAATTATCTTCTACTCACCCTAGAGATTTTGGTAGACTTTTAATCGAATAAAATATCATCCTCACCCATCTCTCTCTTTGTCATTCAAAGACGACGTTTTTATCCTCTCTAAAGACAATTCTAGTGTTCCTCGAATTTCAGACATATGATTTCTTTCTTGAATCATGAGTGATTTGATAAAAAAAAAACATATTATGATTTCTATGTATCTCTTTCTGTGTTCCGTTCGTTGTTTCTGTCTGTTATGTGTGTGCTCCAAAATTTTGCATACAATGTGATATGGGGAAGTCTGTACATTTGTATTTTCTCAAACCAAAGTTGCGGTTTCTAGTTAGGAATTAAACCGATTTTTTTTTAATCTAATTTTATGTTTTATTTTCTCTGCTCAATGCTTATATTTAATATTTTGTTATGTTGAAGCTAACAAATTGTCAACAGTAGGTCATCATATGTTGTACCGAGATGAACAAATTGGATATAATTTAACTAAATATTTTAAAAAAAAAACTGATAAATTATTAGGGTTTATAAATGTTTATATAAAAATAAATCACATAATAAGGAAAGATTTGAGAATGATTAGGAAATATTAATATATACACAAAAAATTTTGTGAGATAGTTTAATGGGTCAATTTTGTGAGACAAATATTCTATTTGTTCATCCATAAAAATATATAAATTTTGTGAAAAATATTATTTTTTATTCTAAATATGGACAGATTTGATGGATCTCATGAATAAATATACGTGAGACTTTCTCACAATTGACATTTGTTCCTTTCGTTTTTAGTAAAAAATTTTGTTCCATCTTAAATTTAGACGATGTGGCCATAATCTTATGAAAAAATAATAAACTGCGTGGTTATTTTAAAATATTTTAACTTATTTATAAGAGAGATTACATAATCTTACATATATATTTTATTTATAAAGTTCTTTTTAACTTTTTAAGTTTTTTTTAATTAATTTGTAAATTGGGCAAGATGTGTTATTGGGTTGGACTTATTTGAAACATATATAACTCTTATTCTAGATGTGAAAATTCTGAAACATATATGACTCTTATTCTAGTTTTGATAGGGTTCTGTAATAGGATTTCTGAAAAAACAATACTGTCGATTTACCTACAATGAAGACATCAAATGTTATTATCATTCCTTTCTTTTTTTTTTTTGCACTAAATAAAATAATCGTAAATCAATTTAAACGAGATTACAAAAACAAATAGCTCCTCGACGGAGAGAAATCCACCAGAAATATGTAATACTCAAGATAATAATAGTGAACAATTAAAATCATAGACCGATAAATTATTTTCTAGCTTTATACAAATAAAAACAGACTTCCCCATATAACTATTCATTGATTTTATTTTGTGTCGGAAACTTAATTGTTATTTGCTTTTTTTGGTTAATACCTAGTAAAATGTATATATTTGTTAGCTTATTATCATTGTACATTTTCTATCTTATGCAAGTAATACTATCTATGGAGATTCACAAGAAAAATATAATGTGTCGACGACTGAAGAGAGTAATGAATTGTTAAAACTCATGGTTAATGGTGCAATTCGAGGATGACGTGATAAAAATGGAGTAATTTAACAAAAAACAAAAGATAAAAAATTACTTCCTACTTTAAACGAAAAACTTGGATGTGAAAAGACTATTGCACAATATCAAAGTCGTTTAAAGTGGTTCAAACAACGATACAACAATTATTGTAAGCTTATATATCATAACTCTGGTTTTGGATGGGATTCCGTGACAAAGAAATTAACTACTAAAGATGAAGTATGGTAGGATTATTTTAAGATAAGAGTCTTTGAGTTAAAATAATAAAATTTATATTTATAATTATAATTATAACTAGTTTTAACACCTGGTGTTTTTTAATTTTTTACCATTCTCATCCTATACATGAACATTATCGGACAGAAACTTTTGATGATTATGAAGATTTGAGAATTGCGGTTGGGACATGAACGGCTATTGGAAAATACTCAATTGGACTAGGAGATGACACTGATGCAAGAACATTTGAGATAGAAGAAAATAGGGAAACTAATTTATTAAATGATTATATCTTTGATTATAATAGTGGTAAATTCGTGCAAAGTGACATACAAGAATCTTCATACAAACCTCCATTTTTCGAGGACTCTGCTTCACCATTATCCCCTCAGACCATAAATTCAGAGGTTCCACCAACAAATAGAAAACGAGATAGGGCCGAGTTTGAAGCAAAATCAAGCATATTCAAGAATACAGACCCAAATTATCTCACTCTCTTGATAAAGTAGTTTCTAAGATATAATCAATAAGGAATGCAGGTGACACTTTTTGGGATGCTATCAAGGAAGTCCCAAATTTGGATAACCGTACTCGATATAAGGTGCTTGATTTGCTCAACACCAGATCAAAGAAGTTGGATTTCTTGAAAATGACAATTGAAGAGCATTCGGGATGGATAGACTATAAATTACATGAATGATACTTTCAGGGACATGATCAATAATGAGTTATATTATGTTACAATCTCTGGAAATATTTTTTTGATTTTTTTTTCTGATTGTTAAAGTATTAACAAATTCTTGACTTTTGGATTATTAATTTAAATTTGAGTTTTGCAAGGAATTTTTTTCGATAAATTCATAGATTTTTTTTTCATTTTAATTATTTGTCTAATATCAGGTGGTTCAATTAATGTCATATATCAAAGTAGATGAAGTAGAAGATCAAATGGAAGAAGAGGAACTTCAAGAAAAATTACAGAAACTGTTAGGTATTTGTTGAGGGAAATTCTTGGGATCCTCTATATGCTAACCAAGCACATAATTAACATGCATTGCGAACTTGTCCATCGTCCCTTAAATTGATGACCAACAACTTCAAGTGGACATGATTATATTCATAAAATATTAAAAGAGGATCAAAAAAACTTTCAAGAAATTCATAGAATGTACCATGCCATATTTTGAAAATTGTGCAACATTCTTATAGAAAAAGCATCATTGCAAGATACAAAATACATTTTATTGAAGAAATTCTTGCCACGTTTTTACTTCTTGTCGGTCAAAATATTTGATATTGCTTGATTCGTAAAATATTTGGTCGATCACAGTACAATTCTAACCAAAACTTCAACAAAGTGTTGAGAGCATTGGATTGCATTGCAGTAGATATGATGGTCAAGCCTGGATTTGTAGTGCTAGAAAAAATAAGAGAGAGTACAAGATTTTATCTTTATTTTCAAGTAACTAATGAAATTATTTTTTTTGTTATTATTATTAGTACAACTATTTTAATTCAGTTTGTCTTGTTGTAGGATTGCATTGGGGCTATTGATGATACTCATTTTCCAGAAACATTGTATAGGCATGATACTAACAGTTATCGTAATTGTCACGGAAAAATTTCTCAAAATATTTTAACAGCTTGTAACTTTAATTTGGAATTTATATATGTGCTCAGTGTGTGGGATGGATTTTCCAATGATTCAAACATATGGACATGTGCTCAGTGTGTGGAGTGACGTTGATCATATTGAATTCAAAAATCTTTTGAATTCAAACATCTTAGACAAATGATACTTGCATACATTTGTTTTATTTATAAAATTAATTTTATATTTGTTTGTTTTAATCTTATATTTCAGTCTATTTTCTGCAACAATTACGTTTTTAATAACAAAAATATGAAAATTTGTTAGGATTGGTTTGATTTTCTCAATGACGCGATTTTTTTTATTGTTGCATGTATGCGTGAGCCCTATAAAATAAACAAAAATATAAATTATACTTTCAAATATCAATAAGAGAAAATCATGCACCTCAACATCATGAAATATGCATTCTAATGTGATATCTCCTTTGTTTTCATATGAAGTTAGATCGTAACAACGATCCAGTCATAGTTTCATTGCTCAGTGCAAGGTTTAAGGATTTAATTCATGGATATATCTAAATATAGGAGCCATTTGTGTATTTTGATTGAAATTTTATTTTGTGGTTTTATTTTTGAGCAATATTTATATAGTTTTATGTGTTCATTAGTTATGATAATATTCACATATTCATGGACAAAAGAAATCATTGAATGAAATACCATAGGAATAACACAAAATTTCGGGATTTTTCTCTAACAATGTTCCAAGAGGAAGAAGACGTGGTAATGGAAGGAAATTTGCATGACAACCAAAATGCAAAGGGGAGAGCCATGACAACGACAAACGCAGCAAACCAACACTCATTCAAGGATATTCTCCTTGGGACTCATACTCTAGGCACACAACACATCTACCCAGATGATGATGGGCTCATTTCAGACGAAGAATTTTATGGAGAAGATGAAGAAGACGAAGGGTGCCCGGTTATTAAGCAATCCCAGGAGGAAAAATCAGGCTTCGTTGGCCATGGCGTCAAACCTTGATCGTTAAAGTCATGGGCAGGTCAATTGGGTATAACTATATTTTTCGACGTATCGAGGCATTGTGGAAGCCTAAGGCACCGATTGATCTTGTTGCTCTTGACAATGATTATTTCATTGTCAGATTTGCTTCCATAGATGACTACTACTACGCTAAGTTTGGAGGTCCATGGATGGTAATGGATCATTATCTGATTGCGAAAGAATGGTCCCCCAACTTCGACCCACTCTCGGATAATACAAATAAGCTATTGATTTGGGTGAGGTTCCCTTGCCTTCTGGTAGAATACTATGACAAGGAACTCTTAATGAAGATTGGGAGGAAGATCGGCAGGCCCATTCGAGTAGATCAAGCCACCAGCCTCGTATCTAGAGGCAAGTTCGCAAGAATCTGTGTGGAGGTGGATATCACCAAACCACTCCTCGCAAAATTTATGTTACGAAGAAAAGTCCGAAGGATTGAGTATGAGGGCATCCACATGGTTTGCTTCACGTGTGGAGTGTATGGCCACCATCAAGGAGATTGCCCTGAAATAGAGGTGGGGAAAAACCTTGATACGACGACAATGCATGCGAAGGAGGGAGGCGGAGACACTAAACAGATTAGGAAAGAACTAATTCCAGCAAAAATCACAAAGAACTTCGGGCCTTGGATGATGGTATCGCGAGTATCTCGCAGATTTGACAAGAACAGAATTGGACACACAGAAAAACTTGGTAAGCTTGATAATAGACGAGATTCTGATAATATACCATCTAAAAATTACTACAGGGGACAACACAAATATGGGAAGAAAAGAAAACCATAATGGACAGAGATAAGCTTCAGCTGAATAAGAACACGTCTTGGTACGAGGTTCACAAGGGGGGAAACACATCATGCGTGAGGTAATCAATAATTGTTGGGAAAGATAGCCAAATTAAATAACTTTTCGTACAGCGGAAGGGTTGATTCTTTTCCTTTTAGCGGTAATATCGGATCAAAATATTTCCACGATATCAACAATGATAATAATTATGAATAAAACGACACAAGGATTTTTATGTGGAAAACTCAAATTAGGGAAAAACCACGAGACCGAAGTCCAACAAAAGAAATCTTCACTATATCAATAATGGGTACAAATCATTCCTACAATAATAGGAGATAACAACAACTCTCCCTAGAACAACTTAGGGGACATCAAGAACTTCAAAAATAATTATTCTTGGATGACACACTCAATCTCACTTTCAAAGTGGAACTCACACAACTCTAATCACATAGAAAATTCTTTCTGATGTGGAAGATCGGACATTGCCGCAACCACAGAGCATACTAAAATTTATCTAAATGACTAGGCTATACAACACTCAATTGCTTGTGTTTTTGCTTGTTTTTGGGATGGATTGAATGGATGCAAATGTATGGTATTTATGGGAAAAATTTTGGGTTTGGTGAAGTGTGAATGTTGGATGTGTTTTAAAAATTTGGTAGCCTAACTTTGAACCAAACTTTGAAAAAAGGTTTGAATAAAAATTTGGCTTGAATTTTCAACAATAATGTACAAAGCAAAGGCAATTGGGAAAACATCTATCTATTAGGAAACAAGATGGAAACTGAGCACCATCAGGACCCTCCTCATTTATATAGAACTACAGATGAGGATGAATACATGCAACATGAAAAGGAAAACAATGAGGAAGAGATTGTCAAGATAACATTGTTTGGGGAATCCCAGCCCCAACTTTGTTAATTCTCCCTTTCGTCCAGATGGGTTGTTTAGGCACTATTGAAGGGTGCAATCTATCTCGCTTCTGGTTTTAAGTATGACCTTATTGGTATGGAATTGTCAAGGAGCGGTCTCTAAAGAATTGAACCGCATCCTAAAAGATATGATTAAAAAAAACAGCCCAAGTATACTAGGCTTGCTTGAGCCTCGAGTATCAGGTTCCCATGCTGATGATATGTGTAAAAAAAATGGGATACTTTAACTGGCTAATGGTTGAAGCAATAGGATTTAGTGGGGGAATTTGGATATTTTAAATCCATTTAGAGATTGTCTACTCCCATACTCAGTTTTTTCTAGCTCGTGTTGAGGGCAACAATCGGATACCTTGGTTCCTGTCAGTAGTCTATGGTAGTCCCAATGCTACGCTTAGAAAAAGGTTGTGGCAGGATCTCACGAAGCAAAATATCAAATTTCAGGCCCTGGTTATATATAGAAGACTACAATTCCGTCAGCTCAGAGCATGAAGTTAGCTCAAATGGTAGTGTGGCAAGTAATAGGAGTGTTGGTCATACCGATTGGATGTTTAGTCAAGGTCTCCTAGACCTGGGTAACATTGGCTCAAGATTTACATGGGTCAGAGGACTAAGCACTAACACAGTCAAAGGAGCTCGCCATGACAGAGGAGCGTGTACTATATATTGGAGGATGAAGGGAAATATATTTTCTTTATTTAATTGATATGATTTCTTATCTTAAATAATTTTCCTAATATATTCTTCTTTGTTGATATGATATTTAATATTTAATTATAGTTTTGCTTTTCTAGATAATTATGTTAAGATTTTATTGTGATATAATATCTTACTTAAATTTAATTTCCTTCTTGATAAGATTATGTGGAATATTGAGTTTTTTTCTAGATATAATATTTATGATAATGATTTTCATGATATGGTATTATTGATTTATAAAGATATTATTTCTAATAGAATTTTTGTTTACCATATCTTGTAGATTTTCGAAGTGGAGAAATTTATAAATAAGAGGTTGAGAAAAGAGAGTAGAGAGAAGAGAAAAATTCAGAGAGTTCACGTGCTTGGGAGTTTTTGTTGAAGAGTTTTCAAGTGAGGTGATTTTCGTGAAAGGATTTTACGTGGACGTGATTTTAATTGGAGGAGAGTTTTCGTGGAAGAGTTTTTATTGGAGTGATTTTCGTGGGAGTTTTTAGTGGGAGATTTTCGTGGTGTTCTCTTCTCTCGATCAAATATACACGCACTTGTGCACGTAATAGATTTCAGAGAAATATTTCTTCAAGGGACATGCTGTTGTGAAGAGTGCAGATACCGCATGTTGCCTTGAATGTTGCCAACATCTTCAGACAACATCCGTAACGAAGTTGACTGAAGATCGTGTTTCGTTGATTTTACTTTTGGGCTTACGTTTTTGCTTTCTTAATTAAGTTTTCATTCTGGTTATTTGTTTTAGAAAGCGTTCGTTTTCTCAACTTTTTGAGAAAATTGATTTTCGTTATAATCACTAGTGATAGGTTTTTGTGTAAACGATTTGGTTTTCTAGTGATTAATTTTTGCCATAAGGCACCGCACAAGTATTTATACTTGTGCATATTTAATCTTGTCCATCTATCTATTTAAAATCGATTTATGTTACAAACTTTAATATTCCGCTGCATGTTGTTTTAAATGTTGTAACATTTGACACAACACTTAATTCTGATAAAACACAAATTTACAATTTTACATCCTATTCTGATATTATTATTATTTTTGGTATCTGTCGAACACAAATTCTAACAGAGGAAAATGTTTCCTGAATCTACGTTGATACATCTTTCTGTCATTCAATTGGATCACGCCCCACTTTTAGTCGAACTAAATGGTCACAAGAATAACAAGGGTCAAGGGCCATTTCGTTTCCAGGCAGCATGGCTTATCCACAAGGATTTCCATAAGGTGATCGAACAAGATTGGAAAAACAATCTCACGCTTGGTAACAATGTGGATAAGTTAGCCAAATCTCTATTAGAATGGAACTCCACTCAGGCATGCTTATCGGTTCCACCGGACCGGTTTCGGACTGGTTCCAACCGGTTATGGGTCTGGTGAGTTCGGAACCGGTCCGAACCGGTTAGGAACCGGTTCCGGTTCCAAGTTGAAATACTTGGAACCAATCCAAACCAAGACCGGTTCGGCTTCTAATAAACCGGTTCCGGTTCGCGCCAAACCGGTTCCGAACTCTAATTTATTATATTTTACTATATAATTAAAATTAGTAATATTAATGGAAATTTTTTTTTTTAGTATTTTGATTGGAAATAATTGTGATTACATAAAAAAAATTTAACAGAATAACTTAAACATTTATTTTTAAAATTAAACATCTAAAATTCATCACGATTTATTAAAATATATTTTGAATATTCTGGATCTTTGTCGGAACTTGAGCTTTGGAATTCGTCGATCGCGCCAGAGGCCCTATTCTTTTTTTCTGCTGCAAACCAATCTTATAGGCACGTTAGCATGGAAAGTGTTTCTGGCTTTAAATTAGTTCTTTGGTCACCAATGATCCTTCAACATACTGAAAATGCTGATTCGGAAGCAACACTTGAACTTTGAATGGGTAGGACATCTCTTGCAATTGCAGATAAAACTGGATAAAGTTTAGAATTTACTTTACACCAATCAAGAACATCGAAATTATCCGTAGTCTCAATATATTGACTTAGATAAATTTGGATCTCATTGTAATTGGTTGTTGTCACCGATTTTCCTTTGAACTTTTGTCGTTTCAAACTTTGAAAGAAGTTCAGTGATCCACTTTTTCTCTTATATGTCGGCATCTCCTCCGGCTGCGCACTCGGTTCATCACATTGTTCACTAGCATACAAATCAAACAATTCTTGGAGAGAATGCATGATTGACTTCTTTTGATCGTCAACATTCTTCCCAAGAAATTTAGCATAATATTCAAAAAAAACACTTCTAATCCTCCTTAATTTTGAGTAGGATCAAGTAATGTTGCTAAACCATGCACAATTGGGATAGTTTCCCAATATTTTAAAAATTTGTTTTCCATATTTGAAGCAAAATCACGCATAACAGAATCATCGCGATATTCAATAAATTTATAAAACATATTGAAAAGCAAAGGTAAAAACATGGTTGAAGTAGGGTAGTTGATGCCAGAAAATTTTTCGGTTGCTTCTTCAAAAATTTCTAAAAAAGAAACACATTTACTCAAAATATTCCAATCACGTCAGTTAGCATTAAAGATTGTGTTGTAATATTATTATAATATGGAGTAACTAAATCTTGAAAACGTAATAAAGTATGAAGCAAGTGATATGAAGAATTCCATCTAGTTTCAATAGGAAGAGGAAATTTTTTAAATTTAATTCCGGTTGATTCGACTAGTGTTTTCCAGTCACGTCCATATCTTCTTTCACGTAATAATTTCCCACATAATTTGAATTTTTCTATTACAGTGGATATTTGCTCATCGCAGGCACATTTAACACATAAGTTGATAATATGACACGCACATCTAAAATGAAGCAAATTACCTTCTAAAATTTGTTTTAATGAATCTTTAAGATATTTAATTGCAAGAGTATTGGCACTCGCATTATCTAACGTTATCGACATTATTTTATTTTGTATGCCATAAATCTTAACAACATTTAAAACATATCTAGCTATAGTGTATGCGATGTGAGACGATTCTAAATGATCTAGCGCTAAAATTCTTTTTTGCATTGTCCAAGTTTCGTGAATCCAATGACATGTAACAACAAGATATGATTCATATTTTAAATTAGTCCAAATATCAGTTGTCAAACTAACTCTACAAGAAATATTTGAAAGATGCGATTTTAGTGTTTCTTTATATTCTTTGTAAATATCAAAACAATATTTCTTAAGTGTGTGCCTAGAAATATTGTGAAAATCAGGTTAAATAGTACTAGTAAATTCAACAAAACCTTCTTGTTCAGCTAGTATAAAAGGTTGACAATATTTGGTAACAAAATTTACGATGGCTTTCCGAGAAATTTCTTTTGTAATTGTAAAAGCTTTACCGCTAAAAAGATTAATTTGTTGTTGTATTGGTTCCCTACCGAAAGGTTGTAGCGTATCAGGGTCAAGTTTATGTACCTTAACTAAATGTTTTTTTAAAGTACCAGTACCACCGGAACCACCACCCGTTTTGTAAGAATACCTCGTTTTGCAAATTTTACAAACTGCAAAATAGTTATTCGTACCTTGTTGTTCAATATCAAAGTGATCCCAAACTTTGCTTCACTTTACACGGGCTGTCGTCGTGCTCGTTGACATTGTGTTGCTTGCTCGAGTAGACGATGGCGTACCTACATCTTTGTTGGGGAGTTCCATGGCTTCTTCATCCTCGTGGCCAGGTTCGACTTCATCAAAGTCGGGGATGTAGCCAAAATGTTCACCAAAGTCGGGAGCATATTCGCCACCACCACCACAAAGGTTTGAAGATGATGCCATTGAAATCAAAATATTTATATGAGTAAATTGCGAAATAATAAATAAATAACAATAAAAATAATACGGATTATAGATAAAATTATAACACAATTATTGAATATATTTGGAGAAATGATAGCAAAGAAATATATTGATTGTAGAGAAATGAGAAGTTGAGAGAAAATTGATATGTGAAATATAAAAAATGAGTTGTATTTATAGATGATTTTGAGGGTTAAAAAAAATAATATTTACAATTTGGCCTCCAAAATTGGGGGCCAAATTTTAAAAAAAAAATTGCACAATTCAGTAGCCGTTCAAATTTAAAATGTGCAGCCGCCGTTGGCTGCTGCAAATGCAAATGCAGCCATTGGCCCAAAGGCCATTTTTTAATTTTTTTTTTAAAAAATTCGGATTATGGGTTTCGGGTCCCGTTTCGGGTCCGGATCCGAGCCGGTTCCGGATAAGGACCGAAACTGATTCGGAAACGAACCCAGAACCGGTTGAACCGATTCAGAAAATGCTAAAACCGGTTCAACCCACAAACCAACGGATTGTACATGGTTTCGGGTCCGGTTCTTCCATACCGGTTCAGGGTCGGTTCCGGGTCAAACCGGCCCGTTAAGCATGCCTAACTCCACTACCTTTGGCAACATGAACAAACGCAAGAGAATATTGATAGCTAGAATCGACGAAGTGCAAAAATGCCTGAATAACCAACCTAGGCACTGACTTCTGAAGCTGGAAACCATACTCAAAAAAGAATTAGACATTGTATTAAAGAAGGAAGAACTCATGTGGTTTAAAAAATCCAGGGAAGAATGGATTGTCTCACAGGACAGAAATACTAAATTTTACCATGCCTATGCTATAATCAAAAGAAGCATAAATAAAATTAGAGCTCTTATGGCAGATAACAAAGACTGGGTTACAGATGTGGAGCAACTAAAAAGCATGATCTATTCATATTATTCTTCCCTCTTCCAATCGGGTCCCAACTGCCATCACATTGCTATGGAAAAATGTAAATTCCCATTGCTTTCAGAAGCTAATTTAATTACTCTAAATGCACAAATCTTGGTAGAAGAGATAAAATAGGCACTTTTCGATATGGAACCATTTAAAGCTCCTTGACTAGATGGTATACCGGCAGGTTTTTTCTAGAAAATGTGGCATATAGTGGGAAACTCAATTTATGAGTTCACACTGAAATTCTTCACATCAGGAGAATTACCTAGGGGCATGAATGATACTCTTCTATCATTGGTCCCTAAAGTTTCGAACCCGGAGTTTGTTAATCAATTTAGGCCTATTAGTCTGTGCAATGTAAGCTACAAAATACTTAAAAAAACTATGACTAACCGTCTAAAACATGTGATGCCCGACCTGGTAGGGCCATGTCAAAGAAGTTTTGTCACAGGATGCCAAATTTCCGATAACATAATTGTCTACCAAGAGGTGCTTCACTCAGGAATGGGTCTGAAAAACCATGACTTGTATTGAATCTCCTAGACTGTCGATTCTTTGGGATGGAGAACAATTGGAATGGATCAAACCAGGGAGAGGAATCCGACAAGGTGACTCTATATCACCATACATCTTTGTGCTCTGTATTGAGAGACTAAGTCACCTAATCTGTCAAGCAGTTTATAATGGCCATTGGAAAGCTATTAGACTCTCTAGAAATGGTCCTCCTTTATAGCACTTATTATTTGCAGATGACATGATCCTATTTGCGGAGGCATCAATGGAACAACTAATATTCATCATGGAGATTCTAAATAAATTCTGATCTTGCTCTGGACAGAGAGTTAACTTCCAGAAGTCACAGATCTTTGTATCTAAAAATGTGGAGAATACAGTGGCTAATAAATTATCTTCTATGTCAGGGATCCCACTAACGACTGACCTTGAAAAATATCTGGGAGTACCTTCCATACACGGTAAAATCATCGTGTTTCTCTATGTATTTTATTTTTCTAAGATTTTTATCATTGGAACCGATTGGCCTTCTACGCTTCAATCGTTTTATGACATCATGAGTGTCTTCAAATTTTTTGTTTTGAATTTCATTTGTGTCGACAAATACATCTGGTATTTAATTTGCTATTCTTTGCATGTGCACAATTTGCTGTACATCTTTTTCATATTGTTTATGTAATGACCATGGGCCATTAGGCTGAACCAACATGAGCTTTGGCCCATATCTATGCACCACTACTGATCATGGATCTTTAGGATGGTCCATCATGAGCTCTACCCCATGCTCATGCACCGTCACTCATAGAATATCCCACTCTTGGAAAGTGGTTTTTTTTTTGCCTCTCCCAACAATTGAACCCATGACCTCCAGGCATAAGTACCTAGATTCTTAAAGTGTTGGTACAGTACCAACACTTTAAGAATCTAGGTAATTATGCCTGGAGGTCCTGGGTTCAATTTTTGGGAGAGGCGAAAGAAAGCACTTTCCAAGAGTGGGATATTCTATGAGCGACGGTGCATGGGCATGGGCTAAGGCTCATGCTGGACCATCCTAACGACTCATGATCAGTAGTGGTGCATGGCCGAGACCCATGTTGGTTCAACCTAATGGCCCATTATCGTTACAAAAAATATTTTATCTTTAAAGAATTTAAGATTATTTTTAAATGACATATTTTTCAGTAGGGTTGCATGCATGAAAAATATTTAAATTTTTATTTTTGAAAATGTGATTTTTTTTAAAAAAAAAATTTAGCAGCATTTTAAATTAGTAGACGCTACAGTTTGGTTCTTGGATCCAGATGTAACAATGATGATGTATACCATGTAATATCCATTTCAATATGTTTCTTTTCTCCCCATAACATTGGGAAGATTTCTTCATTAAAATGTCAATCAACAAAACGCGCTGTAAACACGTCGTCTGTCTAAGGCTCAAGATATCGAATGATTGATGGGCTATCATAACCGAATAAATTTCGATATTTCTTTGAGGTCTCATTTTGTTCGTTGAAGCGGTTCAATAGGCACATATACTATATATCCAAAAAATTTTAGATGAGAAATGTCTGGTTCTTTACCAAAGACAAGCTGCAATGGGGATATGCACTTGGTCTGATGCGAATTAATGTAGCAGTATATAAAATTGCATGTCCCCATATATAAACAAGGAGTTTTGTTTTCATAATCATTGGTCTAGCAATCAGTTGTTGACGTTTAATCAATGATTCAGCTAATCTATTTTGTGTATGTACATGAGCAACAAGATGCTCAACAATGATTCTCATTGACATACAATAATCATTGAAAATATGAGAAGTAAATTCACCTGTATTATCAAGTCTAATTTTATTGATTGTATAATCGAGAAATTGATTCCGCAATTTTATTATTTGAGCAAGTATTCTTACAAATGCCACATTCCGAGTTGATAATAAATATACATGTGACCATCTGCTGGAGGCATCGATCAATACGATAAAATATCTAAATGGTCCACATGGTGGATGAATTAGCTAACAAATATCACCCTGAATACGTTCAAGAAACATGGGTGATTCAATTTGGATTTTAGCGGGAGATGGTCTTATAATAAGTTTTCCAAAAGAACACGTTTTACATTGAAACTTGTTATACTGAAAGATCTTCTGGTCTTTCAGCGAATGACCATGTGTATTTTCTATAATTCTGCATAACATTGTTGAACTAGGATGTCCTAATCGATCATGCCAATTAATTAATATTGAAAAATTATAAACTACCATGTTTGATTCAATTGGACTTATATGTGTATAATACAATCCAATAGGGAGCATTTGTAGTTTTTCAACTACATATTTCTTTCTTGATTTATATGTGGTATGACACATATATTTCTCATTTCCTTCATTTATTGTTTGAGTATCATATCCATGGGAATATATGTCATTAAAACTCAACAAATTTCTTTTCGATTGTGGTGAATACAAAGCATCGTTTATCAGAAATTTTGTACCATTAGGTAACAAAAAATGTACTTTACCACAACCTTTAATCAAGTTTACGGGACCTGATATTGTATTGACTATTGTTTTTGCTGGTTTTAGTTCCAAGAAATATCTTTTACCTCAGAAAATAGCGTGTTTTGTATCACTATCAAGTATGAAAACTTCCATGAGATTAGTTCCTTGTTTAGCTTTGTTCATAGCATTTTCAATATTTGAACTTAAAAAAAATATGCAATGAAAATAATTTACTGATAATAAGAATGTAATTTATTGAAAAATATAACTCATATCATAATTATACAATAAAACATTATCATATGAGTAAA
Organism: Primulina huaijiensis; assembly: GCF_012295235.1. NCBI lineage: Eukaryota > Viridiplantae > Streptophyta > Magnoliopsida > Lamiales > Gesneriaceae > Primulina > Primulina huaijiensis. The sequence goes on along the minus strand of NC_133320.1, from coordinate 17,669,570 downwards.
TGAAAAATAAAACTATTTTACATTTCCATTCCACCAGTTTATTGATTATAACACATATCATAATTATAGAATAAAACATTATCATATGAGTATATAAAAAATAAAATATTTTATATTTCTATTCCACCAATATGTTGATCATTTTCAGAGAAATCATTCAGAAAAGCTGCAGCATCAAAATGAGTTGAATCACTCAAACGGTCACGGTTTTCAATGAAGTTGCTCTCTTTTCTTTTCCCTTTATTGATTCTTATAGAACTTACAAAGGTACCCGGGAGCTCGACAAATATGAGACCAATGTCCTGTAGTGTCGCATCTAAAACAAGAACTGTCAAATCATTTTGAGTGATTTTCATTAACATTCATGTTCTCATGATACCTTTTTAGTGGGTGATTCGTGAAGTTCTTTTGAGATGATTTATAGAAATAACTATCTTGAATGTTTTCAAAACCACGGCTACGACCACGACCACGAACACGACATCGACCAAAACCCTATCTTTGACCTTGATTTTGTTTTCCAGGATTAAATTTATTTTTACATACAACATTTACTTCTGAAAATGATGTTGATCCAATGGGTCGGGACTGATGATTTTTCATTAGCAGCTCGTTGTTCTTTTCCGCCACAAGAAGACATGCGATAATTTCAGAATATCTCGCAAATCCACGCACTCTATATTGTAGTTGTAGATCTATATTTGATGCTTGAAAAGCGAAAAATGTTTTTTCAAGCATTTCCAATTCCGTAACCTCATGTCCACAAAATTTTAATTGTGATATTATTCGATACATTGTCGAGTTGTAATCATTGACTTTCTTAAAATTTTAGAATCTTAACGTATTCCATTCATCACGGGCGGTCGGAAGTATAAATTCCCTTATATGTTCAAATCTTTCCTTTAATCTTTTCATAAAGCCATGATATCTTTTTCAATGAGATATTCACATTTTAATCATTCATCAAGATGTCGACGCAAAAATATCATAGCTTTTACTTTTTTCTTGTGATGATAAGATACCATTTTCTTTAGTGGTCTCATTTAAATTCATTGACTCAAGATGCATTTCTACATCGAGAGTCCATGACATATAATTTTTTCCCGTAATTTCGAGCGCAACGAATTCGAGCTTTGCCAAATTTGACATGGTGGTACTATAAAAATAACAATGTATTTTATTAGTTAAATTCTAAATCTATTAATATTGCAATACAAATTAACGGATAAATTACAAGTACAAGCATTCTTAAAATTAAAGAAAAAACACGAGACATATATTCTCCGATTAATACAAGACTGGTGAGTATAATAACCAAAATAATTATAAAAAATAACATTGAAAAAACCACCTTCTTCTTCTTCTTCTTCGAAAATTTGATGAAGAAAACTTTTAGTGAGGAAGAGTAGTTTTGAGTGATTGAATGTGTTTTTGAAATCATATTTATATGGTAAAAACTGGCTCTTTATGACAGTTTATGACCGTTTACAAAATCTTAAAAATAAATATATGTATATGTATAATTTTATGATAATAATATGATGTATATAATGTTAATCATGTTTAAGTAATTATGTATATAACATCACATTATTATAATGGGATTTCATTGACTCTTTTTATATAATACTGTGACATTATACATATATATATATATTTATTTATTATATAACACAATAAAAATATATAAACAGTGAAATAATCACACAACATTATTATAATGAGGTGTCGTAGACTCATTTTATATAATAATATGATATTATTCAAATATATATATACACAATAAATAAACTGTAATACTACAAAAATATATAAATGGTATAATAATATAATCACATCACATTATTATAATGATGTATCATAGATTTTTTTTATATAATAACATGATATTATATATTAAATATTATATATATAGGTGGATTTTTTTTAAAAAAAAAGAGACTCTTATATTTCAAAGAGACCCCATTTTATAGGTTGCTTTTGGATTCCTTGATTCGAATTTCAAATAAAACATTTAAAATTCATGAATCTAAAATTGAAGTAAAAATTGTGCTTAACTAAAATATGAAATTTCAAATCTACAGAAGCCAAAATAAGTTTTTTTTTTTTGTTTTTTTTTGGCGAAAGTGAATTTTTTTCCGATTCTGAGAAAGAAAACAACCATTTAAAAATTGTTTTCTTTTATTTGAAGTCAATCGAATGTTGACCATTCAAAAATCAAGATTTCAGTATCAGCGGTTAGTGGTGGTTAATATTCCAGCTCCCTCTTTCGCCACCACTCCGCCGCCATAATGCTTCTGTCTCTTCTCTCTCCACCGCCGGCGCTCATCGGATTCTCGACCACCCCTTCTTTTCCTAAGGACAAAATTCTTACGTGGAAAAGAATCCGTACAATTGCCAAGGCTTCTGAGGAAGACGAAGACAAGCCGACATTCAATCCTTTTGGATTCGTCACCGATAACCCCTCGAGTCGGAGTGCGATTCAGCTACCCGAATCCCCCGCCGAAGATGGAAATGTCGGCCAAATGCTCTATGTAATCTCCAACATTCCTAATCACTGAGTTATTTTGTTTTGCATTTTTTTCCCTCTTGACCCCGCTGAAACAGGGGATAATTCACAAATGTGTTGATAAGATAAGCTTTATGTATATTCATTTTGACCCATAAATTATGAAACCCTATTTTCATTTGAGCGAGGCGATGCTCTGCTTGCCGCTGTTGAATTCACTCTTGCCTTAAACATTGTGTTCAGCTTGAGTTTGTCGGTGGAGGAGACACTAATATTGGTGTATTTTGTCCCAATATTTATTCAAGAGAATAGAAGACAAAGGAAAGGAATATGGATCTTACATTAAGTCTGGAGGGTTCCGGTGGTTTGTGAGGGAGACAGGTATGATTTTTCTTTATAGTTGTATTTACAATTCTCGTATTTCAAAATGTTCAACTTAGTACAAGCTTGGTGTTACATCAACTGCTTCACTGGAGATTTCTCACTTGTCCTATAATGTGATGTGTGGGCCAATATGGCTAGACTTGGGTTCATGTATGAGATATCGAGTTAATGCAACTGATAATGTAGCACAAAATACGGCAGAATGTCTGAAACAAGAAGTAGCATTTTCCGTTTGACAGGATCTCCTCAAAGCAAGCGTGGAACCATTGTCTTTCTCCATGGAGCTCCAACACAATCCTTCAGCTATCGAGTTGTTATGTCTCAGGTCTCGTTGCCCATTCTAAAAATGAACTTATTAATTGTTGTTTCCGAATCTTTGCGACTGGTTGGAACTTGGTGCTTCTATTGCTTGGATGCCTTTTCTTACGGTGTAAAGATCTTTGTACTCGCGTGAGATAAATGCAGAAATTGAAAATGAAAGTGGTGATTGTTTATACAAACAAAAATATTGTTTGTTCGTACTTGTTGATTTCCGAGGCTATATTTCTTTCATTAGATGGCAGATGTCGGGTTTCATTGCTTTGCGCCTGACTGGATAGGATTTGGTTTTAGTGACAAGCCGCAGGCTAGATATGGATTCGACTACACAGGTTTGTGACTTTCAATCATCATGTTAAAAATGTTATCACATTGAAGATTCGTTTGACGTAATTTTATGGAGGAACTTCTTAATTTTCAATTAGTTCATTGGCAGAGAAAGAGTTCCATGAAGTATTTGACAAACTTCTTGTTACCCTAGGGGTGACCTCACCGTTTCATCTTGTAGTTCAGGTTTGAACATATTTAATTGCGATGCAGAGTTTGTTTACGTAATACTAATAAGTGAACCACGCATATGCTAGTGAAGTGAACATATAGATTCCATTCCACACATCTTTCTTTCTCAAATGCAAACTGTTATGGCCTTAAATAAATATAATCCAATTTATTCTATATCGATCTATAGTGGAAATCTAAGAGACCATGTGTTAGGGGGTGTGATTTTACAGCGGGGGCGAAAAGAATATATACGGGAAGATTGTTAGGAAGGGATTTTATCAAGAATATTATTTTGCTGGAATGTCCTAGCTTGAACCAGCAGCAAGAGAAATCACCCTCTCGTTTCAAGGGTTCTCCCTTGGGGTCATAATCTTTTATTCATGATGAAATTATCATTCTCTTGTATTCCTTCACATTTCAAGTCTAAAAATACTTAGAGGTGATATCATTCCATTTTTGCCTTAAATTGATTTATCGAGAAAACTTGTGGTTATAACACAAAAATTCTTGGACTTCTTGAAAGTACTATGCAGACATCCAAAGTCATTATTTGCATTTGCTGCGTTTAGTTACCATCTTACTTCAATTTGGAGCCTGAAGTTTTTCCACTTATTTTCTTTTTGTAGGGTTTTCTTGTGGGATCATATGGATTGACATGGGCATTGAAAAATCAAAGCAAAATGTCAAAACTTGTGATTCTGAACACCCCGTTAACTATCTCATCTCCAGTCCCTGGACTGTTCCAACAACTCAGGTTATATTTTTCTTTCCATAATTCATGGGTGAAACATCAACAAATTCGCTCATGATCAAGTTACAACCTAAGATCTATTACCATATTATGTTAACTGTTCGTATTTCGTTCACTTTATTAGTATGCTCCCAGGTACTTGTAATTGTGATCCGTTTGCTAGAACCAAGGGGTCTTTCTGTAGAAACTTCCATGAACAATGGTCGTTTTTCCCCCAATCAAAGAGTGCTTGTCATTTGAATGACCATCATTCTCAATTTTTCATGGTTTATAAGTATTTAGTAATTATCTATTTGTTTGCTAATACAACATGGTCTTTCTTCTCCCTTTGTACTGATAACCAGGATTCCATTTCTTGGTGAATTCACCTGCCAGAATGCTGTTATGGCTGAGCGTTTTATTGAAGCTGGTAGTGCGTACGTATCTAGAAATTTCTTATCCAGTCTAAATCCCTCCACTTTTAGTTTAAAATATGTGTCCATAATTTTGGATTCTATTTTTTTCCCTTTTTGTCAGCAAGCCCATAGTTCGTCATATTTTCTTGGTTTTGTGCCAACATTTTCTTACAATTTTTCGCAAACTGAATTCCACTGTTGCTACATTCAAATGAGTGTGGCCCTTCAAATATAGCATGCATCTGAAACCTTTTTGCTAATTTCTTGAAGATTTAATTGGACATGAATGAGACATTTTTTACAGCAACGTGTTGGAGTTTTACCCTGAGAGCAAAAAGAAGTATCATGTTAAAAAATCATCATCGATTGGCATTTGGAAGTTATTTTCTTTTTAGTCTATATACGTTCACGGAACATATCCTAATGAAAAAAAGAATTTTTTACTTGGCAGCTATGTGTTGAAGTTGGAAAAAGCTGATGTGTATCGGTTACCATATTTGGCGAGCAGTGGACCTGGTTTTGGTTTGTTCCACACTCAAATCTTGTGATGATTATTTCTACAGAACTTATTCGTTGTACTCTCACTCTCAAAAAGATGAGTAATCCATCAACAGTCTCCTATTTTTTGTCAAGAAAGATCTCAAAATTAAAGGCATAGGCAAACAATTACAGATAATTTACCCACTGTTGATTGTCTCTCATAGTCACGTATAGGTAGGACCAATTCAATACTACAGCAACCGAAGCTTAAGCTTCTCCTAAAGCATGGGAAAATTAGTTTATATTTGTCCCTATAGCATTCATGCACGCATAATATACACGGCTAATTTTATTTTATTTTTTCTGTTCTAGCCCTGCTTGAAGTTGCTAAGAGAATGAACTTTAAGGATATTACGAGCCAAATATCTGTTGGATTTTCATCTGGAAGGTACTTATTAGGCTGGATTTGTTTGTACACTACATTTTTATGTTGGCGAATGCATGAAGTCTGAATTTTCTTTTCGAGACAAAGCAATCCAAGAATTACTGATTCAGTTAACACAATACAATGCATTTTAAATTTAATGAAACTGCATTACTCTTGAAAATATTTCATGATCATGATCTATACGACGGATTCAAAATTCTTGAAACTTACACAAACTGCAGTTAGTGCTACTAACTACACGATTTCTTGTTACCGAAATATGAAAACTCTTGTGATTCTTTTTTAAAGCTGGGACAAGCCGACTTTAGTTGCATGGGGGGTATCAGACAAGTATCTTCCTCAAACAGTGGCCGAAGAATTCCAGAAAAGGAATCCTGATGTAGTAAAACTTAAGCTGATAGAAGGCGCGGGTCACATGCCACAGGAGGATTGGTAATCAACATTTCTCCCAGATATTTGTTCATACATAAAATCAAATCTCTTGAAAGCAATGTCTATTTGCAGGCCAGAGAAAATAGTAGATGCCTTGACAGGTTTTCTTTGACGAAAAATTATGTCAGCATGTATCGACGTGGTGGGAAGCTATGGTTCTCGCCTCAAATTATTTGAAGCTCTTATATTGTTATAAACATTATTATGTAAATATACTTTTTCTTTATACGTTTTTCAATGACACATGTTATGTTATTTTGTACTTTCTTCTGTTCAAACACAACAATTACAAGCTAGCTATGTATATTTGGGAAAATAATTATGTATTTGTTTGATCAGCAGGATTGGTTTGTGCACTACTCGTGTATTTATTTATTTAACAGTAATTTTATTTTACTGTGAGTGATTAATAAATATGAGTATTTTGTTGTGTTTCTCATAAAAAAAATATATTTATTGTGTTTCTTGTGCTAAGCACGGTGGCAGATGTTGTGTGATGGTACTGATTAAATTTGTATCTGGAATCATTTGTCATCGGAGTATAGGGTACTTGTCGGAAATTTCGACTTTTTTTTATCTCATACGGATACAGATTTAGTTTTTGGATCTTAGATTTGACAGATATTGTCAGTGTGACTGAAAATGTCAATGTATGAGTATTATTATTATACCACCTTCCATGCGGTGGAATACTTTAGGTTTTCCTGGTCCCTTTGTGGTCTAATACCCAACCATCATATATGTGTGTTTTCTATCAATGGATATATATACAACTATGTGTCAATGATTATACACAAACATACATGTATGGTTAAATCCGGAAATGGAGATGTTATGTTAACCGCACTGAAAGAACAAAACAACCACAAAGTAAGTGGAATGAAGAAAATCTTGTCGCTCCTATATATTTTGTTGCTCTGCATGGTAATAAGAAATGGCTGTCATAAATGGCTCAATCATTTAAATTTCAAATATATTGCAAATCTTAGCAAACAAAAACTGGTCTCAAGGTTAACTGACATTGATTTTATCAAAGATAAAGTGTGTATTGTATGTCAGTTAGGCAAACATGTCAGATCAACTTTCAAGAACAAAGGAAGGATCTCAACAGTTGGATGTCTTGAACTTCTATACATGGATCTATTTGGTTCAATACCGGTAATGAGCCTAGAAGAAAGAAGTACACCTTGATAATTGTTGATGATTTCTCAATATATACATGGGTGATCTTTCTAAGTTCCAAAGATCATACCGTTGCCCAACTAAGCAAGCTCCCAAGGAGATTAAAACTGAGAGAACTGCTGTGGTGGATAGGATCGGGACTGTTAGAGCCACCGAGTTTACCAACAGACTCCTTTCAACCTATCTAGAAGATAATGACATCAAGCACGGGCTTCCAGTTGCAAGAACACCTCAACAAAATGGTATTGTTGAAAGAAGAAACAGAACACTATAAGAGGTGGCTCAAACCATTCTAGCAGAATCTGATACCTCTTAAAGTATTTGGGTAGAAGCTGTAAATACTGCATACTACAGACTGAAAAATAAATGATTCAACGAGAATTATGGAAAGACTCTCTATGAGACCTGGAAAGGAAAAACAACCATAAATATCATATTTCTGCATATTCGGTTGTAAGTGCTTAATTCATAAAAACGGTAAAACACATTTAACTAATTTTGATGCTAAATATGATGCTGGTGTGTTTTCAGTATATTCTTTGGTTAGCAAAGATTATAGATTTTACAATTATATAACTCTAACAGTTGAAAAATCTGTACGTGTAGTATTTGATGAATCCTTTATGTGTCATGATAATAGCAGTAATAATATACATGATTTAATCAATAGATTGGATAAAAGTAATCTTGATTATAGTAGTGACCATGAGACAAATTTGAGAAGAAAGCCTGAAATTACTCCTAAAGCAAGTACAACCGGCAATGCAAAAGCTTATCAAAATCAAGCTGGTGAACAAATCGAACCATTGAACAATCAATAGCCAGAAATTCATTAAATGGAAGATCATACTAAAACAAATGAAGATCCAACCATTCATCACCCAGATCCAAACCTATTTGAACCAAGTGTCCAGTAGAATAAGAATATCCATCGAGCTGGTCATAGGTAACTTAACCGCTCCTCTAGGAACTAGAAAACAAATGATAGATGAATTTTTTCATGTGTGTTTTTCACAACTTGAAACTAAGAAGATTGATGAAGCCTTAGGTGATTCAAACTAGATAAATGCTATTCAAGAAGAACTTAATCAGTTTGATAGAAATAAAGTTTGACATCTAGTTCCTCAACCAGCTAATATACATGAAACGTCTATCGTTTTAAAATGCGGAAATATTTTTTTTCTTTAAAGCTCCCATTTTGAAATTACATTTAAAATGATCGTATATTTAATTGCCAATAAAAGTAGCGCAATTTAAAATTAACTAACATCATCCAGAAACAACGTAAACATAAATGTGTAAAATCGTAATATCCTCAACTTATATAAAAATGTGTAAACTTCTCTCAAAAGGTCATAAATCAATATGCGGAAAATCGTGCGGTCCTCGGGTCGTGTCGCCGCACCAGTGCTGCCCACTCAAAGTCCAGCACCTCCAATCTCTTCAGTAACTAGCTCACCTGCATCACACACGTCTAGTGAGTCTAAAGACTCACACCTGTACCAAGAATAACGAGTACATATACATGCACACAGAAGTAAAAAATATCATACTCAACATATCGTTCATGAACTTTAAAGCATAACATAAATGTGTCGTATAAAAATCATGTCATGTCAAATCATGATATCTCAAATCATCATATACGTGTCAAAACAGCTCATCATGTCATCATAAACTTAAACATTTTTTTAATTGAATTCAGTTCATTAGTTGTGACTTTCGTATCAGCTCTATCGATGGATCCATCTACATGTAACCATGGTACCGGGCAGCGGGGGACATCACCGACAGCATTAACCGCCCACTGAGCTCGGGCCTCAGCTCATCATATCTCATATCATCATATACATATACATCGTCAGTCACAATCAATTCCCATCCTTCAAAAATCATCATATTCACCACTAAAAAAAACATGCATTTACGTAACTTTTCCTTTAAACCAAGCATCTAATGTATTTATCGTAATTTCATAAAAATCATAAACGTGATGCATAAACATTTAAAATATCATAAATTTGTGCTCAGGACGCTGCCAGGACAAAAATCTCAATCCGGGTGCAAAATGACCATTTTGCCCTTGGAAACCCAAAGCTTACCATTAAACCCAAACCCAAAGCTTACCATTAAAGCCCTGGAAACCAAAATGACCACTTCTGAAATTGACCCGAAGCTTACCAAACTCCTTAACATGTCCCAAAACATATTTAAAAGCATTCATAGACGTAAACTCGAGCCCAATACAAAACGTGATCGATTCGTTTAAAAATTTGGACCTCGGTTTTAACCCGAATCAACCCAAAACGTACCCAAATATTTCCCAACTTGAACCATAATTTAAACAACTCATTCTAAACCATTTGCTACATAAATTATGTCCTCTAAATCCATCATACGCTTATATTCCAACACATGTCTCCACACCTTAACTATTTCGGTCCCCTTCTATCACCACTTGTCCAGCCTTTAAGACTCACCATTAGGACCCTAATGACCCCTCTAAACTAATCCAAACCGACATCCTAAGCTACTGCACAACCGAACAAACGGTCACTCACCCGAGCCTGCTACTCATCCTACTACCTTCGATCCACCACAACACCAGCAACTCACGGTTCTCTCTCCAGGACCTGTCACGGACCCATGTGGGTCAGCTCCATGGCCAAGGACGAACCATGCACCGCTGCGACTCACATTCTCTCGATCTACTCACCAAACGCACGCACGCATGGAGACCCGCCGCCGGGGGCGGAGGTACAGCCCCTTGTACCCGAGCTTTAGCCCGGGTGGTCCAAATTTTTTTTAAAAAATTTATATGTAAATTTGTGTATAATTTTGGATAAATTTGATATTAGCCCGGGTAGATCAATTTAAAATATTGAAAGATGTTAGAGTTTAAAATTCTAGTCCGGGTAGCGCCAGATTCCTGGCTCCGCCACTGCCCGCCACCCCTTCGCTCACCCACGCTTTGCCGGGTCCTGCAGCTTTCTCCTCTCAAGCAACTCGACACCTACAGACCCCTAACAACACAACACAGCAGCCCCTTGCACATATCATAACCAAGACGTGAGTAGTTGATAAGAATAATGAAGGAAAAGCAACCAAAATCGAAAATACTTCATGCCATGCTTTGGATCGAACGATTTCATGCAAGACCACGTTCATCAGCATATATGACATGTGTGATGCGTAAAAAAATTGATACAATGCGTGCCTGATGATGATTCCAATGCAAGAACGATGAAGAAAGAAGCAACGGGAAGGCGCCGGAAACTTTCACTTGCAAGAATAAGGCCTAATGTGGGGACGAGAGTTTAGGTTTAGAGTTAATTAGGTGATTAAATAAATAAAAGCCAATTTAGTAAATGGGTCCTAGTTTTAAATAAAAAGGTATTAAAAGAGTTTTGAGTCCACTAACATTAAAATTAGGCCCATTAAACCCAAACACACTCTCGAAAAATATTTCGCATTGGAAAGTTCTTGAAAATATTAGTCGATCCCTCAAAAAGTCCATCGATTCGATAAAAATTATGTACCATTAAAAATAAAATCATGCGCATAAAAATACTCAATACAATCCTATTTTTGAAAAATACCCTTAAAACATCTTATATTAACTAATAAAAATTAATCATATAATTAAATAATTTTTTAAAAATTCTCCGATCTCCGTTCCTCGTTCGAGCGTGAAATGCACCTAGAAACCCTAATGCATGAACTTATAAAATAACATGAATTAAATCCTATCATGCAGTAATTATGCATAAAATGCTTAAATGAACAAAATAATTAATTAAACACAAATTAATGAAATACGCATGCTTTTAATGCTTTAAAACAATTTAATAAAATACCAAATAAATTTAATAACTTGCATGCACGTGGTTCACGTTGACCTTCAAATTTTCGGGACGTTACAATACATGTTATTAGAACTAGACGAGTATTTAAAAATAAAATAGATAAGAGTGGATCAGTTGTAAGAAATAAAGCTAGACTTTTAGCTCAGGGATATAGACGAAAAGAAAGAATAGACTTTGATGAATCATTTGCTTTTGTAGATAGACTTGAGACCATTAGAGTATTTATTGCATTTACTGCATATAAAGACTTTAATTTCTATCAAATGGATGTCAAGTCAACATTTCTAAATGGTCTGATTAATGAAGAAGTATATTGAAACATCTACTACTAAAATAATGCAAATTTTTTTTTAAAGTAAAACAAGCCTTGGTCGAAAATACAAACACACATATATACATACACTTCGTACCATGTACTAAAATAAAACCAACTCCAATAGAAAATTTACTGCAGTTCAAATCTAGAAAGTGTGACCAACGGAAACGTTTACTTTTTAAAATCAACCATTGACAAATTACTAAAAAAACCCACCCATCCTTAATGTAATAAAATCAAGAACGTTTTGAAATATTGTTTTAACCAGTCCTCTTAAAAATCATAATATGCGGAAGAAACGCAAGGTCCTCGGGCTTCCAGTGCACCACCATCTCAGTCCACTCAGTCCTCGGGCTTCCAGTCTCCTCATCAACATGATCACATGTATCAGTCACACATAGTGAGTATAAAGACTCAACACACCTGAACCGTTATAACGAAGTACATATACATATCATGCAACAGTGAAAAGTACTGTAATTAAAATAACTTTCATGATCTTCAAAAGCATGAACTTAAACAAAACCATAACATAAACATATTCAAATCATGTCATCATAAACGTATTTGTTTTTCTTTTATTTTTATTCAGATTATTATTGTGACTTTCGTATCAGCTATTGGTCGATGGATCCATCTATGTATAACTATGGTACCAGGCGGCGGAGACATCAGCGACACTTTTACCCATCAACTGAGCTTTTGTAAAGGCCTAAAAATCCGTATTTGAAAATTTGCGGAAAATTTAAAAATTTTCTTTTAAACTAAATAAAATATCCAGTTCATAAAATAAACTGTTGAATAACGTATCATGTTTAAAAATAGCAGCGGAAGAAATTAATGTTGTAAAAATAACTGTAAAAAGTTTATCCAACGGTAGATAAAAATGTTTGAGCGATAACAACAATAAATGCTGAAAATGAGGTCCTCGGGTCCCACTACTGCCGACTCGAGCTGGCTCACTGATCTCCGCCCTCGGTCCCGACATCATCAGTACCTACAACAATCAAGTCTAGTGAGCCTAAAGACTCAGCATGCATATATCGTAAATATAACAAGTAAATAAATAATAAAGTCGCATGCAAGTGAAAATTTCCTGTACTGAGGTGTAACGTAAAATATCATTTCAATGGTAATTATAGTACGTGCATAACTGAACTGAAAATATCATAGTGAAAATGTTTGCTCCTTGGATCCCTGTAATGAAATAACTTGTAATAATTTTCTGGTGAGATTATGGTCTACGCAAGTGGTCCCTGAACTGAACTGAACTGACCGGTAACTGGCGACCGGGCCGGTAACTGGCGACCGGACTTAA
>NC_133320.1:17643141-17656646 GCF_012295235.1 Primulina huaijiensis | reverse complement strand
TTCTGTATAGGGTTGCACTACTACTGACCTCGAGAAGCTCACGAAGTCACGTCTTCGGTCTGTAAGTTTTACATTTACGGATTTTATTTAAAGCATGAAATATTTTAACAGCAGGTTTTCATGAAATCTTTTACGTTCAGATTTTGGTTATGCAGTATTTATTTAAATTTAAAGAAACAATGTAATTATGCATGTTGGTTACGTTGGAATTGGAAATGTCTAAAAATTCGAATATTGGGCTTTAGGAAAAGTTGAAAAATGATTTGACTACATTAATTTTTATGTCAGTAGTACCGATGTCCTCCTTATGGGTCATAAGTTAATCTTGAAAATTATGAATGCTTTTGGGACTTGTAGAAATTCTAAGAAATTATTGATGGTTCTTGGTTGCTAGTCGAGTGAATTTTTGAGGATTTCATATAAGCAATAGCGATTCGAAGACTACGACAATCTTTAGGATTATAAATGTACAATTTGAGGATTTTAAGTATCTATAAAAAAATGTAAGATTAATTATGAGAATTTATTTAGGATGCATGCTCCATCTGGTTAGATTTAAGGATTGAATTACAGGAATCGAGAATTTTGAGGACCTAATTGTAATAACCAATGATTTGAGGACCTAAGTTCAAAAATAAAATTCTAAGGGACTATTTTCGAATTTACCAAATTTTGGGATTAAATTTTGAGTTCGAGAATTTAAAAGTTTAATGAGGTAAAGATGGAAAATTTTATGGGGACAATAATGCGAATTTCGAAGAGTTGTAGGGCCAAAATGTAAATTTGGAGAATTGTAAGGGCCAGATTGCAATTTTCAAAAATTTTAGGGATTAAATGTGAACTTTTGAGGAACACTTGGGGTTTTAAGAAATGTAAGACGTGTTATGAGAATTAATTTTGGGTTTAATAAACTTAAGGCTATTGAACCTTATGATACGGGAAATCTATAAAATGAAATTGGGAATACTGAGGACTCACGGGTAATTGTGGAATTTTCAAGATTTAGGAAAAAATTGGATGATGTTCGAGGAAAGTAAGAATTAATTTTACAATTTTAAGAAATTTGAGAACTTATTTAGTAGTAAGTGAGAATTGAACGGTTTAAAGGATAGGACTTTTCGGTTATTTAGGCTCGAAGGAACTATAGAATATTTAGATATTTGGGTGATAATGTTATAATGAATGGTAATCAAGGACATTTTAAGATAAATCAATCTTGGACTTGAAAATTTAAGCGTTAGTGAAATAATGTTGTGGCAAATTAAGAATTTACAGTGATGGCCATCTAAGGTAAAGTTGATCGGTTAGTTAAGTTATAAAAATAGACATTGAGTTAGCAAATTTTTGGTAATGTTATTCCTTAACTAATTAATTAATACTTAATTGGGTAGATAAAAATTTAAATCTTAAAGGTAAATTTACTATCAGGATAAATTATAATTTCTTAACTAAAATAAGTCTAGATTAACTTATCTCAATTGGTCACATATTTAAATTTAGGCTATTAATTAAATTATTGGACATAAAGAATTTATTTGCTACTTATCTCAAGTTAATTAAATAAATCCCTAAACCTTCTTTTATTTTAAAATGATTTATTATTTATCTTAAATAAATTCTAAGAATATTTTCTTAATATTAAAATTTATTTCTTTACTCCAACTCCGGTCCGGCCTCACTTAATGAACTGAAAAGAATAAAATTTAAACTACTGAATAAAATACTTAGCTTCAAAGAATGCATTTAAATACTCATGCAATGAAGTCAATTTAATTAAAAAAAATTAGAATTATGCATGGCTTATACGCAGTCTAATTACGGGTTCTACAGCTTTGGTCTTACATGTTTTGTGTTCGTGTTTATGTTTGTATTAGTCGCAACCAAGTCACCTCATTCAAACATGTCATCATATTCATCACTTATAAAAAATTCATGCATATACATATATTTCCTTGAAACCAAGCATGCACTATATTTTCAGCATTTTCATAAAAATTCCATATTAAAATAAAATAAACATTTTAGACATGCAAAATTACCATTTTGCCCTTGAAATCCTAGTTTGATCATTTTATCCCTGGACCTTAAAATTTCGACCTGAATCTATCCAAACTATTTAAAACACCTCAAAACATACTTACAATCATTTCTTAGACGTAAACTCAAGCCCATGAATTAAATTCTATAATTCGTTTTAAAACTTGGACCGGAGTCCCGATTTAATCCGAATCAACCCGAAACTCAACCAAACTTAAGCCATGACCTAATGACACTTAACCAAGCCTGAACGACCATGTCCGGACCATACAAAACCCTCGAAAACCCCTTGCAAGCTGCTGAAATTTTCTGCACCAAAAGAAATAAAGAAAACAAAACCCTAACTCCAAGCCAAGCCCATATCTCGACTCTAGCCCAAACCAAGCCTTACCAGTAATGAGCATAACAGCCCTATTGTTTCTACGTGATTTTGGTTCTCTGGAAAAGAACTTCATGCTACTAATCGGTGATCAAGTCGTAGCCGAGCGTCAGACTAAAAATTTTGGTATAACTCTATTGACTCAAATAATCTGATCCCAACAACACATGGACACATGACTCAATCATATTCAAACCACCATTGACAGCTAGTTGGAAGAAATTCTTGATCATATACAACATGGTGATGTCAAAAAATAAGAGGTAGTATATTTAAATAAGCATGAAGAATAAAAGCAGCGAGCCGAAAGAGCTAAGTTTGAAGAATCTAAGTGTAATGATGAAAGAATACTGGAAGAAGAAAAGAATAATAGGATGAGGTGGTGGAAACAATGGTTCAAGTCATAGAAGATAATTTTTTTTTTTGTGTAGGTGTAATAAGAAATGTTTTTATTTTATGCTCCTGTAAAATGACATTTCATTTCCTTAATGAAACTCATCTTGCACAAAATCTTGTAAATTTTTTTCTAACTTTTTGTATAGACATGCAACTTAGTTTTGCCATCACTAAAAAAGAGGAATTTGTTAGAATATTTCAAGTATCCTTAATTTTTCGTGATTGACAAAGAACAACATCGAGTTGTTTCATATTCAGCTGCTTTTAATTGTATTTTTTTGTGTTGAGTAATAATAAGTTTCAGAGTTTGACAAACCAATTAGTAATCAAACTGAAGATCCGAACTGAACAGAGACCGTACCGATAGCACAGAACTAAGGTTAGAACTGAAGAAGACTTATCGGACTGAAAAAGACTAACTAGAACTGAAATAAATAAACTAAAGTTCTAAAATATATAATTAAGTCCTAAAACTGATAATTCAAAAATTGACAAACTGATCGATATTAGAACTGAAGATCAGAACCGAATGTGAACTGATATAGCATAACTAAAAGCTGGAACCGAAGCTAAAAGAGTGTTCAAACTGAAAGGACATCAGTTAAAATTGATTACCAAGTATCTGACCAGCTGAATTGATCAGTCAAACAGTTTGACTCCTGATCAGTTAGCCACGCCATGGGTTGAAGTTTGAATCAGTAGACAAACTAAAATTCCGTACCTTGACAGAATAGTATGTGCATAACAGTCTGATACATCGTACGACTATCAGAAGGATGTCTACATGGAAAAAAATACGACTCAACAGATATCATTAATTAATGCATTCAACGTGACCGTTGGATTCGAATACTATAAATAGCTGAAGAGTTCAGTTTTGGAAAAATATATATCAAGAACGCGGTGCAATCGACTAAGAAATCGAAAGGGTTTGCACTGTAGCTGAGCAAATTGATCGAAGATTCCGGACTACCTTTGGAATCAGCTTCGTCACTTACAGAGTCCAAAATCTACAATGCTCACAAAGTTCAGTCGAAAAAAGTTGGAGAAGAGGAGACAGCTGTCAAGACGAAGAAGAATGTTAAATCTAAAGTTGTTGCTCCTCAGAAGCCCAAGAGGAAACTGTTCATCCAGACCAGTGATTCGGAGAAGGCTCCTTCTCCACAGCTGATTAAGAAGCCAAGATCTCAAAAGACCAAGCATACAGCAGCTCCAGGTGCCTTACCCGAGCTTAGATTAATTCAAACTAGAGCTGAGACACCAGTTTCAGTAGTTCCCATCCAATTAGTCCAACCAGTTACAGAGTTCAGATCCAAGAAGAAATAATAATATCCTCAAAAGATAGTAACCGAATTTGGAGAGACTCTCATATTGACTGGAATCTCAGCGCCTCTCACCACAGTTGTCTGCCCGATTATTCTTCCATAGGCATGACCGAAAGGAGTGCTCATCAGAAAAGCGGTGGACACAACTGACTTAAGATTGGATCTTCCCCACATCCTAACTGATCCAAAAGGCAAGGCCAAGTTGATAGAAGAGCCAAGGCCAATAAACTCCATTCAGATTCAGATCAATCTCATAATGGATGAAATAAATGAGTACGCCGAGCTGAAGATGGAACATTACGACGAATGGGTACAGTTTCGGACTGTAACCCTCGCCAAGCAGCTGAAGAAGAAATCAGTATTAAAAAGTTTATCTCACTGAAATCAGCATTTAAGGCCACTACAGTAACCCAAGCAATGGAGAAAAAAGCCTACTTCTTCGATCTGATGCGAATCAAGAGGGTGACTGAAGTCACTGTCGAGCTGAAGATTAAATATGATCCAACTGGACCTACTTATTATGCCAACCGAGTAGTCTTCCAACAACTAGACTCTGATCTCATTACTCTCCAGCCGAAAGTAAAGAATTGAGAGATGGGACAGAAGCTTCACATTCCAGTGGAGACCAGCAGCTCATATTTTCGGGAACTTAAGGTTTGATTTACATGTATCATAAGTTTTAGTCATGATCTTAAGAGTTAAAATTATACCCTTGTTAGAGTTAAATTTTTGAAGAATTTTGGTATGATTGTTGGTTAGGTTACTTGAAAGACGTATGAAAGAAGTAAAATAGACATCTTGTCGTGGAGAAATTAAAATATTTGTTCTTAAAAGTCTAGTAATATCGTGATATTTGAAAGTAAGTATATATGATATACTCATAGAAATTTGGATGTTATGCTTAATAAAAAATAAAGGCACTTGAAGAATTTTTGAAAGTCATTAAAAAACTTGAGATTAAGTGAAAATGTGTGTTAGAATTATGTTATCTAAGACTATTTGGGCTATATAAGTTTGAATTACAAGTTTATGAGATAAGTGTTTATATAAAAATTTTGGGCGAAATAAAAACAAAAAGGAATTAGTTGCGTTCAACATAGGTTACCAATGAACAAATATTAAGATTTTTATCGAGTAAGTAAATCTAAAATCTTGATATGTGAGTTCTAGAATTCTATGGATTATAAGTGAAGTTAGATTATTGGAGCTATTCTAGCATTAACATGAGATAACTTATTAAGTTTTATACGCTAATGTTAATTAAACATTAAGGATACGATAGAATACGACATTCGTTCTAATGAGGAAAGTCCAAGTGTCTTAGACATTCTCCTTTAAGATTTTATTATATAGGTAGAAGATCGATAATAGATATTTTGAGTTTTATGGATTAATATTACTCGAAAGTAAAGATTTGCAACGATTTTATATTTGAGATATACTTGTAAATAGTTAATTACGTTAGTTGGTGCTGTAAGATAAAGATTCGATTCAAGGATCTTAGACTAATATTATTATGGGGTTGAAATAAGTGTTAACGATTAAGTGTATTACCTAGGATAGAAGTCGATTAGTAAATTTTGGTACTAAGATATCTTAAATTGAACTGCATAAATGCTAATATTTGGGTTTAAAGCCTCATAATACCTTGAGTTCAATAAATTTAAGAAATAGTGCTTTTGGGATTTTAATGTTGAAATATAAGAGGTTGATGAACATCTTGGGTATATTATAAGAAAAATAAGATACGCTAAGTTTGGACCTGCATTTCTAATATTGGAAAGTAGGAGAAAAGTCAAAATTCGATGTTATAGTAAATAGAACTAAGTCACCATAGGTCGTTTTAAGTCGTGATTCATAAACGAGAATCTTGAAGGCAAATTTAATTAAGATTGAGGAGACATAAGGACAACCTAAAACTTAGTTTATCAGAGTGGTGCAGCGGAAGCGTGGATTATTGGGATACTAGAATTAAGAGTCTAAAATTTTTGATTATCGAGGATAAGTGAATTTCGATGACGAAATTCTATTTAAGAGGGGTAGATTGTAACGTCCCAAAAATTTGAAGGTCCACGTGAGCCACATGCATGCAAGATTATCAAATTTCTTATGTATTTTAATTAAATTGTTTTAATTACATCTAGTAAATATGGTAGGCATGTTTACATGTTTAAAATATGGTTTTCAACTAGAATGCATAAAACTGTGTTTTAAAGGTTATTCGAGATGCGATCTAGGAACGGAGACCGGAGGCCATATGAGAGAAAAATATTTTTATTAAATAATTATTTTAAAATGTTTAATGTATGGTATATTTTAAATTGTATTTTCGAAAATGACAACTTTTGGGGTGTTTTTACACCCTGAGTCGTATTTTAANGGATCTGCAGTTATTGTATTGGTGGCCAGGAATGAAGAAAGACATTNCTAGAATGCATAAAACTGTGTTTTAAAGGTTATTCGAGATGCGATCTAGGAACGGAGACCGGAGGCCATATGAGAGAAAAATATTTTTATTAAATAATTATTTTAAAATGTTTAATGTATGGTATATTTTAAATTGTATTTTCGAAAATGACAACTTTTGGGGTGTTTTTACACCCTGAGTCGTATTTTAAATCGGTATTCAATTTTCGATCAAAATATGAACTTTTTGAGAATTCGGCTAATATTTTCACAAATTTTTCTAAACAAAATATTTTAAATATCAACTATTGGGCCTAATGGGTCTATTATGTCATGTTAATGAGCCTAAACTTGCACCGTGTGTTTTAATTAATAAATAAAAGCCTAAAGCCTACCCCATAACCCTCATAACTCACGTCCCCAACTCCCTAAGCATACTAGGACTCTCCCCTCCCCAAAACACAAGCTCAAATGAAGAGCTTTGAATGAAAAAAGCACGTTTTTTTGAAGAAAATTCAGCAAGTCCCCCTGTACGTCGACATTCTTCGCATCTCAAGTTGGTTTTCATGCGTAATAAACGCAAAGGCACGTCTTAACTTTTGTTCAGACATCTTTCACACCATATTATGTATATTTGATTAACCTTGCATGAAAAATATGTTGCACATCGTTTGTATGGGCACACGTGCATATAACTCATGTTTTGATGATATAAAACTCATGTTAATGATGCATAAAGGGGCTGCCATGGTAGGATACCTTGAAGGGATTTTTTTTCACATGGTTAAGGACCCTTAGGAGCATGCTTGAAGGCAAGACAAGGAGAGCAACTAGGTTGGACGAAAATTTTATGTATTGAGGACTAGGGTTCGGATTTCGTTCCTAGGAGAACACGACACTTAACTGTGGTTAGGGTCAGGTCCAGGAGACCTAAGGGGATGGTATGAAGCTCTTAGGGTGGCCGTGAAGGGGCTGGAAGCAAGCTAGGAGAGGGGCCGAACGGTGGGGGACCCATAGGGCTAGCTGCGTCTTTTGAAGAATAAAGGGAAGGTGGCTGCATGGGGTTCTTTCAGGGCAGAGGGCTGGGCTCATGAGGATCCTAGCCTTGAGCCAAGAGGGTTCATGCAAGGCTGGGAGGGCAGGAAGAGAGGCAGCGCACGGCTAGGACTTCTCTTAGCCGCGACCGTGCGTTGGGATGAACCATGCACGTTTTCGTGCATGGGCCCTGAGGTTGGTCTAAGAGGGTCTTAGAGGGTTCGGTTAGAGTCCTAAGAGGGTCGACTAGGGTCTGGACCGAGTGGTTAAGGGCTGGAGTTGAAATAACATAGGTTCGAATCACACAAGAACTAGGACTCTTGTGCAGAAAAATCCAGTAGCTTCCTAGGCGTGTTTAAAGGACTTAATGGACATTTGGGTTGAATATGGTTTAGTTAGGTGTTATTAAGTTTGGTTCGAATTTTGGAAAGTTTGGTTAAGTTTCGAGTCAATACGAGTCAAAACCAGGATGTACATCTAAGTTTAAAAACGAATTGGGAAACTTGTCGAGAAGCCTAAGTTTATGTCTAAGAAATATTTATGAGTGTANTAGTTAATTGTCACCTTTTCAGTTAAATAATTGAGGCCGGATTGGAGATGGAGTATTGAGATAAGTAATAAAGACTTATTTAAGAAGTGGTAATTTAGCATGTTAGTAAATATAATTTAAAAAGTTGGCATGCATGCAAGANCATATAACTCATGTTTTGATGATATAAAACTCATGTTAATGATGCATAAAGGGGCTGCCATGGTAGGATACCTTGAAGGGATTTTTTTTCACATGGTTAAGGACCCTTAGGAGCATGCTTGAAGGCAAGACAAGGAGAGCAACTAGGTTGGACGAAAATTTTATGTATTGAGGACTAGGGTTCGGATTTCGTTCCTAGGAGAACACGACACTTAACTGTGGTTAGGGTCAGGTCCAGGAGACCTAAGGGGATGGTATGAAGCTCTTAGGGTGGCCGTGAAGGGGCTGGAAGCAAGCTAGGAGAGGGGCCGAACGGTGGGGGACCCATAGGGCTAGCTGCGTCTTTTGAAGAATAAAGGGAAGGTGGCTGCATGGGGTTCTTTCAGGGCAGAGGGCTGGGCTCATGAGGATCCTAGCCTTGAGCCAAGAGGGTTCATGCAAGGCTGGGAGGGCAGGAAGAGAGGCAGCGCACGGCTAGGACTTCTCTTAGCCGCGACCGTGCGTTGGGATGAACCATGCACGTTTTCGTGCATGGGCCCTGAGGTTGGTCTAAGAGGGTCTTAGAGGGTTCGGTTAGAGTCCTAAGAGGGTCGACTAGGGTCTGGACCGAGTGGTTAAGGGCTGGAGTTGAAATAACATAGGTTCGAATCACACAAGAACTAGGACTCTTGTGCAGAAAAATCCAGTAGCTTCCTAGGCGTGTTTAAAGGACTTAATGGACATTTGGGTTGAATATGGTTTAGTTAGGTGTTATTAAGTTTGGTTCGAATTTTGGAAAGTTTGGTTAAGTTTCGAGTCAATACGAGTCAAAACCAGGATGTACATCTAAGTTTAAAAACGAATTGGGAAACTTGTCGAGAAGCCTAAGTTTATGTCTAAGAAATATTTATGAGTGTATTTTATGGTGTCATGTTAAGTTTGGAATGATTTGGGTCGTCGTTTAGAGGTCTCCGGATAAATTAGAAAAGTTAGGGTTTAGGGGCAAAACGGTCATTTTGCAACTGAAAAATGTTAGATGTCCTGGCAGTGCCCTGAATGCTGTAATATATGTTAAATGTTTATTTTAAATGTTTATGGAATTTAATGATGAAATGTTAATGCTAAAAGACATGTTGCGTGTTTGGTTTTAAAATAAAAAATTTATTTATATATATACATGAATTTTCACAAGTGATGAAAATATGAAAAGTTGAAGGAGGTGAATTGATTGTGACTAATACGATGATATGTAAGGTCAATGCTTAGTTGACGTGCGAGAGCGTCGCTGATGTCCCCGCCGTCCGGTACTATGGTAATATGTAGATAGATCCATCGACCTTCAGCTGATTCATGAAAATCTATTTTATTAAAAGTATTTTCACTGTTGCATATGATTGTATATGTATTACTTATTATCATGGTTAAGGTTTGCTGAGTCAATAGACTCACTAGGTGCGATCGATGCAGGTGAGCATGATGTTGATGTAAATAGAGGTCTTGATGGTTGATCTTGCTGGAGTGAAGGTGCACACAACATGAGGACCGTCGCTAGTTTTCCACAAAATTATGTTTAAGATTTAAGCTACTTTAAAGATTTTATGACTTATGATACTTTTGAGTGATTTTTGAGAGAATGTTAGAGTTACGTTTATTTTTGAAATAATGTTAGTTTAGGTTGATTGACGCTTTATGATTTTATATTTGAAATTACTTTCTTTTGGATTTTTAGATAATAGTTGGTTGGTTTATTTTTAAATGGTGCAAAATATTCATATTTCAAATACTTAGTGTTTCGGCCGAATGAATTAGAAAGAAAAAAAAATTTTAATACATTTTAAAGAAAAACGAGTAGAGAATGCTTCAAACTCAATTTAATATATTTATGTATTAATGTAGAAATGGTCTAAAAAATATATTTAGAACTTAAACCTAATTTTAAAAATTAACTTATATTATATTTTTCAACCTTTGAGTAAAATACGGTAAAAGTCATATTTGATTATATATATTTGTGGAAGACCATTTAAAAAACTTTCTCATAGTTAAAAAAATTCTTCAAGAATCCCACATTCCTTCCGTATGGAGCTACCTTCTTCACCCCGGCATGCCATCTCCTACCCCCTAGTCCGNATTTTTTTTATTGCATGAGTATTTAAATTCTTTTCTTTAAATTTATTTATTTTACGTAGTAGTTTAATTGTCACCTTTTCAGTTAAATAATTGAGGCCGGATTGGAGATGGAGTATTGAGATAAGTTAATAAAGACTTATTTAAGAAGTGGTAATTTAGCATGTTAGTAAATATAATTTAAAAAGTTGGCATGCATGCAAGTTATTGAATTTCCTTGGCATTTTAATTAATTAATTTTTTTTAAAGCATTAAATGTATGTTTATTTCATTAAATTGTGTTTAATTATTTTTATGCATTTTATGCATAATTCATGCATGATAAGATTTGTTTCATGAAATTTTAAAAGTTCGTGCATTAAGATTTTTAAGTTGCATTTCACGTTCGAACGAGGATCGGAAACCGGGGAATTTTTCAGGAAAATTATTTTATTACGTGATTTATTTTTATAAATTAATTTACAGCGTTTTTAAGTGTAATTTTCAAGAATGAGAATTTTTGGGTATTTTTACCCACTGGATTTTTATTTTTAACGGTACGTGGATTTTATCTNTATTTTCACTGTTGCATATGATTGTATATGTATTACTTATTATCATGGTTAAGGTTTGCTGAGTCAATAGACTCACTAGGTGCGATCGATGCAGGTGAGCATGATGTTGATGTAAATAGAGGTCTTGATGGTTGATCTTGCTGGAGTGAAGGTGCACACAACATGAGGACCGTCGCTAGTTTTCCACAAAATTATGTTTAAGATTTAAGCTACTTTAAAGATTTTATGACTTATGATACTTTTGAGTGATTTTTGAGAGAATGTTAGAGTTACGTTTATTTTTGAAATAATGTTAGTTTAGGTTGATTGACGCTTTATGATTTTATATTTGAAATTACTTTCTTTTGGATTTTTAGATAATAGTTGGTTGGTTTATTTTTAAATGGTGCAAAATATTCATATTTCAAATACTTAGTGTTTCGGCCGAATGAATTAGAAAGAAAAAAAAATTTTAATACATTTTAAAGAAAAACGAGTAGAGAATGCTTCAAACTCAATTTAATATATTTATGTATTAATGTAGAAATGGTCTAAAAAATATATTTAGAACTTAAACCTAATTTTAAAAATTAACTTATATTATATTTTTCAACCTTTGAGTAAAATACGGTAAAAGTCATATTTGATTATATATATTTGTGGAAGACCATTTAAAAAACTTTCTCATAGTTAAAAAAATTCTTCAAGAATCCCACATTCCTTCCGTATGGAGCTACCTTCTTCACCCCGGCATGCCATCTCCTACCCCCTAGTCCGGGTTTGCATCAAAATAAATAATAAATATACTGTAGGACTACAAAAATAAAAATTACTAAAAAAATTTGGGTGGAACTGGACTGTATCCTAACCCAAGAATGGTTTTAACTATTTTCCGTGTTTTAATACAATATCAAGTTGTAGAACCCGTAACTTAGACTACGTATAAGCCATGCATAATTTTTAGTATTTAAATAAAAATGATTTTTATTGCATGAGTATTTAAATTCTTTTCTTTAAATTTATTTATTTTACGTAGTAGTTAATTGTCACCTTTTCAGTTAAATAATTGAGGCCGGATTGGAGATGGAGTATTGAGATAAGTAATAAAGACTTATTTAAGAAGTGGTAATTTAGCATGTTAGTAAATATAATTTAAAAAGTTGGCATGCATGCAAGTTATTGAATTTCCTTGGCATTTTAATTAATTAATTTTTTTTAAAGCATTAAATGTATGTTTATTTCATTAAATTGTGTTTAATTATTTTTATGCATTTTATGCATAATTCATGCATGATAAGATTTGTTTCATGAAATTTTAAAAGTTCGTGCATTAAGATTTTTAAGTTGCATTTCACGTTCGAACGAGGATCGGAAACCGGGGAATTTTTCAGGAAAATTATTTTATTACGTGATTTATTTTTATAAATTAATTTACAGCGTTTTTAAGTGTAATTTTCAAGAATGAGAATTTTTTGGTATTTTTACCCACTGGATTTTTATTTTTAACGGTACGTGGATTTTATCGAATCGGATGACTTTTTAAGGGTTCGGCTAATATTTTCAAAATCTTTCCAACACGAAATATTTTTCGGCAGTGCGTTTGGACTTAATAGGCCTACTTCTAAGCTCGTTGGGCTTAAAATCCTTTTAAACTCTTAATTATCAAAATTTGGCCCATTAATGAATTGTTAGTTATTTATTTATTGGCTAATTATCATCTTAACCTAAAACCTAATTTTAATTCCCCACTCAGCCGACAACCATTCCCTCCCCTCGATTTCTTCACCAGAGCAGCTGAGAGCACCATTCTTCTTGGAGTTGGGTGCAAATAAAAATCTCTCGGGTTCCCCTTGCATTGTGCTCGTCATTCCCTCACCAAGGCACGCTTGTATTTTTTTATTTTCTCTTCATACACGATAAATATATGCTGTATTATGATTATTTGTTTGAAGAATTCTCGATCCAAAGCATAGCATGGAAATCCTTCGGTTTATGTTCATATGCATGCATCTTGTATTCACAATTCACGTTTTCCCTGAAATGTTGCAAGGGGACTGCTGTATGGTGCGAGGAGGGGCTGTTATCACTGAAAAAGAAAGAGCATGTAGGCTGGAGATGTAGCTTTGGTGAGTAGAGAAAGGGCCGAGTGGGTCTCCCTTGGGATTTTGGCTCGTAGGTGGGAGGATCGGTGGTGTGACCTGGTCCAGCTGTGCAAGGGCCAAACTGAGCCCTGGATCAGACCCTGGTGGGTCTTAGCCACGGCCCAGGAAGGCTCGGCCATGACTGGGACAAGCCACGTAACCAATAGAGCATAGGATAGAAGAATTGTGAAGTGCGGTTGAGGTGATTACCGAGCAAGTGGGTTGTGCTTCGTGCATGGGGGTGTATTCGTGGTTCCATGGGTTCAGAGGGGTCTTAGGGTGATCCAAGAAAAGTGGGTCAGGAGCTGGTCCACCGGGTGTTGAGCTAGAGACGAAAATTTGGAGAGATAGTCACGCATAGGTGTTAGAACAAGAGGTGGGAAATTTTCCAGCAACAAATGGGTTATGGCCGAGGGGTAGAGGTCTGGTCTGGGTAATTTTAGGGTCATTTAAGTG
>NC_133320.1:17623679-17636216 GCF_012295235.1 Primulina huaijiensis | reverse complement strand
GAGATAGTCCGACTTCATGGTATTCCAGTTTCTATCGTATCTGACAGAGATCCCAGATTCACTTCCTCGTTTTGGAAGAGTTTGCATTCGACTATGGGGACGAAGTTGCTGTTTAGCACAGCTTTTCATCCGCAGACAGATGGGCAGTCAGAGAGAGTCATTCAGATTTTGGAGGATCTTCTCCGTGCTTGCGTCCTTGATTTATCTGGGAGTTGGGAGTCGAACTTGCCATTAGTGGAGTTCACCTATAACAACAGCTTTCAGTCGTCTATAGGTATGGCTCCGTACGAAGCACTGTATGGCCGTAAGTGCAGATCTCCTGTTCATTGAGATGAAGTAGGAGAGAGAGCCGAGTTGGGTCCAGAGATTATTCAGCAGACTGTTGATGTAGTCNTATCGCTCAAACATTTTTATCTACAGTTGGATAAAATTTTTACAGTTATTTTTACAACATTAATTTCTTCCGCTGCTATTTTTAAACATGATACGTTATTCAACAGTTTATTTTATGAACTGGATATTTTATTTAGTTTAAAAGAAAATTTTTAATTTTTCCGCAAATTTTCAAGTAAAGATTTCTAGGCCTTTACACAAATCCTTTCAATTTCAGGGACTTGGCGTGTTAAAACCCGCGTATCATCTTACATTTCTTTAAATATTATATTAAATTTACAAAAGCCTATAAATTATTAATTTATTTTCTTGATTTTTACTTTTAAATTAAATATATGGGATTCTTTTTTTTTTCTTTGCGATTCCAACATTGCAATAAATTTGAAGTGAGCGCGGCTTGAAACACATCGACAGCCCAAAGAACCATCTTATGCAGTAATGTACGCATTGCGAAAGTTCCCACGATTGCACCAATAACAAGTCCAAATTCCGATGGAATTGACATAAGTTCTTCTTCCGACATTGATGTTCACGACTCTAAAATGGAAACTGCCAAAAAAAACTTGTTTTATTTTTCCTCGGATCTTTTGTACGGGGGGTGATAATTCTTCCAAACTCGACTGAATTCGATACCCGACTCGAATAAAAGAGCGTATGGAGCAAATTTTTTACCCAATTAAATAATTGGTAATCGGAAATGAAAATTTTCGGGTATGATGATGGAGGCGGGTCTTAAAGNATATATCCGATGTAGATAGGGATGCACATGAATATAATAAATGAGGACAGAATATATAAAATTCTACCCAAACCTATCTCATTCTCATCCCTATTTCATATATGATTTGATAATAAGTTGTATTCATTGTGTCTAAATTTTAAAGGAGAGGATGGCATAGCCATAAATGGATGAGAGTAGGTCTCTTGTGAGACAATCTCACGAATCTTTATATGTGAGACGAGTCAACTCTACCGATATTCACAATAAAAAGTAATATTCTTAGCATAAAAATTAATACATTTTCATGAATGACACAAATAAGATATTCGACTCACGAAATTGATCCGTGAGACCGTCTCACGAGAGTTTTTGCGAATGGAGGAACCTCACGTGTCAATATATCCGGAATCGAATGCGGTCGCGGACATGGAATAATACATTGGATTAGCCCTATCTTGTAGTAGATAAATAATTTGATTCTTCTGAACATACTTATCAAATTCTATTTCTGTTGCAGCATTGGAAGTTTAGGAAAAGATGGAAGATACGATGAAGTGGAAGAAATAACCATGAGCTTCCGTATAACAGAAAATGGAGTAAGAATCAAAACATGGCAGGTAAAAAATCTCAAAACCAAGAGACTGATTGCAACAAAAAAAAAAATCCGGTACCGTAAGGTTTTAATATACCAAATATATTCGTCTTCTGTAGGGTGGCTCCAGATTTGCCAGAAGAATCACCTTCTGGAATATCAACTTCGATGAAACCGATAACCCTGTCATCATTGACTCGATATTACTGCCCTCACCTAACATGGACTGAAAAGGTCAGCAAAGTCAAACTGCATTAGAGAAATCTGTTGATTTAAGTTTGGATTTATGTATTTGATTTAGATCGGAATTTAAAATGACACTCATCTTTGCGTATTTGAAATCACCATAATCTACTGAAATAATTATGGAGTGACACTTGGATTCTGTCCATCCAATCAAGTCAAGAAATCTGAACTTCGTCAACTCAAACACAACATGAGGTATTTATTTTCGGCACCATACAGGAATTACTGATTCCATAACTGGTCATGCTACCAACTATTGTTCGTTCAGCAGTAAACTGTTCATCATTCACCAGAAATCTGCTGTCAAAATTAGCGATGTGATATATGTAGGACTCCATGGGACATCCATAAGCAAGGATACCACCATCAACTCAGTTGCAGCAGCACGGTTCCTTGTACTGATATCCAATTGGATGATGTTAATATAGTACCGACAGATCAACAACAATCATCAGCATGATGTATCAATGCTCAAGTGAAGGAGTATTCATCGAACCTAGCTCTTCATTGTCTCAATAGTCAATGAGTCTTTTAGATTACATTCAAATCATTATATCTATCAAGCAAAACTAGATTTTTAGATTGTGTTGAGATTATGTTCTCTAAGAAAACATAGTGTTTTACAATCTATGAAAACCATAGTTGGACACTTGAAATAATTCTGAATGATATTACTTTCAGTTATTTCATTTTCTGGTGGTGTGTTGCTTTTAAACTGATCGGAAGATCCATAGATTTTTAGTGACACTTGATTCAGTTCTTATTATAGATGAAAGCAGCAAATTATGTTAAAATAGTGACAAACTACAGATTGGGGTTGGCGGGTACATACGGAGTTACTTGTAATGGTCAAGCAATCGGGATCAAGAATTGGTCGCAGTGAGAAGACAACAGTCCTTTGAAATTAAAATATGAAACAGATTTTATCCGTATATGTTTTTAATAATAGAAGTTTTAATCTTCATCCAAAATATATTGAATCACCGAATCAAATTCCCTAGTTCTACTCAATAAATTTCCTAAACCCACCACTTGTTGTAGCTTCCCTTCCTCAAAACACATTATTGTGGCACTCTTCAACAAATTATTGCATATGGCGCCTCCAAAATCATTGATTCTTCCATTGACAGGGCTAGTTCCTTTAGAATTAACATGTAAAAAGCTATTGGATGATCCAGGCTCCATAAGACAATAAACGAGAGGGACTGAAATTTCTTTACTTGTTCTTTACTTGTTCAAGGCCACTGCACACTATAGAATTTGTCGTGGATAACAGTTTTGCTCTTCTTAGTGTCTAGCTAGCTACGGGACAAGTCAGTTTGGTTGTATATCAAATATTTGCTAAATGAGGAATGATTCAAAGGTGGTGTTGCGCAGTCGTCTATTGTGTCTAAATCTACACTCTTTCTAGATTATTCTTCAATTAGATGGTATTATTTATTAAATTCTATTTTCTAATACCAATCCGTGATAATCTATCACTGCTTTCGGCCAGCCTGGTGAATGTAGGGATCTTATACAGAAGAGAGTCGAAAGCAAATGAATGAGAGCTCAACAGAGCGCTGTTTCGTATACATGATTCACGTGCAGATCTGTTTAGCATGTGTCCATTGCACGTGTAGATTGTTCCAACAGTTGAAACTTACAGAAATGAATGAATACTTCAATTTTCTAGCTAAGAGAAATCAAAACTCGTTCTTACATTTGAATAGATTAAAAAAAGCCTGAGAAACAAAAACTAACCTTCAAGCTTGAACTCACAGAAGCAATCGGGTAAAGCAGATCCTATGCCCATTACAAAATCATTTTTGTGAACCTTGTACAGAGCGTCCATCAAAAAATTCCAATGGAGCCCCTTCGAACATAATTCTGCAAATGCCCTCCTGCTTAAGAAAAGGGTTTTATACAACCCCTTGAGAGCCCGCATGGCAGCAACCATTTTATCCATGTTCCCAAAATATGTAGCCACGTATGAATCACTATTGATTGAAACATAATAATCTAGTGCAGCTTTCGTGTTTCCATGCATGTTTTTGAAGTCCTCGTCACTCAAAAGGGAGGATTTGGTAAAAACATTTGTGTATACAGAAGTGAGGCCTTCAAGTTCCATCAGACCATCCCCAGCTGCCAGATAGATACTTGTATTGGTAGGAATAGCAAGAGCTTGAAGGATGATCCTGGTTTCATTTGGTGTAAGGGGACACTTTCCACGGTTTCTCCAATAACGAGCTTGCTCTCCAATATATGGTTTTCTCTCTCCTCGCGCAGCCTCTATACTTTGGACAGAAGAGGGAGAAAGACCAGTGTATTCACACTGACTATAAGCTACCATGTCAGGCTCAAACCGGAGGTGAAGTGAAAGGAATGGCTTTGGAATGGCTTGCAAAAGCAGAGATCCTTTCTTCTCCAATGCACTGGTTAGACGCAGAGCCTTGTAACAAGCCTGACAAAGGGCAGCTTTTGCATACTGTGGATATCTGCGACAATAGCAATGCCAAGGGAGTTTAGAATCTTTAAATTACACCTAATCTACCAAAAGTTTTAAATGCATCGAATGACAATAGCGTCAATGGGAATGAGGAAATGTTAAAACAGGGATAAAACTCCAGGCAATAAAAGGTAAATAAGTAATCCAAGAGAATTTTATTCAAAAAACACAAAAAGTGATCTAAGAGAAATTACCATCTAAGGAGTCCACCCACAGGTCTCAGTAATTTTGTCTTGGGAAAAAAATTTCAATTTGAGAGCTTAAAATGCACGGTACCTGTCTCTTCTCTGACTCATTGCTGGAGTTATTGAAATATAATGATGCTCCAGCAGCGAAGGAAGTACAGTTTCTACATAATCAAACAGACCTTTGCGCTTGCTACAATCCACTGGAATAGGTACTTTGGATGCTAGCTCTGCAGACAACTCTGTTACAACCTGAACAAAGCCATTCATTTGTTCGATGAAGTATTCCACATCAAAGACATCTCCAAATCCACTGCATTGTCAAACAATGAGTTAAGACAGGAATGATTTTAAAACGATAGGCGATGAATGGCTTCCATTATTTCCAATTATTGGAATAAGATCCTGGCCAACACACTCATAATTCTTACCTAGATTCATTCCAATATGCAGCCACTTCAAATTTGGGTAGAACAAGAGTTGCATTTAGCAGGTGAGCAATAGCAACACCATCACAAAACTGAAATTACCACAGTAAATGTATGTACAAATCTATAATAATTTATCAACAGAAACAAAAACTACATAATGATGGTGAATTCCGAACATGAAAGAGAACATAACAAAGTACTTACGTCCCTCCTCATCTGATTGAGCCCTCCATAGCAATCAACTCGAAGATACCCATTGGTCTTAGCTGGAAGAGCTGCACCATGAAAAAACCATTGCAAACGTCTGCATTTGAACTTTGAAGTCAGTTGAAGTTAACTCAGAAAATATAGACAAAAGAAAAATATATGATCTGGATATTGAAGCAAGAAAACACCTTGATTTATTCCCCATCTTATTAAACAAATTTTTATTTTGACCCAATAACCAATTGGTAGAAGATGCCCAGGCACAACCTGTAGATCTTGTCTTGCATGACTTCAAAATTATAAAGCTCTAAAAACCACTAATATGTTCAACCTTCGAATGGATTCAAGATTTCAGTTCCAAGGGAACTTTGATTACCTTAATCTTCAAATTTATCATCTCTAGCCGAAAATGTCTAACTTCAATTTTTGAATGTGGTTAATTGAACATTACAAAGAAAACAGACAACTCCATCCGCATATTTTAAAGCGCCGCAAACCATATTTTACTTTGGATCAATAAATGGAAAATGAGAGTAGACAACCAGAAACCAGTTCCAGAATCCATTGAACTATGAAGATCAGTAAGCACTATAGACCTCATGCGTGTTCAGTGTTTGTAGGACTTCCAGATTTTCAGTATCTAATGGAATTGGGGAATGGGAGGAAGACTAGATATTAGATACCTTAATTTTCACATCTAGCCCAAAAATCAAGAACTACATTTTCTGGATGTGAAATTTGAACTTATCAAGAAAATTTTGATACAATCTATCCACTTCATACGTACTCACCTTTCATCTCATGATTTTGTCTAAGAGGAACAAAGAAACTAGTAGTTTCGATTATAATGTCAAATGAATCTTGAACTAACGAAATGCAATTAATTCCGCCATTAAACTTCAATGAAATCCCGATTTGATAACCTTAAATCAGAGAGAATAAATACCTAAACATGAACCATGACGTAAAGAACAAAATTCAAAATCTACCCCTTAGAAACACACAAATTAAGAATTTAATCAGTAGAAACCTGACCAGCAGGCTTTCCTTGTAACCACCAATCACAAGGCCGCCATCCCATTATTCTCTTTACACTCCATATCTCTGCCGTTTCTGATCTGTTAATTCGGGTACCAATTAACTTGATTAAAAAAAACCCTTAAAATATGAAACTGAGTCTGAATCCAAGTAAGCCCAATATCCAGCATTTAAAAGTTCATAATCAAAAAGGAAAAACCGAAATTCGCACGGCGGCTTACACCGGAGAATTCAGAGATGCTTGCGGAAATTGGGAAGCTGGGGAAAATAGAAATAGGGCGAGAAATAATAAAGAAGAAAATATTAGGGTTACGATCAGTAGGGTTTTCCCCACCGTTGTAGCAAACATCGAACCCAGGTTGCTTGTAGAATCCAGATAAATGTTTCCCACTCACCAGTCACCAATACATATTATTCACAAAAAATAAATTATATATAATTTTTATATTTTTACTTTCGATAAATGTGATCTAATGATATTGATAATATAAAAATTAATTAAGAGAATAAATTAACCAACTATCCATTTTGAGAATTCAATAATACAAGTGATATAATGATATTGATAAATGAGAAAAATTAAAAACATAATCTAAACCACTTCTCTATTAAGAGAATAAATTTTTATTATTATTATTATTATTATTATTATTGTTGTTGTTGTTGTTATGGAGATATAAATTTATATTAGTTAAGTTAAATAAGATAAATATTTATAAATATAGAAGGACAATGAGGTATGAGAATTATCACTTCTTTTAAAATGGATGGAATAATTATTCTCATGAATATGATAATCACCATTTTCCGATGTCCTATCGAACATGAATATAAAAAATTAAGTCATTACCTCTTACCAACCACGTCCTAATACATTTATCGTGGGTCATTAAATGACATGTGAGGGATTTAAATACTTCATCCAAATATTTAAAATAAAATTTATTATGTAGAAAAACTATTATACAAGGGAAACAAAAACATAAGCCCTATCATCATCACTAAATAGAAAAATAACAAATTTCCAACAATTTTGAAAAATATAACTAAAAAGCTATTGGAAAAAAGGGGACGCCAGCATTCCTATTGATATCTCTAATCTTTGCCATTTCCGTTCTCTCTTCCATCTTGTGCAGCAGCAGCAGCCATCAATTCGTCGAAATTTGCAGTTTTACCAAGCACTATTTCAATCTGCACCAAGAGAACGAAAAAGATGAGCAGAATTTAACCAAAACCCCAATGCGTCAACTGATGTGGATATGAAATAACAATACAAAACTAGCAATCCCACTAAAAGGATTCCTACTGGATTCTTAGACATGGGCATAACCAAATGCAAGTGCCACTTGAAATTAACTTTGGTGCAACAAAATCCTTTAACAGCACCTACTGTCTTAATGTTGATAAGGCGCGATAGTCGATAGACCATATTTACAGCTTATGTGTGCGTGAAGCACTGTTCTACGTCATTTTAATATTTGAATCAAGCTTTATATTTTTTTTATTTCAGCAAAAAAAAATATATTTTTCATTACTCCAATAGACGCAGTTTTCTTGCAGTAGATTCTGGTTTTCTGATATACAATTTTAGTTTCTTAGCTTATTCTGTTCATTATCCACCATGACTTTTATTTTCTATTATCCAACTTCAGCTTATGATTACTATACTTGGATACAGCAGCTGGATTAATGCTTCAAAGATTTTGCAGTATGGTCAATGTTTGCAGAAAACCATTCTAGTTTTCTCGTAGTTCACTAACCAGAATTGGGATAAAGGTTCTTTGAAGAACTGAATTTACCTTGGCTTTTTGAATGGGCCGCCCCCTTGAACCATCATCCTTTATCTCCACAGTGGAGGTCATGATTTCTACATGTATTGAAAGACGCATAATATTAAATGTCCATACTATTTGACACTTTACACATGAACAACGAGCCATAACAAATACCAAAACTCACTCTTCTCAATGACAAATCCATTATTCTTCAGAATTTCAGCTATGGAGACAACTGTTGAAATTGCTGCGATAATATAACACGAACGGAGTATCAGTGCATGCTTAAAATGGAAAGAAACTAATCATCATAAAGAAACTTTTAAGGCCATAAGTTGTGGTTCAGAGCTCTCAAACTGACAAATTGGTATCTCTATGACTCCTTCATGTCATCTTTAGAGCCGGAATTCTGATCATGATATTTATTTTACTTTAATGACAATTAGACCATTTTGAAGCTTTGTTCTTATCAATTACAATAGTATATCTCACCTACGTAGAGGTTTTAGTATATGAGTATATCAGACATGGCATAGAGAATCTGACAAGCATAAGCTTGATTAGCTGTTCCAACATCATGTTAAACAAGAAAAACAGATCCCTTCCATATGCAAACAAACCAACAAATATTACCTTGTTAAAATAAATACCATGAATGAAAAAATGTTTAACAACGATCACCAATACTTATCATCCATATAACATAATTGAATATATTTGTCCATTCATAAGTTTAAATTGATTCTAGATAGCTTCCAATTATCCAATATAAAGTTATAGACTAAGCTCACTTCTATTGAATCTAGGAACTCTCGATATTAATACGTGTGTGACTACAAATTAAATGTGTTAAGTTGGACCAATGGAAACACCGTGAATTGAATTTCCACCGCTACGGCAAGGCAACATACAACCACCAATTAGTGAATGTGGAACAACATACAAGTAAGAAAGGTATAATTACCCATGCCAAGTGCCGAAAGTTCCACTTCATCGTGCTGTTGCAAGTATCTCTACACACAGTTGAGGGGAAAAAAAAGACGAAGATCCATAATGGGTTCCATATTAAAATAAACATCAGTTATATTGACTGCAATACATATACCTTGGTGAGATTAACGTAAAAGAAAAGAGGTTTCTTAGTGTTGGAGACTTGAATCCGGTTCTTCTTCTGGAATTCAGCTATTTTGATCTGGTTCACTCCCTCTGTTATTCCCTCCATATGGAAGTGGAATGTAATCGAAAATTGGATTTAATCACAATCTTCCTGGTTGAATTTGGAGGCTGGGTTTTCGGAAAGCTAGGGTTTTTACCGTGAAATTGGGAATTGCGCAATGGGAACAATTGGGCCCGATTAGTTAATCCCCTAGAAAAGCCCACTTTCTGATTGTTACCAGGCCAACCTGACCCAGACTAGCCTAGCCCGCTTTTTTTTAGGTTTTTCGTTATCTGATTTCACACTTAATTCCCCACTTTTTTTATTTCAGGAAATAAATTCAGTAATTGGATTTTTTTAATATTGCTGAAAATTTTTGTGCGAGTAAATTTTTTTTAAAAATAAAATTTATCTTTGGAGTAATTCTTTAATAAAAAAATTTTTATTTTACGTTTCCAATCACTTAATATTTTATTTAAATTATTGAATAAATTATATTTAGGTTATAACTTATGGTGATAAATTTTACCTTTTTAAAAAAAATTAGAGTATTTTTATTCAAAACATAATATAAAAATAAGTCGTTTTTCTTTTTTGAAGTGGTGAAAGTCAAATTATCTTTGCATCTTTACTATTTTATTATATATCTATATTAATTTATTAAATTTGAGACACTTAGAGTAACTAACTTTGGTGTCATGGTCTGTTTTATTAATTATATATATTAATAAAATGATAAAATTTTTAATGTAAGTTATATGTAGTTCAGCGGATAGAGTTATTGTTTTTTTTTAGGTTATAGGTTCAATTTTTACTGAGGTCATTTTTTATTCTTTTATTTTTCAATTTATTTTTTAATTTATATATAAAAATTACAGTGTAGTCCCTCACTATTTCTTATAATTATATTTTGATCTTCATTTAAATATAAATCAAATGAATTATAAAAAAATTTTATACAAGCACGCAACGCG
Organism: Primulina huaijiensis; assembly: GCF_012295235.1. Lineage (NCBI taxonomy): Eukaryota > Viridiplantae > Streptophyta > Magnoliopsida > Lamiales > Gesneriaceae > Primulina > Primulina huaijiensis. The sequence continues at coordinate 17,626,010 of NC_133320.1, read as the reverse complement.
TGCACGCGTCGGTGCATTAGTATCTTATAAAATAAAAGGATATTAGAATAAATATTTTTGGTTTATTTAAGTAAACTTTCGAATTTAACCCATTCATAAAGAAATATTTAGATAAATTATGTAATTATTAATTTCGTTTGTTCTCGTATGTTGTTCTCCCTAATCCACCATTTCATTGATATATTATTAATTTCTCATAACTTTCATACAAATAATCGTATTTATTTATTTATTTTAATTTTTGAAATCATTATCAATTCATTATTATTTTTTTACAAATGTCACAAGAACATTAAAAATAATAAAGATTAGCTTATAAACTCATGAGTTAATACCACCCAATAGTCTTTTAGTATGGAACACATTTTGAGTTTATAACCTAACATTGATACCCTTGTTGAGAGTCGACGTAGCAGAAGAGACGACTTAAAAAAAAGATTATCATATGATCTGTGTCGATAATTGCAATTATAGACTGGATTATTAAGATGCAAGATTCATGTAATGAATGCGGAAAGCTGTGCTAAAATATTCTATAGTGGGCCACCACAAACATCAGCTTATCAAGGTCGTCGATATTACAAAATATTAAAAACTAATAAAGAGTAGTGTAGACTCATGAGGCTAGATCAACTATTAGGCAAGCTTTTTGAAATATAACACATTTTAGTTTTGTAATGTTTCACATCAAATAATAAAATAAATAAAGAATAAGTTATAAACTCAAGAAGTTATATTACTCAATAGACAAGCTTTTTGGGATGAAATATCTCTTAGGTTTATAATCTAATAGTAGTTCTCTCATTGACAGACCGTGTGGCAGAAAAAGCAACCTAAAAAATGGTTATGATTCAATCAGTGTCAATAATTGCAATCATAGGATGGATTAAGTGCATGTGCATGCACTAAATACTGAAATGTATGTGAAAATTGTCTAGAGTGGATCGTCGCGGACATCGACTTCTCAAGTGATCGAGAATGTTACAAATTTCACGCCTCGAATATTTAAACTAATAAAAATTAGCTTGTAAACTCATAGGACGATACCACGTAATAGACAAACTTTTTTGAATAAAACACCTTCTGGTTCTATAACATAACGTATTTACAATTGTATCAGAAGAGAAAACTAAAGTTTTGAGAAGAATAAAAATGAAAATGAATTGTTTATACTCATTTTATTTTCGGGGATGAAGAAAAAAACTAAACATGAACTTTAAATTCTGGATGAGTGAAATTTGGGTAAACCAAAATTACAAATTTAACCTAATCAATTTGAAAGTTTGGTTTGATTTATTTAGATATGTGATTTTTTTTTTAAAAAAAGAAGTTAAATCAGGCCGATTTTCGTTTATTTATAACCGAATTAGTCGATTTAATTTTCAAATTAACCTGTTTATTTGTCAAACAATATTGTTTTTTTTAATCGAATCAATTTGAAAGTTTGGTTTGATTTTTTCATATATGTGATTTTAAATTTTTTTAAATGGTAAATCAGTTTGGTTTCGTTTATGTTATAACAAAATTAGCCAATTTATTTTTCAAATTAACTGATTATTTGTGGAAAAATATTGACTTTCTTTTGAAGGCCTTGATAAGTATAATATTGATGCTTGTGTTGGGTAAAACTGTAAACGAATCGAGCCGCTTTGAAAACTTTTTGAGCTGGTTTGATAAATATTTGTTCGTTTGAATTTATTGAACTCAAGACGAACTCGAACGCGTTCAAACTTTTTTTAGAGTCGAANAACGGAGTTTGGAGATTAGAGATAAGATCAATAATAAGAAAAATAATCCTAAATATAATTTAAGTCAAAGAATGATTTAATTTAAAGAAAAAGAATGTCTTTGGGATTTAATAAATTAATTAGAGCTAAGTTGGTAAATAAGTTCTTTAGGTTAATATTTAATTAAAGCTTAAATTAAAATATGTAAACATATAGGGATGAATTAATCTAGGTATAATATATTCAAGAAATTAAACATAACCTTTAAACATTTAAATTTGAAGTCATGTATGCCATGCAATATTCTAAGCAAGATTCTAAACTAAATTAAATTATTTATGCATTTAAATATATACAATGAAGGTTTAAAATCCTAAACAATTAAAATGCAAGGTTTAAATAAAAATATACAATACAAATTAGTACTAATGTCCAACATTTAAAATAATTCAAATGGTTAATAACACCCTATTCAAGCCATCTCTAATTTTTATTTTATGGTGTAATCATCTCCCCATTTTAATGCACTAATTATAATCAAATACAAGAATACACCTTATTCCTTCCTCAAGTTATTCTACTAGAAAGTAACGTGAATAGGCAG
>NC_133320.1:17616690-17620366 GCF_012295235.1 Primulina huaijiensis | reverse complement strand
GACAGATCCTTTGGTTGCAGAGGGCTGGATTAAATCCCTTGAGGTTATTTTCGAGTTCATGGGGCTTGAAGATGGAGATAGGGTTCGTTGTGCGACTTATCTGTTTGGAGGAGACGCTCGTCTGTGGTGGGAAGGAGCAACTGTAGCTTTGGATTTGACTACTTTGAGCTGAACGCGCTTCACCGAGGTATTCTACTCTAAATATTTTACTGACGAGGTGCGTTCCAGGTTGACCAGGGAGTTTATGACCCTGAGGCAAGGAGACACGACTGTTACGGAGTTTATCCGTAAATTTGAGAGGGGTTGTCACTTTGTACCCCTAATTGCAAATGACGCTGGTGCAAAATTGAGGCATTTTATGGATGGTCTGCGGCCGATCTTGCGCCGTGATGTTAGGGCGGCTGGCCCTACTACCTATGATGTTGCTGTTTCCAGGGCTCTAGCGGCAAAGCAAGATCAGAACGATATTGAGCGCGATCGCCAGGGTAAACGACCATTTCAAGCACCACATCGCCCTCCCCAGCAGCAGCATCAGAATAAGAGACCTTTCCACGGTCCACACAGGAACAGAGGGCAGCAGCAGCAGCAACAGGGGCGGGCAGTCCCGAGAACAGTGGAGTATCCAGTCTGTGCCAAGTGCTCACGTCGTCATGCTGGGACTTGTATGTATGGTTCGGGGAAGTGTTACAAATGTGGTAGTACTGACCACATATTGAAGAATTGTCCTCAGAAGAATCTGCCTACCCAAGGCAGAGTTTGTGCTCTCCATGCTGCGGAGACTAACCCAGAGACGATGCTCATGACAGGTATCCTAAATCTTTAAGTTGTATTTGAAGTTTAATGTTTTGGGTTACGATTTTTAACTTGGAATTTATGATAGGATTGCATGTTCTAATCAGTGTTATTCACGGGACTTTAGGTTAGGAGGACTTTGACCTTTGCATGTCTATAAGCATAGTTCTTGTAAAACTATTGGGTTTAGCATGATATTCCAATCTTTCAGGGAGAATCTTTATAGCCGGTTCAGCTACGAAAGCCTTGATAGATTCAGGGGCTACTCATTCATTCATTTCAGAAACCTTTGCAAATTCTCTCAAGATCAAGACAATTGGGCTAGACATAGCGTATTCAGTAGCATTGCCTTCTGGAGAGGAGATGACAGCTACTAATGTGATTCGAGATATAGACCTCGAACTTCATGGTAATCTCGTTTATGCGGATCTTATCGTGCTACCAATGCCCGAGTTTGATGTTATTCTGGGTATGGACTGGCTTTTGAGGAACAGAGTTTTGATTGACTTCCAGCGGAGATCTGTTCTAGTTCGACCGCCTGGGATGGAACAATTCTTATTCGAGCCAGACAGGTATTTTAATTTACCGCGTATGATATCTTGTGTCCAGGCTAGGAAGCTCATTCATAGAGGGTGCCGAGCATTTTTAGCTACTCTTGTATCTATTCCTGAGACGCCCAATCAGACAGCATCCGATGTTCCTATTGTCAAAGACTTTTTAGATGTTTTTCCTGATGACGTCACTGGTTTACCACCTGTGCGAGAGGTGGAATTCTCTATTGAGCTTATGCCAGGTACCGCGCCGATCTCAAAGGCACCGTACCGATTAGCACCGACAGAGATGGCAGAACTCAAGAAGCAGATTCAGGAACTTCTTGACAAGGAGTTCATTCGCCCGAGTTTTTCTCCATGGGGCGCGCCAGTCTTATTTGTGAAGAAAAAGGATGGGTCGATGAGGCTTTGCATTGATTATCGGGAGTTGAACAAAGTTACAGTGAAGAACAAATACCCACTTCCGAGGATTGAAGATTTATTTGACCAGTTGCAGGGAGCTTCAGTATTCTCCAAGATTGATCTGCGTTCTGGTTATCATCAGCTGAGAGTGAAAGACGCCGATGTTCTCAAGACTGCTTTTAGGACTCGTTATGGCCACTTCGAGTTCCTTGTGATGCCGTTCGGTTTGACGAATGCGCCAGCGATCTTCATGGATCTCATGAATCGTGTATTTCAGCCGTATCTTGATCAGTTCGTGATAGTATTTATAGACGATATTCTCGTTTACTCAAAGAATCAAGAGGATCACAACAGACATTTGACCACAGTATTGCAGACCTTGCAAAAGCACAAGCTATTCGCGAAGTTCAGCAAGTGCGAGTTCTGGTTAGAGAAAGTGGCGTTCTTAGGCCACGTCGTTTCTAACAATGGTATTGAGGTAGACCCCGCAAAAGTTGCAGCAGTCAGAGATTGGGTTGTGCCGCAAAATGCATCAGAGATCCGTAGCTTCCTTGGGCTAGCAGGATACTATCGGAAGTTTATTCGGGGATTCTCCTCCATCGCAGTTCCACTCACGTCATTGACGAAGAAGAATGTTAAGTATGTGTGGAGCGAGGAATGTCAGAAGAGCTTCGATACATTGAAGCAAGCTCTTATTTCAGCACCAGTGTTGGCCATGCCTTCAGGACCCGGAGATTTTGTTCTGTATACCGATGCTTCGAAACTCGGGTTAGGCGCAGTGTTGATGCAACATGGGAAGGTGATAGCATATGCTTCTCGTCAGTTGAAGATACATGAGAAGAATTATCCTACCCATGATCTAGAGTTGGCAGCCGTAGTATTTGCATTGAAGATTTGGAGACATTATTTGTACGGGGAGAAGTGCCAGATCTTTACCGACCACAAGAGTCTCAAATACTTCTTTACACAGAAAGAGTTGAATATGCGGCAGAGGCGTTGGTTAGAGCTAGTGAAGGACTATGACTGTGACATTAGCTATCATCCTGGCAAAGCAAACGTAGTTGCAGACGCGTTGAGCAGGAAAGTCGCAGGGATGGCTCATTTAGAGGTTTCAAGACCTCTTCAGTTTGAGATGCAGAGGTTTGATCTGGAGACATATCCTCAAGGTAGAGTTCCTTGTCTATCTACTTTGACGATCCAGTCTTCTCTTCTAGACCGTATTCGCAGTGGACAGCTAGCAGATGAGCAGTTGGCTAAGTGGAGACAGAGAGATGAAGCCAATGGCGGTATCTTGTACACAGTTAGAGACGGTATTGTCAGATATCGAGACAGAATGTGGGTTCCGAGCAGCGATTCTATTCGAGCAGATATTTTAGCTGAGGCCCATATGTCGCCGTACTCTATTCATCCAGGGAGTACGAAGATGTACAAAGATCTGCAGTTATTATATTGGTGGCCAGGAATGAAGAGGGATATCAGACGATTTGTATCCGAGTGTCTGACGTGTCAGCTAGTGAAAGCGGAACACCAGAGACCAGCAGGTTTGCTCAAGTCTCTTCCTATTCCCGAGTGGAAGTGGGAGAATGTTACTATGGACTTCGTTGTCGGTCTGCCGAAGTCAGTCAGAGGGTCAAATGCTATATGGGTGATTGTTGATCGTCTTACGAAATCAGCTCATTTCTTGCCTATTAAGACGACTTTCTCCATGATCCAGTATGCAGAGTTATATATTCGGGAGATCGTTAGACTTCATGGTATTCCCATTTTTATCGTGTCTGATCGAGATCCTAGATTCACTTCATCATTTTGGAAGAGTCTACATTCAACTATGGGTACGAAGTTGTTGTTTAGCACGGCTTTTCACCCCCAGACAGATGGTCAGTCCAAGAGAGTTATTCAGATTTTGGAGGATCTTCTTCGTGCATGTGTCC